>NC_046312.1:131172445-131494744 GCF_009819535.1 Lacerta agilis
CTGCCCAGTACAGTGAAATATACAGCCTTAAGGTTAAATTACCTGACACTTAGAATTCCATAATGGTTTTTGATTTTTGTGCAAAGCAGCCATGTGGTTAAAACATGTCCATACTAACATGCAATTTTCCCAGTCAAAATTACCCACAAATTGCTTTTCACTCCAAGGAGAAAAAAGAGAACTCCTGCTTGATGGGTAGAGAGAGCAGAAGCTGCTCCAGATTTAAAGCTTCCAAGTGCATAATGGAAGTAAGTAAAGAGGGTTTAGGGCAGCAGTCAGTGAAATAAGCCTAAGGGAACAGCTACCAGGAAGTGACTTAGCAGAAACAGACCAGGGATAGAGAGAGTTGGGGAGTTGAAAGCAAGTTTGTTTGAATAAAGTTGGTTCATATTACTCCTGTTTGATTATTCATGTAACTGACATCACGTGGCATACCGCTTGGTAAACAACCAAACATCACTTGGTAAACAAAGCAAAGCAAAAAAGCTGGCACAAGTATATGTGTGTGTAGTGCTGCCTGCAGTTTGACCCTCAAGGAGTGATTTGAAACAGCAAGCAGATCACGCCACAAACATGTGAAGAAGTGCATGCTTTGTTAAGGAGGTCACTTCCAGACAAGAATCCAGCTATGTCTGGCACATTATTTTAGCACTTTTGGGCGCCCATGTCTGAAGAAGATTTTGTGTGAGCTACAAAATCAGGCCAAATGTCTAACTGATCCATTGCAAGTATTTCACCAGTGTCACTGGGAAAAGTGACTCTCATTAATCAGCAACCTTGTGCTTTATACCAATCATTAACAATATGGGCAGGTTAAACCCAAGGTTAATGGCATGCTGCTCTGGATTTAAAAGGTAGTGTTACATGGCTACATAACAAACACATATAGGCTGTCATTGAAGATGGATTCCGCCTTGCCTCGCTTTCATGGCTGTGCTGTCTGTTTTATCTTTGTTCTCCTCTGCTTTGGAGAGGCAAAGAGGCTGCTAGTGATACCACAGGATGGAAGCCACTGGCTCAGCATGCGTGCTGTAGTGGAGAAGCTCAGTGAAAGAGGGCATGAGATAGTTGTGGTGGCTCCAGAAGTTAATCTGCTCATGAAAGAATCAAAATATTACACTAGGAAAACATTTGCTGTGCCGTATACACCAGATGATCTTTCCCAGCGTTTCCGATTGATGGGCAACCAACCCTTTGATGAAGTCTCTTTTCCTGCCATGATTTTAGGAGCATATAGCAGCTTAATGCATCTCCTTGAAATGTTTTTCATTAATTGCAAAAGCCTTCTGAGGAACAGAGAAGTCATGAAGTACCTGGAAGAGACTCAGTTTGATGCACTTTTCACAGATCCAGCTTTGCCATGTGGAGTCATCCTCGCTGAACATCTCTCCATCCCTTCTGTGTACTTCTTTCGTGGATTCCCATGCGGTTTAGAGAATGCTATCAGCAAATGTCCAGACCCGGTTTCCTATGTCCCAAGATGCTATAGCAGCCACACTGATCACATGACATTTACCCAGCGAGTGTTGAACCAGCTCATTAGCTTCTTAGAGACGCCACTCTTTAAGAGACTGTACATTCCTTACCAAGAGCTTGCTTCAGAACTCCTTCAGAGAGATGTTCACTTGCCAACACTTTACAGAAATGGCTCTGTCTGGCTTTTACGATATGACTTTGTATTTGAGTATCCCAGACCTGTGATGCCAAATATGGTCTTCATTGGAGGAATTAACTGTGAAGAAGGCAAAATCCTGCCACAGGTAGGTGCAATGTATCAATGGTTTTGAGCTTAGATCTGTGTTGCTGCCATGCTCTTTGCTACGAACACAGCCACACTTGAATGAATTATCATAGTGAGATGTTGATTTCTGTACTCCTGTTTGAAAACAAGGTCTGTAGGGGCATGGGATGGGACATTTGTGGCTGTAGCTCAGCAGTTGTGGAGATATACCTTTGCTTAAAGAAAACTGCCTGGTCCTGTGATTATTTGATCTGGGAAATATGGCCATATTGACTTGTTACAGCAGGGGTTTGACAAAATTGCATTTCTGGTGCTTGTTGATATTGAGGGATAGTGTGTAAACTATATCTACTGTTTTCTATTTCATTTGTGACTTTTAACTGTGATTACATTTTTATGTCACAAATTAGTTGCAATCTCTTTAATAGGCCCATGCAAGCTACACTGTTATTCAGGAGGGATGGTTAAGGGTGGCAGGGAAATGAAAAAGGAGTTATTTAAGTATGATAGAAACCAACACCCCCACAGAGAACTGGATCAGATTAAAAAAAAAAAAAGCAATGTAGTAGAAACTAAGGAGGAGGAGGAGAGAGAAATAGAAGAAATGGGTATGTGTGCAGTTGTATCCCTGGCCTTCTTTACAAACTATACAAGAAACATGTCAAAAGGAAGGGGGAACAAGAGTGCCTGGGTGAACTAAAAAGGAAGGCGTTCCTTGAGCACAATGTTTTACTGGGCAGGGATCACACGAGCAGCTACAGGAATGGGTGCTCAAAGCAAGGAGACTCGAGAGACTCAGCGAGAGACTATGCTACTAACTGCTCCCCTAAAATTACACTGGTTTCAGAAGTCTAAGCTGTGATCTCAAGGAAATCGAATCTATTAGCCACGTTCTCCTATACTGCACTCTGTATCGAGATTTGAGGAAGGAGTTAATCGAACCCCTATTAAAAAATCTACCAGGTCGTTCAATTGAAATGCTGACTAGATACTTAATTGAGGACACCAACCCAGAGCGAACTATGACTGTAGCTAAATTTTGCTATCATGCGGCAAGACTGAGACGCGTCATGACATCAACAGACAACAGCGATAAAGCCGTCCACCAAGCCATAGCAGATAATACTTAAATGGAATTATCTCCTATTAAATTTTAGCTTAATTGTAATCTAACATGGGATCTGAAATAGTATTGTTAAAAGACGATATTTAAGAAATATTTATATTATGTACTATCGTTTTATTTCCTCTTCTGCTGGTCTATGACCGTAATAAAGTTTATTATTATTATTAGAAGTCTAAGCTCAGTTATAGTCTTAGAAAGAAAAAACAAATGAACTAAATGTTAGGATGGCATTTGCAAAGAAGTATCAAGGTGTAGGAAAGGAAAGGATTAATGAGATGTCCTTGACAACAGGGAATGCTTGACTCTAGATGGATGCATACATTTCAAGCAACCCCCCCCCCCCCCGAAAAAACAAACCTGGAAACTGTGATTGATTAAGTGTGCTGGGAACTGTAGCTCTGTGATTAACAAACTACAGTTCCCAGGATTCTTTGTGAGGGGAGCTTTAATTGTGTGCCATGATTCTCTAGATTCTGGTAGCAGAGTCTGACTACAGATCTTGGCAGTGGTTTTGTAAATATATATTGCTTCCCATTGTTCAATTATTATGGAGGCATATTTGTGTAGTATCCTCTTTTTGTTAAATTGGATCTTTTGCTCAGGAGAAGTCTTCCGTTCAGTGTCAGGGGTTTTTGCGGAACAAATGCTGATCTTACCCATTCTCATCCTCCCTCAGAATCTATACATTTATTTAAAATATACCCCATATTTATGTTAACATTGCCAAGGCTCAAAGTTACAATATTGGCTGTTTGCATATGCAATTACATGCACATTTCTCTTTGGTGTTTGTACAATAAGCTTGGTTTCAGATCCTCTTGTCTCATTGGGAGGGGTGGAGAGGCAAAACCTCATCAGGTGAGAACATCACTCTCACTGCTTGAGGATCTGAACTGGCCCCAGACATTTCCTGTGTCCTGGAGGGGTACAGGAGGATCCTCTTTGCCAGCACCTTTGAAACCACAGCAGACCACTTTGCCATCCTTGGACTCCAGTCTGGAAGCCCCAGCAGAACAGTGGTCTTCCCAGAACCGTCACTCAGCTGCTCCTGATGTAAGTTAGAGCCAGGGCTGGCCCAAGACATTTTGTCACCTGAGGTGAACCACAAAATGCCCCCCATCCACCAGGGAAGAAGGGGTGAGTGAAGATCAAGAACAGAGGGGTAATAAAGATCCTCATAGGGAACAAGGAGGAAGTAAAGATCTACAGTACATCAAGAGCGTGGTGGGGGGAATCAAATCAACCTTACCCAATGGTTGAAGTGGGAATCAAAGACTATTTTGTGTTGGGGGGGGGCTGTTCTGCATCACATTGGGTGGGTGCAGAACCCAGGAGACCCCAGAGAGCAGCCCTCACCATTTTCTTGTTATGGGTGGGAGACGAGCAGTGCCTCCTTTTTGCAGAGAGACCTCTGTAGAGGTGGCCTGGGGGTGGGCTGCCTAGGAGGCGGTAGATCTGCCTCCATGTAGCAGCCACAATGCATTTATTGAAGGCTGAATCTGCTTCCCCTGTAGATCTTGCTGCCCGAGATTTTGCTCTCTCGGCCTGAGAGTCACATGGAGCTATCCAAGGTGCTATGTTGTCTTTGCTGGTCTGTGACCGAAATAAAATTTGATACTGATACTATGTTTTCTTTGAATTTTGCCTTATCTGACCTCTGTGTTGCCTGATTTTGATTCATCAGAACCTGAATTATTACTTGCTTTCCTTACTAGCACACAAACTCACACCTAACATATCACAAATGTTTGTGTTAGAGCTCCATTTGGCTAAAATAAATGGGTTCTTTAAAAAAGTTCAACATTCCCTTCCTCAGGGTGAGAGCAGGAGCTCCCACATCCCTGGTGTCATGCCAACAGCTGGCTAGGAGAGCAAGAGTGGGGAGTGATAGGAGCAAATAGGGGGAAGAGATTGGTGGCAGCTTGACTGGCTGGTGGATTTTGTGAGAAGAGTGGGTAGCACGTAGCTCAGCATGGCTCATGATAAGGCTGGCAATGGTAAGAACAAGAAATATCAAGTCCACACTGATAAATTCCTAGCAGGGTTGGAGAAATATCTTGCTTCCACTGGCCTGATCCTTCTCAGAGTTGACACTGTGGGCCAAATCATATGACATCAGGGGCAAGGTGCTTTGAAGTCCTGAAGCTGAGACTTCAAAACACCTTGCAAGGAGCTGGTAAAACAAGTATCCCCCTTCATTTTAGCATGGATTTCAGTGCAACCCCTTCCTGAATCTCTCAGATGCCCACCAGCTGTACTTGCCCATCAGCTGACATCATTTATGACCATGGCATCTGATGGATGGAAGGATGGGATTAAATAATGCATTGACCGTGTGCATTATGGTCTGTGTGCATTATTGACTGTCCTTAGCTGAGCAGATGCTAACCACCACTCAGTTGCTCAGTTCTTTTTTTATAATTATAATGGAAAGTTTTTATTGTTTTCAGACAAACATCAAACATAACAACTGCAAAAGTATTCTCTGTAACAATGCAAACAATAACAAGAAAATGAAGGAGGGCTAAACATTTTGTATAGTTCCAGTAGTACTTTTTATGAGCTTTAGCTCCTCCCAAAGTAAATGTTTAACTATAAGCCTTGGCTTTTACTTAAATGTTTACTTCAAAAGAGCACAGAAGGTCAGACTTTGCACTCTAGTATATAAGGGGCTGGCTTGGAGCATACAGCTGATACTTTCAGAGAGAGAGAGAATCAAGCAGACAGACAAAAAAAATGGCTCCTACGGCCTGCTCCCAGGCATATGTTTCCATCCTCATGTTGCTTCTGTATTCTTTGGGTTTTGTTTCTGGTGGGAAACTCTTGGTGGTACCCATGGATGGAAGCCACTGGCTCAGCATGCAACCCATCCTGAACCAACTCAAGAAGAATGGGCATGAGATAGTCGTTGTTGCACCTGAAATCAATATCCACATAAAAGCGTCAGATGATGTTTATACTTTGAAAAGTTTTCCAGTGCCCTTCACCAAAGAAGAAATGGATAACAATATTAAAGAATTTGGAAATGACAATTTTCAAGACCTTCCTTTTTTGGTCAGGTTTTTTAGAGCAATTGAGAGAATGAAACAGACAAATGCTATGTTCTTAGATTCTTGCACACGTTTACTATACAACCAAGAACTGATGAGGTATATCAAGGAGAGCAAATTTGATGCTCTCTTTACAGATCCTATGTTGCCTTGTGGCCAGATAGTTGCTGATTACTTTGGCATCCCCTCTGTCTTTTTCTTACGAGGAATACCATGTGGTTTTGACTTTGAAGCTGCGCAGTGTCCAAGGCCTCCTTCTTATGTCCCAAGAGGTATGACAGGAAACACAGATCATATGACGTTTGCCCAGCGTGTGAAAAATCTCCTGTTCCACCTGTCAGAATACTTCCTCTGCAGTTTTGTCTACTCTCCTTATGCAAGTCTTGCTTCAGAGTTTCTGCAGAGAGATCTGAGTCTCACAGAACTTCTAAGTCATGGATCCATTTGGCTGATGAGAATGGACTTTGTGGCTGAATATCCAAGGCCACTAATGCCAAATATGATTATAATTGGAGGGGTAAACTGTGCTTGGAAGAAGCCATTATCTCAGGTTGGTAATGCTGCTGCTACTTATTATTATTATGATTATTTTATTTTTGTTGTTCTTCAAGTTATTATGTCAGGATTCTGAATTTTGTAGGATTTCTATTAGGAGTAGAAGCATGATTTTTAGACTTTCTAGTCCAGTGTTTTTCAACCTTTTTTGGGCAAAGGCACACTTGTTTCATGAAAAAAAAATCACGAGGCACACCACCATTAGAAAATGTTAAAAAAATTAACTCTGTGCCTATATTGACTATATATAAAGTAATTCTCTTGAATTTTTCAATTTTTCCCATGGCACACCAGGCAACATCTTGCGGCACACTAGTGTGCCGCGGAACAGTGGTTGAAAAACACTGTTCTAGTCAATCACCAGAGTTTGGTGCAACTAGTGCTATTTTTACTTTTGTAGTACAGTTTGATATTAATTCCAACCCCGCCTTCCAGCAAAAAAAAAAAAAACTCAATAGAAAACATGCAATGAATTCACTAAATAGTCTATAGTCTATAAAATATACAAAATATCTATAAGTGATAAGAACTCTCCTAATAACACCTCATTAACTGAACTGAAAATGCATGCCTGAATAAGATTTCCCCTGGTGCACCAGGCAGCACTTCTTGATGAAGCCCACAGCAGGACCCCTTTCCCCATCCATGCCTGTAGCATGTGCTGATGTTGTGTCTAGTTTCTGGGCAGCCACAGCTGAGTCAGAACAGCTCACCCCAGCTCATCCACCCAGGTTTCAGGAACAAGAGCAGTATCGGTATTCTCATTCTCAATCAAGTCATGAATGGCTCAAAAATTATGTTCCAATTTTCTCCATGAGCCAGATTGCAACAATGATTGTCATGAACAATCTCAAGCAACTTTGGCCAAGGAATTTTGGAAAATGATTGATGCCGAGCTGAAGTCTTGGAAACACCTAAGGCTTAGTTGGCTGGACTAGACTGCAGCAATTAAGACCTCTGTTTTACCAAGATTCCCATTTTTGTTTCAAACCCTCCCTGTAACTATCCCCTCAAATATCTTTGTTAAATGGCAACTGTTGCATAATGGATTTATTGCTTAGGGAAAGCGTGGTCATGTGACCAATAAAACCCTCTATAGACCTTGGATGAAGGAAGGACTGAGAATGCCTGATTTGAAGTATTATCATGAGGCTTTTCATCAAAAGCAGCTAATTAAAATAGTCAAGGAGACCCAATGAATTAATTCCCTCTAGTCCTTCAATATGTGTATTGCTGTTTCTTAGTATATCTAGACCTAAAAAAAAGAAAAGGGGGGAGGAAAGCAGCCGCCCGGAGAGAGAACCAGCGGCTGCTTTCCTTCCCCCTTTTCTTTTCTTTTAAAGTTGCCGCGCCGCAGCACGGGCACCAGTGGGTGGCACCCCTTCCGTGTGGCGGCACGGCAAGTTTTAAGGCTGTGCTGCTGTTCATGCGCTGCACCCTTAAAAGTTGCTGCACCCCACGCGTGCCAGCGGCACCGATCGCAGGGGCGGGGCGCCGCCTCGAGTGTCAGCGCCCCCCGTCCCCTTGCTCCACCCCTGCTCCCTCCCCCCCATGGGCGCTCTCCCTGGGGGGCAAGCCCCATGCGGAATGCCACGGGGGTCGCTCCCAAGCCCAGCACGCACGGGCTTTCTCTTGATGTCCCTGAAGTGTGGCAAGCCCAGCGGCCGCCGCACAAAAACACAAGCCGACCATGGTCCCACTGTCTGCATCCCTTAAAAGGGGTGGGGAGTCGTGCTGGGTAGTTGCGGACCGTTGAATCAATCCCATACACACTTTCATGTGTTGATAGAATCAATCCCATGCACACTTTCATGGAAGTGTTTATTTGCTTCTCTGAAGCATTCTGAGAAAATGTACACAGGATCAGACTGCAAGACAGATTTCTATTCTAGGTGAGGCATATTTTCCTGAAAATAACTCAAAGGGACTTGCCAATCACGTGTCCCCTATTTATTCAAAATCATGTTGCACTTTGTTCAAAAAAGTCTTGCCCTACAGAAGTGTGCTCAGGTTTAGAGTGTTACTCAGAAATTCCTACTAAAATTGATGTGTAAAACACATTAAGGTAAATATGAGAGAAGTTCTTGTTTGTTTATGCAGCTCTTGCTTTGCTTGCTTTCAGAATATTTATCTTTCTTGTATTCCTCTAAAAACTAGGTGCGTGTTATGGTCAGGTGTGTTTCATGGAGCGAAAAATAAGTTTGTTCTTGGTATAAGCTTTCGTGTGCATGCACACTTCTTCAGATACACACGACTACCTACCTGAATCTATTATATTGTGTTTGTTTCTCAAAAAAAAACCAAGCAAGCCATATAGGAAAGCTTAAACCCTTGATTCTGTAAGGAAGCAATTTGTGGGAATACACTTCGTGGGTTCCTTTGAACCCGCGGTTATTTGTTTAATTTAATGATTATTTGTGTACTATTTTATGTATTCTTCCTCACAAAAGTGAAAGCAAAAGCAGGGCTCAGTAGGCATTTTGCCACTGAGATCCCTCCGCCTAAAATTCTAGTTCCAGAGGTTTTCAAAGTTGTCAATGGTCGTTTATTCTGCTTCCCGCCTTTTTGGGGGGCAGCAACAGCGTTCCTATTGGTAAATATATCGATCATGACGTTGCACTTGGTTATCAATAAAAGGCTGCGGCTCCCCGTATTGGGCATGTTAAGTTGGGGACTCAGTTAGAGATAGACAGGATTGAACAGCCGTTCAGTTAGTTGGGGTTTTTTGGGGCTGAGGGTTGGATGGGTTGGAAGCGCGTGCAGGTGGTAGTTAGGTTTTAGTTTGCGGATGATTTGGCGGTAAAGGTTTAGTTAGGTTTTAGTTTAGCATAGGCTTAGATCGCGGAAGATTTGGCGGTACAGATTTAGTTAGCCTTAGCATTGCGGAAGATTTGGCGGTGTAGGGACTTTTAGTTTAGGGGACTCTTAGAATAGTGATAGGTTCAAAGAAAGTCTAGAAGCCTATGCGGGTCAGCCAAAGCCATAAAGGAAATTACTGTGTCTGTCTTTATTTGGGGAAGAATTTTGGTTTTAAAAATCGTTAGGGGTTTCACTTAGTGCTTTTCAACAGTGTAGGAGGTCGCAAGTCATCCCAAGTTTAGTCACGAGGCAAGTCTTTTATTCCTACTCACTCACGCACCTTCAGATTTTGGCCTGGCGGACAACGGCGCGTCCCGTTCACAGGCTTGGCCGGCGCCCGTGCATTTACGCATGTGAGGTGCTGGCCGCAGATCCCCAGCAACTGGAATCCCATGCATAGGTGGCCTAGGCTTATGCATGGGAAGCTCCAGCACCGAATCCCCGCAGCAATTTGAGGGGGAGATGGGTCCTCTCTCCCTGTTTTGTTTTGTTTTTTATAAAAAAAACAGCAACAGAAGAAGGAGCATGTGCTCCACTGAGCCTAAACTAGCTAATAAAGAAGATGAAATAAATACCAAAGAAAGCCAATAGATAATGGGCAAAACAGAAGCTTGCAACTTTTGCAATGGATTCTATATTTGCATTTTAAAAATAAAAATAACACAAAGGACTTGTACAAAAACAGTCTTGTAGAAAACCTCTGTGTTAAAAACATTCTTTAAGGGTTGTACATATATATTGCAGTTACAGTCCCCAGAGATCTTTTGGGCATGCCTTCAGTGAGCATCAGTCAGTGGCAATAGGCAAATTAGGATCATTTGAATTGCTGGCAGCAGAACGGCTAGATTGTATTTAGGTGAGCAGCACACAGAAGTCAGGTGTGTGGCGATAAAAACCATCCACCTAGACATCACTGCGTACATGACGAAAATTTAGGAGCGAGAAATTTAATAAACTTTAAAAGAAAAAAGAACAAAATATTCATCTTGCTGGAATGTAGTAACCTTTAACATATTCAATAAGTAGTTATGAACTTTTATGACCTCCGCTTGTTACACAATCAAACTGTTTAATTGTGATGAATCATCTTCTGTAACTTAAGATTTTGTTAATGTAAATAACTCAACTGGAATTCTTATGATTAGATATAAAGACTTTATGTCCTGGTGGCTATAGGTTCAGCAGAGGCAACATGTTAAACATTTACTTGATGAGTTCAGGGCCACTGCCGGAAGAACGGGAGTGTGGAGGGAGTGGACTGCCCCCAGCACCACTATTCCGGTAGGGTGCCATCGTGGCGCCCCCCAGACACGCGCCGCGCCGTGCACCACGCCCCCACAGACGGCGTGTCACACCCCCAGAACGTGCGCCACGCCCCTGCAGGCGGCGCACCATGCCCTCGCGGGCAGCGTACCATGCCCCTGGGATGCGTGCCATGCCCCCGGGGCATGCACCATGCCCCCGCCCGCCGGCTCTCCGCACCTGGTAGTGGAGCATGCAGCTTCACCACTGTTCAGGGTTCCTTGATTCCATGTTAGGAAGGATGAATTCAAGGTCTCAAGCAGCTGTGAGCCTTGCCTTTTTGTTCCGTTTGTGGCATTGTGCTGGAAGTGGGAAGCTGTTGGTGAGGCCACAGAATGGAAGTCACTGGCCAAATAAGCAAGTGGTGGTAGAGGAGCTTGAGCAAAAAGAACATCGGGTTGTGGTTGTACTGCTAGAAAGCACTTTGGTCATGCCGAAAGATATCTTCTGAGCATTTTACTATAAGAACATGCTGTGCCATACTTACATGGACGTAAGTGTAACTTATACTTACACCCAGGAGCAGTTGGGTGAATTTTACTGTGCAGTAGGTGAGAATGTTTTAAATAATTCTCATTTCTGGAGTAGGTTGTTCAAGTATATAAAAACATATCTCAGATTATTTCCATGTTTGCTTCTACTTGTATGACAGAGAGCTAGCAGAGCAATTTTGATGCCACCCGCCCAGTCAGCCTGACATCAATACCAGGAAAGATTCTAGAGCAGATCATTAAGCAAACGGTCTGTGAGCACCTAGAAAGGAACGCTGTGATCACTAAAAGTCAGCATGGGTTTCTGAAAAATAAGTCATGTCAGAACAATCTGATCTCATTTTTTCACAGAATTACAAGCCTGGTAGATGAAGGGAACGCTGTGGATGTAGCCTATCTTGATTTCAGCAAGGCCTTTGACAAGGTGTCCCATAATATTCTTGTAAAGAAGCTGGTAAAATGCGGGCTAGACAATGCTACCATTCAGTGGATTTGTAACTGGCTGACTGACCGAACCCAAAGGGTGCTCATCAAAGGCTCCTCTTCATCCTGGAGAGAAGTGACTAGTGGGGTGCCACAGGGTTCTGTCTTGGGCCCAGTCTTATTCAACATCTTCATCAATGACTTGGATGATGGGCTTGAGGGCATCCTGGTCAAGTTTGCAGATGACACCAAATTGGGAGGGGTGGCTAATACCCCAGAGGACAGGATCACACTTCAAAATGACCTTAACAGATTGGACAACTGGGCCAAAGCAAACAAGATGAATTTTAACAAGGAGAAATGTAAAGTACTACACTTGGGCAAAAAAAATGAAAGGCACAAATACAGGATGGGTGACACCTGGCTTGAGAGCAGTACATGTGAAAAGGATCTAGGAGTCTTGGTAGGCCATAAACTTGACATGAGTCAACAGTGTGATGCAGCAGCTAAAAAAGCCAATGCAATTCTGGGCTGCATCAATAGGAGTATAGCATCTAGATCAAGGGAAGTAATAGTACCACTGTATTCCGCTCTGGTCAGACCTCACCCGGAATACTGTGTCCAGTTCTGGGCATCACAGTTAAAGAAGGATACTGACAAGCTGGAACGTGTCCAGAGGAGGGCAACCAAAATGGTCAAAGGCCTGGAAATGATGCCTTATGAGGAACGGCTTAGGGAGCTGCGTATGTTTAGCCTGGAGAAGAGAAGGTTAAGGGGTGATATGATAGCCATGTTCAACTATATAAAAGGATGTCATATAGAGGAGGGAGAAAGGTTGTTTTCTGCTGCTCCAGAGAAGCGGGCACGAAGCAATGGATTCAAACTACAAGAAAGAAGATTCCACCTAAACATTAGGAAGAACTTCCTGACAGTAAGCTGTTCAACAGTGGAATTTGCTGCCAAGGAGTTTGGTGGAGTCTCCTTCTTTGGAGGTCTTTAAGCGGAGGCTTGACAGCCATCTGTCAGGAATGCTTTGATGGTGTTTCCTGTTTGGCAGGGGGTTGGACTGGATGGCCCTTGGGGTCTCTTCCAATTCTATGATTCTAAGATGCTGTGCTCCTTGTGCTGAATATCTTTCCTTGATCATAGTCTACTTCTTGCATAGACTTCCATATGGTCTGAATTTTAAGGCAGCCCAGAATCCAAGCCCCCTACCTTTTATCTCAGGAACTTACCGGTATACAGCTTATTCAGATCATATGACATTTGCTGAGCATGTGACAAACATTTTAATGATGGTGTTAAATTCTTTATTTTGCACTTCTTAATTTTTTGTAAAATATTAATATATTGCTATTGAATCTCTGAAGAGGAAGATTACAATCTTGGATTTTTTTAAAAATAAACATCCCTTTGGTCACTTAGCATTTGATTACCTCAGACATGGTTTTAATTGGAGAGATAAACTCTGAACAGAGAAGGCATTATCCCAGGTTTGGAACACTTTCTCATGAAATTACTATATATCTGCAATTTTACAGGACCTCCGTCACCTGATTTATGCTATGATTTGTGCCTTGACTAGTGTTATTAAGGAGGTAGCAACTCTCGGCCTACTCAATATGTTGGGATCCTTGACAAACTGATTTGCTTTTGTTTCTACTCCACTGATGCTAAACATGTTTATCTGGAGTGAAGCACTATTTTCATGTAAAAAAAGGATATTGAGTAATACCCAATGCTGAAGCTTCACTGGTGCAATGGACTTTGTGCATGCAGTGGAACTCTAACCTTTCCTATTCCCTCCCAGCCCACCCCCACCCCCAAAAATCTCCTCAAAATCCTCAAAATCAACTCCAAGTGTTTAGAAGTCCCTCTGTAGCATATTGTGGAGATGGATGTAGGAAGCAGAGGAAACAGAAGTCTCATTGCAAACAGAGGGAGAATTGAATACATCTCAATCTCTCTCTCTCTCTCTCTCTCTATATATATATATATATATGTTCCCATTGCGTGCGCGCCTGACACCACCTTGCTCCGTAACCGCTGCACCAAACAGCATCAAATTAGGACAAAGCGTAACATGACCATCGAGGAAGGATCTAGCATAATAAAAATTTTAAAAAACCCACACCTGTCATGCCTAAAATATAGAATAAAGGCAAAAAAAATTGGCGCACACATTACGTGTCACCAGCAACAGAACTGAAGACTCCAACAGCATCCAATAGAAAGGCGGATTGCCTGTTGACGTCATCAGACCTGCGCCAAAAAGAAAACCCCGTCCACCATTTTATAACTGCCATCTGTAAGCACCCAAGGACTTTCTGAAACAAACTGCTTAGTGGAAATGTGGAAAAAAGATGGAGCAGGAGGCAGGGCAGTTGTGGAAGAGAGGGGGAGAAAAAAAATGTGGCAGCAAAATAAGGCTGCCTGAGAGGTCACAGTGAGTAAGACCGGCTCTGAGGGGATTTTGTCGCTGGGGTGCGTAATTTTGGGACTGGGGTGGGGGAGAATGCTCTTTTTAATGGCGTAGAGCATGGGGCCAGTTAATTGTGAGGAGGGGGGTGTTTGTGGGGGGGGGTTGCACTTTTACAGTTAAAAAAACCAGAGCAAGGCCCGCAGTAGGCCTCCATAAAGTGGCCAGTGCCCTCGCTTAAAATGGCCGCCGCAACTTCGCATGATGAACACACACAGTCCCAAGTGATCAATACCACCGGACCGGCCCCTTGCTGACCCCTACTCTACAGGGACAGGGAAGAACGAAAACAGGAGCTTCCAGAATACTTTCGAGGTCAGAATTTTAAAAAAGCAAAAAAAAAACCACAGCAACGTGTGGCCTGGCAGCTAGTTTAAGATAAAAATATTAAAATGAATGTCTGTTACCATATGCTACACTGGCTTGCTGCCATCTGACTAAGAAAATTGTTTTGTTTTTTTAAGTAACAAGAGAGGGTGATGCAGCAATTGGCATCGGCTACTCCTGGTGCTGATGCTAAGCCTATCTGTTGCTGCCTCTGCAATCTGCCTTTCTCTGGGTGGTCACAGGGGTGGGACGGGGTGGGCTGTATAATACCTTTAATTTCCGCCTTTCCTCTCTATGAGGAAACTCACTATAATGAATACAAGTCACACTGCTACCTGTAATGCTTGATATCAGAAATAAGATATTCCGGCTCCACTTGTCCTCTCTTTTACATAGAAATATGTACAAGAGACTATGTTTTCTTTAATATTGTTAATGGCCACCCCAGTCCCTGCTGAGCCGTGCACAGGATTCCAGGGGTTTTGGCCCTGGGTTGCCAGGTGTCCACTATTTGAGTGGACAGTCCACTATTTTCACATTCTGTTCACTATTTTTTCCCACAAAATAGTGGACTTTTTTGTTCAAAAGCTTTATGGTGAAATGGTATTTTAATATGTGTTAAAATGTTTGTAAGAAAATATATATTTTAATTTACCCCCCCCCCCCCCGGTTTGTCCACTATGTTTTGGAAGCAGACCTGGCAACCCTAGCCCCTAAACCAGGGTCTGTGCTCCTTTGGGGAATTGAAGACGCACTGCAGGCTGTTGTAGCTTTAAGAAATATGGTTTATTCACCTATTTACACCTTCAGTCTGCCTGGAGGGAGTCCAGATCTTACAGTATGGCCGTGTCAAGAGAGGCTTGTTCCCCACAGCAGTGCAGCCCTGGAGTCCAAGGCCTCTCTCCCAGCCTCCCTTCAGCCAGCCTGCCCAAATGGTTCTGTCCTTTGTTCTCAGCTATTCCAAGCCTTGTGCCAAAGGCCCCAAACTCTTCTGTGACATCACACCCAGCATAGGCACCAACTTCTAGGGGCCAAGGCAGTTTCGGGCCCCCTCAATATTCAGATGATGTTGCACATGGGACATCAGCACATTGCACAATGTTGCATTGCCCCCCCCTCCTCTGCAGAGGCTGGCTCCTTTGACATCCAGTTACCCTGGCAACCTTCCAACCCCCCTCCCCATCTTTGTTCACACCTGGGGGGGGGAGGACTCTTGCCTTGCCAATGGCCCTGTGTTGTTTCTTAATGGTCCTACATTGCCAGGTTATTTTGCATAGGCTAGCCCAGGAATACTTCTGCAGCTTGTATTTTCCCTTCATATCCCAAATAATCAGAATTCTACCATTTATTAATTTCTCGGGTTTGGGGAGGTCTCCTTTCTAGCACCAATAAAGGTGATGTTCCATAGGAAGCTCACAAAAAAGAGTATAATATAGGACATTATGGTAACTATACTGCCTGACCTCCACGAGCTACAGGATAAAACTATAAACTTATGCTGAATCATCTGCAGGCAAATATTGTTGCTGAAGGGATTTGTTTCGATAACGTACAACATAAACTCATTTGGCCCTATTCTTATCTATTTAGTACATTTGAATGTACAAACTTTTAGCCCCAATCATAAGATCAGCAGAGGACATTTATTAAACATTTACCTGATACTTGGAATCAGTGATGCTGTGGGCTACACCAATATTATACTCAGCAACATCTGCTTTTGTGCATTAGGCATACAGGTGGCGCTGTGGGTTAAACCACAGAGTCTAGGGCTTGCTGATCAGAAGGTTGGCAGTTTGAATCCCTGCTGAGCTCCCATTGCTCGGTCACCGCTCCTGCCCACCTAGCAGTTCGAAAGCATGTCAAAGTGCAAGTAGATAAATGGGGACCGCTCTGGCGGGAAGGTAAACGGCGTTTCTGTGCGCTGCTCTGGTTTGCCAGAAGCGGCTTAGTCATGCTGGCCACTTGACCTGGAAGCTGTACGCCGGCTCCCTCTGCCTTTAATGCAAAATGAGCACCGCAACCCCAGAGTCGGACACGACTGGACCTAATGGTCAGGGGTCCCTTCACCTTTATATAACAAAGTCAGGGCTTCTTGTTACCATGACAGGAACGATGAATTCAAGGTCTCAACGAGCCACTGGCCTTGCCTTTTTGTTCTGTGTTGCTTGTTCTAGTTAACATTTTAAAATCTGAGGGTTACAGAAGCACACCACATAATTGTGCTAAGTCATCTTCTATAACTCTTGTGGCAGAAGAGTTTTCTTTGTTGTTGTTAATGTGCGACATGAACTTGGTTGGCCCTGTTCTTATCCATTCAATATTATTTCATGCACAGCCTTTGGTCCAGATAAAAGTGGAGTCAGTGGAGGACATGCATTAAACATTTACTTGATGCTTCATATGAGTGATTCCACCAATGTTATATTTGAAACATCTGCTTTCATATATTAGGCACAAAGCGTGTAAGGAAGTCAGGGCTCCTTGATACCACAATGGCGGGGCTGAATTCAAGGTCTCAACTGGTTGCTGGACTTGCCTTTTGGTTCTCTTTGTGGCATTGTGCCAAAAGTGGGAAGCTGTTAGTAATGCCACAAGATGGAAGTCACTGGCTGAGCATGCAAGTGGTAGTTGAGACGCTTGCGCAAAAAGGACATGAGGTTGTGGTTGTGATGCCAGAAAACACTTTGGTCATGCAAACGTCTTCCGAGCATTTTACTGTAAGAACACACTCCGTGCCTTACACCCAGGAGCAGTTGGATGAATATTACAGTGCAATAGGTGAGAATATTTTTAATAATCCTCACCTCCTGGAGAAGGTTGTTCAAATCTACAGAAACTTATCTAATAGTGTTTCCATGTTTGTTTCTGCTTGTCGGCATCTTTTATATGACAGAGAACTCGTCCAATTCCTCCAGCAGAGCAACTTTGATACTGTGTTTTCAGATCCTGTGCTGCCTTGCGCTCCAATCCTTGCTGAATGTCTTTCCTTGCCTACAGTCTACTTCTTGCGTGGACTTCCATGTCGTTTGGACTTCCAAGCTGCTCAGTGTCCAAGCCCCATTTCTTACATCCCAGAGGGTTTTACAACTTACTCGGATCATATGACATTTACTGAGCGTGTGAAGAATGTTTTAATGACTCAGTTCAATTCTTTAGTTTGCTACTTATTTTATGGAAAATATGAAGAGCTTGCTACTGAGTTTCTGCAGAGGAAGATTACAACCTTGGAACTTTTTAGTAAAACATCCCTTTGGTTGCTGAGGTATGACTTTGCATTTGATTACCCCAGACCTATCATGCCCAACATGGTCTTTATCGGAGGGATTAATTGTGCCCAGAAGAAGCCATTATCCAAGGTTTGTAACACTTTATCATGAAATTTGTAGTTATTTTATTAGTGTTACGCCCCCTGTCTTTCTGTATGTCAACTATAGTACCGGTAATTTATTGTAGCTCAGTGGTAGAGCATCTGCTTTCCATGTAGAAGATTCCAGGTTCATTCCCCTGGGGCATCTCCAGGTAGGGCAGGAAAAGACCCCTTTCTGAAGCCCAGGAGAGCAACTGCCAGTCCATGCAGAATATACTGAGCTACATAGAACAGAGGTCTGACTCAGTATAGGGAGATTCCTATGCGGTGCTTTTTTTCTAGACAAAAAAAGTGCTGAGTGGGGGCGGGTCACACGGAGAGTGCCCTCTGTGCACTCTATTCTTCACCTCCAGGCGAGCACTTGTGGGACACACAGAGGGGTGCATGACGTGACATTACATGACACTGAGCCCCCTCAATGTGGGAGGCAAGGTGGCGCTCCTGAAGCCAAGGAGCAGGAGCTCTAGGATGTTGAATCAGCGGAGGAGGGTGAATACAAAAGGGAAATGTTGCAGGAAACCCACAGAATTGGGCAGGAGCCTCAGGAAGACATGTGTTAAAGATTTATTTGAACTCATCAACCAAATATTTTGCTTCAGGACAATTGCTTATAGTTGTATAATTTTGATGGAGAGGATTGCTTCCTTCTCACATAGCTATTCACAAACTTGAACTACTGGCCTGAATGTAGAGGAGACTGGTTTAAATCAAAGCAATTTTTTAAAAAATCACAGAAAGGACCAGCTTAAACAATTACAACAAATTGACGATCTGAAGATCCAACTTTTTTTTTAAACAAACATACCTACTAACTGGTTGCTATAACTTTCAAAATTAGTGATATTGTAGTTACCTGGTCCAGAATGCGAAATTGCTTAGTTCGAAAAGCTGAAATCTGTTTAGAATCTAATACTGTAGTGTGGGGGGGTGGGGGTGGGGGGGTTGTGTGGGTTGTGACACTAGATGGCAATAGTGAGCCTTACAGAAAATTCATTGTATTTTTTAAAAAAAACCACTTTTAATAAAGCATTTTCAGAACAGTTTTTATATGTGTGTAGATTCCACCAATTATGGTGCTGGAAGAGACTCTTGAGAGTCCCATGGGCTGCAAAATGATCAGACTTATCCATCCTTAAAGAAATCAGCCCTGAGTGCTCACTGGAAGGACAGATCCTGAAGTTGAGGCTCCAGTACTTTGGCCACCTCATGAGAAAAGAAGACTCCCTAGAAAAGACCTTGATGTTGGGAAAGATTGAGGGCACAAGGAGAACGGGACGACAGAGGATGAGATGGTTGGACAGTATTCTCAAAGCGACTAGCATGAGTTTGGCCAAACTGCGGGAGGCAGTGAAAGATAGGCGTGCCTGGCATGCTCTGGTCCATGGGGTCACGAAGAGTCGGACACAACTGAACGACTCAACAACAACAACAACAGATTCCAAAGAAGCTTCCCTGTCAGCAGTGACTACAGTTTTGTACTGGGCCATTTATCCTAAATGGATTATCCATGGATTGGAAAAATCTGGATTAAATGTGTAGGAATTTGGGGCTGCCATTTTGTTAAGGATGATGTGTACACATTGAAAAACCTTGTTCACATAACTAAGAGCAAATGCACAGCAAATGGACGTGGAGAAACCCTTTATTTGTCTGGACATTTTCCAACTATTGATTGGTGGATCGTAATTGCTTATTCTAGTTCAGTGTTTTTCAACCACTGTTCCGCGGCACACTAGTGTGCCGTGAGATGTTGCCTGGTGTGCCGTGGGAAAAATACTTTCTTTGTGTTTATTTGATTCCTATTCAAGAGAATTACTTTATATATAGTCAATATAGGCACAGAGTTAAATTTTTTAACATTTTCTAATGGTAGTGTGCCTCGTGATTTTTTTCATGAAACAAGTGTGCCTTTGCCCAAAAAAGGTTGAAAAACACTGTTCTAGTTAACATTTTAAAATCTGAGGGTTACAGAAGCACACCACATAATTGTGGTGTGTCTTCTGCAACTCTTGCGGCTGAAGAGTTTTCTTTTTTGTTGTTGCTGATGTAAGACATGAACTTGGTTGGCCCTGTTCTTATCTCTTCAATATTATTTCATGCACAACCTTTGGTCCTGATAAAGGTGGAGTCAGTGGAGGGCACACATTAAACATTTACTTAATGCTTAGTATGAGTGATTCCACCAATGTTATATTTGCAACATCTGCTTTCATATATTAGGCACAAAGGAAGTCAGGGCTCCTTGATACCATGATGGCGGGGCTGAATTCAAGGTCTCAACTGGTTGCTGGACTTGCCTTTTGGTTCTCTTTGTGCCAATGTGCCGAAAGTGGGAAGCTGTTGGTGTTGCCTCAAGATGGAAGTCACTGGCTGAGCATGCAAATAGCAGTAGAGAAGCTTGTGCAAAAAGGTCATGAGGTTGTGGTTGTGATGCCAGAAAACACTTTGGTCATGCAAACGTCTTCTGAGCATTTTACTGTAAGAACACATTCCGTGCCTTACACCCAGGAGCAGTTGAACAAACTTCAGCGTTCGATGACCGAGCATGCTCTTAAGAATCTGAATTTCCTAGAGAACATTGTACAGTTGTATATAAACGTATCTCAAATTACTACCATGTTTGCTTCTGCTTGTCGGCATCTTTTATACGACAGAGAACTCATCCAATTCCTCCAGCAGAGCAACTTTGATGCTGTGTTTTCAGATCCTGTGCTGCCTTGCGCTCCAATCCTTGCTGAATATCTTTCCTTGCCTACAGTCTACTTCTTGCGTGGACTTCCATGTCGTTTGGACCTCCAAGCTGCTCAGTGTCCAAGCCCCATTTCTTACATCCCAGAGGCTTTTACAACTTACTCGGATCATATGACATTTACTGAGCGTGTGAAGAATGTTTTAATATCGATGTTAGCTTCTTTATATTGTTACTCGTTTTATGTAAAATATGAACATCTGGCAACTGAATTTCTGCAAAGGAAAATCACACTCTTAGAACTTTTTGGTAAGACATCCATTTGGCTAATTAGACAAGACTTTGCATTTGATTACCCCAGACCGATGATGCCCAACATGGTCTTCATTGGAGGGATTAACTGTGCCCAGAAGAAGCCATTATACAAGGTTTGCAATTCTTTATGGTGAAATTGTTGTTTATTTGCTGCCTTTCGGGACCTTCTGGCAGTTGCCTTATCCTTCATGAATGATCTTTCCTATTCTGCATCTATTTAAATGTCAGGACATAGACATCCTAGTTGCTCCATTAATGGAACATAGCCTTTATTTTTTCATTACCACCAATTGTTTAGTGCAATTGAAGTGGTAGATTCTGAGCAATAATAATTTTAGAGAAGAGCTAAGGCACATTCCGGTTCGTTCATGCACCAAAAACTCTGTTGTTCCAATTACTGGTAATTGTTCAGAACTGAAAAGCCTGTTATCTTACTGCTTTCTTGAGTGTCCATGTTGCTTCAGGGAAGGGGACTGTGCCGGAAGTGCCCAAGGAAGAAACTGGTTAGGCTGGTACTCTTACGGCTGAGTTCTACTCCCTAACCCCCACGGACTGAGCCTGAAACATGTTCCCCATCAGGTATATGTTCTGCCCCTGAGCTATGGTACTGTCCTTTGCTGTACTGATCACCTACCTAACTGCTGAAAATGGCATTCAGTAAACTGAGGGTTCGTGAAAAAATCAGAAAGTGAGTTTGAATAGAAGAAACAGTCCCCCACATAGCTAGAAGGAGTTTTGAGCTGTTGCTTAGATGCAAGGGTAGAAGCAGAAATGCTAGCCTAGCATTGATTACGGTGATGCAGGTATTTCCTTCCTTCCTTCCTTCCTTCCTTTCTTTCTTTCTGAGAGTAATAACCCCTGCGTAAATTGCGGGCTTAACGTACACAACTGAACAGATAGTGAGGAAGGTAATCCAGTCTGCAGGAGGAGAAACATATGTACGATATCTTTGCTAATCTACCTTTAAGAACCATAGTCATCATTATTTGAAACCCAATAATTGTTCAGGTGAGCAGCAAAATGTAGGGGATGTGGTGATAAAGGAAACCACCCATGTGACACACCCACCCACCTCCCAAGTGCCGCAAGGAGCTTCCACACCATCAGCAACTGTGGTTTTGTACTTGGTCATTTTTACTTATCCAATTATTTAGGAAATGGGAAATCTAGATTAAATGGAAACTGGGGGGGGGGTGCTGGCTTTTTGCTCAAAATGATGTCAAATGGAGATTGCAAAAAAATCTACTAATACACATGACTAACAGAAAATTGACAGTAAACTCCTATGTGGAGCAGTCCTTTGTTTGAGTGTTTCCCATGTTTTGATCACTGGGTTGTACTGCTTATTCTTAGTATTATTATTTTTTTAGTTTTGAGTATTTGATTTTTTAAAAAAAATTATTTGCTGGCTAAAGGGTTTGGGGGGGTTATTTTATTTTATTTTATTTTATTTATTGAATGTATATACCACCCTTCATCTGAAGACTTCATGGGGGTTCACAACATAAAAATACAGACTAATACCACAAAGTACATAACAAAACAAGAACAAAACCCAAACAAACCAATAACCCTGCTTCCACAAACACATTTAAAAGGACATAGACTGTTAATTAGCCAAAGTCCTCATTGATAAATCGGGTCCTCCCTTAAAGAGGGCACGTATTGCGGTGAGACCTGGGTGGGTGAGTGTGATGACAGCCACAACACCCAGTGAGTAGGTCCCTCGATGCAGGGTTCAATCAGGC
Source organism: Lacerta agilis (assembly GCF_009819535.1). Lineage (NCBI taxonomy): Eukaryota > Metazoa > Chordata > Lepidosauria > Squamata > Lacertidae > Lacerta > Lacerta agilis. The sequence continues at coordinate 131,194,921 of NC_046312.1, forward strand.
CAATGGGATGCAAGCTAAATGGATCGAGGGACCTATTTATGCCCATGCACGTGACCCAGAGCTTCCTCTTTCAGTGCATGCATCGAAACACCCGCCCACCTCTCCCTACTTTTAGGGCTTCTGCGCTTGACCTTGCTATGCCGTCGTGTGTCGTCTGTTGTTGGGGCAGGGGCACGGCAGGAATTTTCCCCACTTGGCTGATTGGCTGTTGCCATTTGGGTTTTGCCTGCCGCGCAGCAAATCGTCACAACTTGTAAGGTTGTGGATAGGCTCTGGTTCAGGTGATGGGGTGGGAGAACGCTCTTGCCATCCCTATGTGAAGGGTGTTCTGTTAAAGGAATCCAGGGACTCAATGGTTTGGTCAATCCTTGAGAGGGGTTTGTGCCCGTGCCTGAGTCCAGGGGGACATTTGGGTGGCAGATAGAGCATGTTCCCAGCTTTCCGCTTATCCAGGTGTTCACCCTTGGCTGACCTATGCTGGAACTCTGGGTCAGCGCTTCCTGCAGAGCAGGGAGCTACTAGTCGTACCAGAGCCTATGTAACAAATCACTTGCTGTAATCAATAAAGTTGTGGCCTAGATTCTGCCAAAAAACCAAACCAAAATTTGAGTCATGTCTGAATTTATTTGGGGTGAGGTTAAAAGGTCTGAACATGCAAAGAATGTTTTTGACTGGTGCCTAAAAATGTATAATGAAGGCACCAGATGAACCTCCCTGGGGAGAACATTCCACAAACAGGGAACCACTACAGAAAAGGCCCGTTCTCATGTTGCCACCCTCCTGATCTCTCGTGGAGGAGGCACACGAAGAAGGCCTCAGAGGATGACCGCAGGATCTGGGTCGGTTCATACTGAGATAGACGGTCCTTGGGGTACTGTGGTCCTGAGCTGTTTAAAACATCAACTCAGTTAACATTGCTCTTATAATTGGATATATGGGCTATTTGTCCTGACAAGGAGTTCAGGAGAGGCAACACATTAAACATTTACTTGATGCTTAGAGTCTGTGATCCTGTGGGCTGCACCAGTGTTTTATTCATACATTAGGCACACAAAGCGTACAACGAGTTCAGGGCTCCTTGATTCCATGATAGGAAGGATGAATTCAAGGTCTCAATCAGCTGTTGTGGGCCTTGCCTTTTTCTTCTGTTTGTGGCATTGTGCTGGAAGTGGGAAGCTGTTAGTGATGCCACAGAATGGAAGTCACTGACTGAGTACAAAAGTGGTAGTAGAGACACTTACACAAGCAGGCTAGCCTGCTGAGTCCTTATCACCCAATCAAGGCTGGTTTGCAAAACCAACCTTTGACCAAGATTTAAACATTCCACACTGCCTTAAAAATGTGCCACAGAAAATAAATATTTGCAGAAGAAGATAGGGCTAAAGGCTCACAAGAGGCTTTGTTTCCTGTGCTGTTCACAATGGTTTTTTTACATTCATTTCATTTTGGGTTAGAATTACGCCACAATGCAACCAGCAAGAAGATTTCTATGCGTCAAGGCATTTGTCAGCTACCTGCATGTGTTTTGCTTGCTTTCTTTTTCTGGAGCCTTACGGATGGAGGAAAGGTGTTGGTAGTACCCAATGATGGCAGTCCCTGGCTCAGTATCCATCCCGTTTTGGAACATCTTCAGCAGAGAGGACACCAAGTAGTTGTCGTTGCTCCTGAGACGAACTTATGGATAAAGTCATCTGTACATTATACAATGAAAACATTTGCCGTGCCCTACTCAAAGGAATACTTGAAAGCAGAACTCCAAAATCTTGGTCACAATATTTTTGCACGTCAGCCTTTCCTGGAAAGAATGACTGCGACATTTTCAAAAATAAGAAATATTACAATGCTTCTATATAATAATTGCAAGCAGATTTTATACAACAAAGAGCTGATTACTTACCTTGAAGAAACCAAATTCAATGTTGTATTTATGGATCCAGTGTTTCCATGTGGGCAAATCTTGGCTGAGTATTTATCCCTTCCTTCTATTTACTACTTGCGGGGAATTCCATGTGGTTTCGACTTTGTGGCAACACAGTGTCCAAACCCACAATCTTATGTCCCAAAATTTTTCTCAGGCAATACAGATCACATGAACTTTAACCAGAGAGTGAATAATGTTTTAATTGGCTCACTGGAATTCATGATATGCTATTTTCTTTATTCACCCTATGGAACACTGAACAAGGAATTTCTGCACCAAGATATGACAGTAGCAGACCTTTATAGCCATGCATCAATTTGGTTTCTGCACTATGACTTTGTTTTTGAATATCCCAGGCCTGTCATGCCCAACATGGTCTTCATTGGGGGTATAAACTGTGCAAAGGAAAATCCACTAACTCAGGTGAGAGTCCATCTCTCCACTCCCCCTTACCAAGACAGTTCAAAACTTCAGTTTAAAAATGGAGGATGAGAAAGGGATTAGGATTGAGATATTTCAGTAGATTGGAAAAGTTAATAGCATGGTGCCATCTCTCTTTTGACATAATATCAGAATGTCTGCGGCCATACTACCCTGAACATGCCCGATCTTGTCTGGTCTTGGAAGCTAAGCATGGTCAGGTCTGGTTAGTACTTGGAAGGGAGACTTAATATTGGAATCAAGAGGCACAATGCAATTAGCAAGCAGCATATTTAAAATAGAGGCACAGAGGCCCTGGGTTTATAAATCCTAATGCCTAATACCTTAGCTGATCTTAGAGAACCGCCTTATTATATCATATTTATGTCAGCCTGCTAACTTGCTTTGCTGATGTGGAAAACTTTATTGTGTGTGATTATTATTATTATTATTATTTATTATTATTATTGGTTGCTGTACTTACTGCATTTGTGTTTTCTGTTGTAACCTGCTCTGTGATGATTTCTGGGATGAAGAGAAATTTAGAAATATCCTAAATGAATGAACAAATATGATATGTTGTTATAGAGATTCCTGAAATTCAATATCCTGACCAATGTCTAAGACTGAATGTGAGGGCAGGTAAATCATTCTTCTCAGGGGCAAAAGAAAAATGTGAGCAAGGGCAGGGGAGAGAGGAGGAGGAGGAGGAGGAGGAGGAAGAGGAGAGGCTGCCACTGTTACAGTAGTGGCAAAACAACAACAGCAAAAGTAAGTGGAGGGGAGAGAGGAGATGGGGGCAGCAGGAGGGCCTACACAGAAGGATTTATCCTAGACCCCACACTGCCCGCCCCAGACAGATCTGGTCCTACAAATGGTGTAATGTTTTACACACACACACACACACACACACACAGCAAAGGTTACTTTTTCTTTTAGCTTTTTGGGAAAGATGAAAATGTTCCCACATGACGCAGAATTCTGACCAAAAGTTTGTTTGTTTGTTTTGCCTAGGAATTTGAAGCCATGGTTAACAGTTCTGGCGAACATGGCATTGTGGTGTTTTCCTTGGGTTCAATGGTTTCTGAAATTCCAATGAAAAAGGCTATGGAAATTGCTGAAGCGTTGGGAACAATACCTCAGACGGTAAGAAGGAAAAATGGTAACCTCTATTCATGTAGGAAGTTAAATATTTTGGTTCATTATGCATGTGTTGCTGTCTGCTTTAAAAGTGGCTCCAAAGCTAAAGCTGACACACAACCCTTTGCCTCAGCCCAACAAGCAATCTTGCAGCTTGACACAGCATGAACTGGGAAGCTGTTCACATACAGCTCTTTAGAAATATTGCCATGGTAATTTAGATGCCAGCTGCTGGCTCAGACCCTGCTCAAAAGCTCTGCACAGCTACAGCTGATATTGCTGCAATAAGACAACAGGGGAACAATACGTGAATAGTTCCCCGACAGTTGTCACGTTTGGCTGCCTTCCAGATAAAGCTGCCGGAGCTGAGCCCTCGGCGGGTTCCCCTAATTGCACAGCAACCACAAGTGGAACAATGCAGAAAACCCTGCTGATCTTCATAACCAACATTCTGCAACTAAATTTCAGGTCATAAGGACTAGGTCTTGTTTCTTTAAGTTGGGGAGGGTGGGCCAAAAGATTATCCATGCTGCCTGAAATTCACAGGCTAGAGACATCTATTGGAAAATGTTTTAGTGACGGTAGATTGTAGTATAGCCATATTAGCTAATCAATTACCAGTTTTACTGGTGAAATTTTGCCTGCTCTGCATTTTTTTGCTACCATAACATGAGACTTCTGAGAATACAGCTCCATCACTGCTAAGAAGTAAAAGGAGTCAATAATAAATTGATTTCCCAAGCTTGCAGCATCCTTCTTCGAAGTAAGAAATAGCTGCTTTAGCGGCATCCATCATGTTGCCCGATGTCAGACTTCCTAAACCTGGTGTCTTCCAGATGCATTTGACTACAGCTCCCATCTGCCCCAGCCAGCGTGGCCAGTGGTCAAGGAAGATGGGAGCTGTAGTTCAGAATGTCTGGAGGGCATCACGGTGGCCATGGCAATATAAAAATAGACTCTGTCAGTCCCTGGATTATTATTATTATTATTTTTTTTAAATTGTTAAGTTTCCCCCCAAAATGAAAGAAATGTTTTACAAAATTCTACAAAATACAGTGTTACCAAACAGGACCTGATGAAAATACTGTATACAAATTCTTTATACAATCATAGATTACTGTTGGATAAAAATGGACATAAAATAAAACCAAAATAAATAACCTACAGGTATGTGAACGTGTGGGGGGGTAGCGACTGGAGCTATTTATAGCACAGACATAATGGTTAAACTAGAGAAGGTTACAAAACGTAGACTCTATTATACCAAGGAAAAGTGATTAAAGTATTCAAATGCCCTGAGTCACTGAACCATATTCATTTGTAGGCTGAGGGTGTCCTTGGCCATGTTTCTCTTTGCTTGCAACTGAAATGAAGTCAAACTAAACAAATACAAAATCATCCTTCTTTCTTTGGCCCCCAAGGACTCTCAGCCTATTAGTTAGTTTTTCTAGCAGGGCAGTATCACACAGAAAGATTGGCCCCATCTATTTCCCCCCAAAACTGTGACGGTCATTCTAGCTGCGACAAGCAGGTGTACTACCAGCACTTTATTGTGCAAATTTTGATTACTCAGATATAAGGGAAAAAATAAAAGGGCTAATTGAGATGTTAGGATAATGTGGCGTCTTAAGATTTTATCCATTTCTCTGAATGCCGTTGCTGAAAATTCTTGCACTCTAACACAACCCCGCCATAGGTGGATGTATGACCCAATTTCTCACATCCCCTCCAGCACCTTGGGTAAGCTGATGAATTTATATACAAGAGTCTTCTAGTACATTCAGCTGATATATTATGAAAAGGAGATTTTTCCACATGGTAAACCAAGTATATTCAGTTATGTCACATTCTAATTCTGTCTTCCAGGACATTCTTAAACCTGTTTAGTGTCTGAGTTCATATTTGAGGAAAGTTTTTAGATATTTGAAAGTATTCCCTTTGAATATTGTGAAGAAATATATATATTTTTCAGTGTCTGAATAATCATGACACTAATTCCATATTACTTTATCCTAGCCTGAGATCCCATGCAGACTCAGACCATTATAGACTTATGGACATGATTACATGCTATTTTATGAGATAAATTATTGAGAGTGGTTTGTGTTTTGATTTTTTGTAAGTTTTTACATTTTTTTAGAGTCACAGAGAGAGTGCAATATTTTTCGTTTCTGTTTATATTTACCTAACTTAGGGCAAAGCATTTGCAATGAATTATCTTCCCTCTGTGATCTACTGAAATGTGTTGGATTTAGGCACAAGACCTGGATTCAAATCCTAGCTAACACTTTGGCCTGGTTCACACGTCACGGCAAGGCAAACTATGCGATGGCTCCCGAAGAGGAACTCACACATGCTTTCCTCCTTGTTGGTTTTTTAACCTGAGCTTGGCATGGCAGCTAAGCCAAGGTTTGGCATAGCATGTCATCTGAACTGAGAGTTGTAGTTAAGGTCTCTGTTCCTTAACTACATTCTGTAACCAAGGTTTGTCCACAGAGTTTCCTGGTTTGGATGAAATAAGGTACCATGGTTAATTAGAGTTCTTGGCTTGATTGCTTGTGCTATGAAGGGAGTAGCAAAGGGGCAAAAGGCTCGTTCGTATCTCAGCCTGTGAAGCTGAGATATGATCATCCAAACACAGCCACTGAGTGTTAAGTAGACCTGAATTCTCCATCAGTAAATTGGGAATAGTACTGCTCTAAAGATAGGTGATATGTGTCATTCAGTTTCGGATAAAGAATAGAACTGTTTAGTCCATTCTTACACACACAAAACAAAAGGATACAAATGTGCATTCACAACCCCTGGGAAAAATAATAAGTATTGATATTTCATTCTTCAGTTAAATTTATGTATGGATAAAAACTAGAAGTGCACTTTCATTCTTTTATATACAGGCAGTACCTTATTTATTTGTTGTTAACCGATATCCCACCTTTCCAACTAATGGGGCTCTTTGAAGACGCATTGCACACTACATAAGAGATATGAGAGAATGCTTGTTCAAGTGCAATTTGAAGTTTTTGTGTTTGAAGTGAAAAGTTATATTTCCTAATCTATGTATTTCCTTCCTCGTGAAGGTGCTATGGAGATATACAGGAGAAACACCCCCGAATCTTGCAAAGAACACAAAGCTTGTGAAGTGGCTACCACAAAATGATCTGCTTGGTATGTCTGGGACAGGAATTACGTTGTTGTCTATAACCAGCACTTAATGCTGCTTCTATGCCATTAGCATCTTAACAATACCATGAGAGAGTGTATCTAAATACTGTCTAGCAAAGTCTAAAGTAATGTGATGTTGGATGGACATGCTCCCACTTTGTTCTTGGTACTGTACACTCATAGCAAAGCCCTGTAGCTGTAAAAGCCGGGCTAGAAAAAGAAAACCCTGCCTGGAGCTTTATGCTCATAGTGTGCATAAAAAACTAAGGAAATGGTTGAAAGGACAGTGGGCACAGATGCCAAAATGTGAGCCATGAAATAGGGGTGAGGGAGAAATTTGATTCAGTTTGCATTGAAAGGCAAGCTTACTTCATTCGCACTATCCAAAACAATCTGTGAACTGAATCACGGCCGTCCTTCAAAATTCACACTGCTCCAAATTCTGGAATGCAGGCAATGTACAAAAATGTATATACTATGGTGAGGCATGCATAAAAATGCTCAAAGTACTAAAAATAACCTACAGGAATTCATTATATTAGGAGAAATTCACACTAAAACGTTGGCAAGTTTTCGTGATGACTTTAAATAATAATAATGATTGCAAACTGACAGAAATATGGAGAACTGAACACAAGACTAGTAAGATGAGAAACTGGGAGAAACCAAAATTGACTGATTTGCTCATCCTTACCCACAACCACTTGCTGGAGTGAAAAATTGCATTCGATTCTATTGAAAACAATGTCTGACCAAAGTACAATTGGCTTTAACGGAATTTACCACCAAACTAGACAGCTGATAACCTGCTTTCTACATGTGCACCTGAGAACTCTCTTGCACGCTTGGTCCCAAGAGGACGGGACTCCCTGCCCATCACTTGATGTTCAGTTCTGCGTCTCTACTTGTCCCACATCTGACATTACACGTGATGTCAAGTATGGGGCAGGTGAGTGTGGTTTGAAGAAAACAGCCTCACAGGCTGGTGGGTCAAATCTGGCTCTCAGGCCAGAGGGTCTCCACCCTTTGTATTGAATTGAAGGATCAGGGATGGAGAACCCTAGCCTCTTTATCTGGCCTTCAGGACTCAACACAGGCCATGCCCCCTAGGCCACATGCTTCACTGGCCCTACTCTGCACCCTACCTGGCTGGACTGTGCCCTTGAACTGTGATAGCACCTCTTCCTGGATGGAGAGTGGCAGGACCCACCACTGGTCTGGAGTCCTAGAAGGCTGTGCATGAAGGAATGTGACCCTTTGGCTGACAAAGGGTCCCCACCCCTGGCCTAGATGGCTTAGAAGGGAGTCACTTCTCTCTTCCCACAGTTCTGTACCATCCTTCTGAAAGACATTTTGCTGGACTGTACATAACAGTCCAAGGAGATCAGCTTAATCATACAGCTTTTTAATTTGAACTTCAATTGGCTGCTTCCATAAAAATGCAGTTTTAAAACTTGACCTGGATACGTTGTAATTAGCAGAATAATAAACCTGTTTGTATTTCTCCACCCCCTGTTCTTTCCTCAACAGCTCATCCAAAAGCCAGAGCCTTTATCACTCATGCTGGCTCCCATGGGATCTATGAGGGGATCTGCAATGCAGTACCAATGGTGTTGATGCCACTTTTTGGAGATCAAATGGACAATGCAAAGCGGATGGAATCTCGAGGAGCAGGAGTGACTCTGAATGTAGTTGAAATGACTTCCAAGGATTTATCTGATGCACTGAAGGCTGTTATTTATGATAAAAAGTGAGTAATGACAAGCTATAGTGGTACAAAACTCGTTTTAGGGTTGGCACAAAGTACATTTAAAGTCAGAACATGCAAGGAAGTGTGAGATACCATGGGGGGGGGAATTCTTCTTTTCTTCAGTGCATTGTTGTTTTTCTCACTGAACGCACGTAAAAACAAACAAACCAGAAGTTGTGCGATTTGAGCGCTTCTGCGCATGCGCGAAGTGTGCAGAAGTGTTCTGTGCATCTGGCGGTAGGAGTGCATATCCCGAGCGTATGCAACATGAGGTATGACTGTATTGGTTATTCAGAGGAAATAAAATAATGCCTGGTGACCAGGAGTGTAGCTAGGCAGGGGCGGGGGAGCGTTCTGCACCGGGCAGGGGGAGGGTTGTAGGGTGCCACGGGGGTCTGTTGGGTGGCAGGGGGGCTGCTGGAGGGTGGACTTCCTGGTGGGATGTGAGCTTGAGGGCAGCACGGCGGTTGCTTGGTGATTCGGGCACTGCAAGGGGGCGGAGCCACTGCTTGTCACTGAAATCAGGGGGGGTTGCTACACCGCTGCTAATGACAGGTGAAGAAGGAAGTCTCTTCTAAACAACTCCTCTCTTTTTACTGCTTTGATTCTTTATCAGGACTCTGGGTCCTCTACACTAGTGGTTTTAAAAATGTCTTCTGTCAGACTCTGGCATTCTCAGAAGCCAATCAGTGTATTATTGATGAAAAGTTAAGTAGTGGCAATGTTCCATAAAAGATAGCTTTCCCTACAATGAGCAGCTGCAAGAAAGTTTGGAGTATCTTCTAATGCGTACTGCCTAGCTCCCCCAAGGGGACAATAAGTGGGGGCAGGGGGAGGGCCAAGAAGCCGTACCAGTGCTCCAGGTGAGCCAAGTGCCCTGGAGTATTCTCCAAAATCCTCCACAATGCGCAGGAGTTTCCAGGAAGGCATCATGCAGGGGTTCCTTCACAGACAGGTTGATCTGGGAAGCATTCCATAACCGTCACAAACCACTGTCCTGCACAATATTCCATCTCTGCTCCTTGGCAATGCTGTATCTGCCAAGGGTAGCCAGCAAATCTGCCGGTTGTTGTTATACCCTGTGCTGATTCATACAATCCTAGTTCTAGTTTACCCAATCACTGTGGGGAATGGAATGGAATGGGAATGGAGGACGCCTTTGCAGGAACTGTTAGGAAGCAGCAGTGAAGGCAGGAGGTATCTCCCTCCACATTGGGAAGTGGCACTGTTCTTGACTACCTAGCAGCTCCTGCTTACCTCAGCAGGCCACATTCTGTCACCAGGTGTGTTTAAGACATACTGAGATCATCCCTCCTCCAACTGCCACCTGCTGGTGGTCACCAGTATCATCAGTTGCCCCACAGAAGTTCCTGGACACTGCATCATTCTCCATTTTTATCTCCAAGGACCTCTGATTAGCAGCAGCTGTCACATAGGCGACAGATCAGCCATGTGAAAGATCCACCAGAGAAAAATTAGGGTTCAACTACTAAAAGCATAGGAACTCTGGCCTCAGTCACCCTGTATAAGCTGTATACAGAGTATCTTGAAGTGTGTGCACCTGCCCCATAGGAACAGGGGGGTGAGTTTGCATCCCATGTCCCCAGTCTCTCAGCATGTCCAGCCTCTACGCAGTGGAGGTCCTAGCTACTCGGGGAATCCACATTTGTTATGGAATAATAACTTCAGTAATATAAACTAGAGAACAGTATCAACTCCACTTGGATTTCAAATGCTTTGGAAATCTGCTTCTACGTTGTGTGTTTTATTTCCCTGTAATATTTATTTCCTAAAGAGGTTCTTTTCTTTTAGGTACAAAGAGAACATCCAGCGTCTCTCAGCTCTCCACCTGGACAGGCCCATTGAACCTCTTGATCTTGCGGTTCATTGGGTGGAGTTTGTGATGAAGCACAAGGGGGCGCCCCACTTGAGGCCAGCAGCACATGACCTCAACTGGATCCAGTATCACTCTATTGACGTCATTGCCTTCCTCCTGGCTGTTGTACTCCTTGCCCTATTTATCTCACTGAAGTGCTGCCTGTTTTGCTGCAGAAAGTGTTTCTGTAAAAGTGGAAGGATGAGCAAGAAAAGCAAATCAAAATCACATTGAAATGGGGTGGGGCATGTAAGATGAAGAGGAAGAGAAGAAACTGGGTCCTGCTCTTGGGGTTCAGAAGGCAGAGGTAGCCAACATGATGTGATCCAGAGGTTTTGGATTACAACTCCCATCAGACCTAGCTAGCATGGTCAGAGATGACAAGAGCTGTGGTACAAAATATCTGGAGGGCGCTATGTTGTCTACCCCTGTCTTAAAGCATCCTTCCTCAGTCTCAGTCCCAATTTGCAGGAGCTCTTAAAAACACATACATGATGATTTGCAGGGTCACTTCCATGCCTATATATGCATTCAAACTATTTTAGTCAATGAACAAGCAGTTTGATAGCCAAGGGACCTGTGAACTTCCATACAGATCCTACAGTTCTGTAGTCAATTGATCTGTTGGGGAATCAATTGTTTGCATAACTTATCTTGAAGTGATGGGTCAAGACCCACAAATGGGGTCAGTGGTGCCACCAGTGTTTTGGAGGGAGGGTTGTTTTAACAGGAAGAGAGAGATGGAAAACACAATGGAAATGTTCAGATAGCAGAGGAAGAAAGCTGGGCTACCTTTAACAATTGAGTAAGAGAGTGGATTCCGACAAGTGCAGCCTATTGCACAGGGTTGATAAAAGCTGCTCATGGGAATGCCGCCTTCCATAGGAACCCCCTGCCCCCTCCTTTCCATCCTGGAAAGAGAAGAACAAGGTATGGCCTTATAATGCCAATAAATATAAGGTGGAGGAGGACAGGATGGGCATATGCAATAAGATTTAAAGTGGAACCAGCTTTGCTGGTGGACCTGAAAATGTTGACTATTAATGGTATACATGAGCCATTCCCATGTTAGTTGAGTGAGTTACTGGTGCCTATAGTCAATCCAAGTCCAAGCACTTTCAAAATATACATGCCTTCACAGATGACCCTCTCCCTTTGAAATGGCAGCACAGCAGTGTTTGTTGGCTACATGTGTTAATTAGAACGTTAGAACAAACTCCTGTTTCCCCTCCTACTTCAGAAAAGTTGTTGTGACAGCATCTCCTGTAAGATTAAGAAGACAGTGAACATCCTTGTGAGGGCCTTACTAATACTGCCGGTTTGGTTGTCTATAAGGGGCCCTTTTCAGAAACATCTTTTACATAGAAACATAAGGCCAGTGGTCCATTTAATTCTGCATCTTGTTCTCATGGTGGTCACTTTGGATACCCATGGGAAACAGGCAAGCCAGGACCAAAGCACAAGAGCCCCTTCCCCTCTCGTGGGTTCCAGCATCTGGTATTCAGAATTATTACAGCTTCCACCCATGGAGACAGAGCATGGCCATTATGGCTAGTAGCCATTAGAAGTCTCCTCCTCCTCCATGAACATGTTCGATCCTCTTGGGGGAGGGCATTCCATAGTTTAACTATGAGCTGTGTGAATAAGTACTTTATCTGTCCTGAATCTTCCAATATTTGGCTTCATTAGGTGTCCATTATGTCTAGTCTTATGAGACAGAGACAGAGAGATATTCAGAAACAAGGAACAATAATTTTGTGAGATTCTTGCATTGCAAGAGGTTAGATTAAATTACCCTTGGGCAGGGGCGTAGCAAGGGGGGGTGTAGGGGGCAGTCTGCCCTGGGTACCACCCAGGGGGTGACACTCGGGGTGGGGGCCCGCCCCCACGATTGGCGCCTCCAAACCCTCGCTCAGCTGGCGCTTTTTTCGGCGCTGGCTGGCCTGCAGAGCCACAGCATGGAGGGGAGGGGCGGACCAGCAAGGAGGGCGCCCCTCCTCGTTGGCCCGCCCCTCACCTCCATGCCGCGGCTCCACCCGGGGAGCCCAGCACCAAAAAAAGCCGCTGAAAGGGAGGGAAGGGAAGCAAAGCAGGCCCCCTTTCAGCGGCTTTTTTTTGGCGGGAGGGGCAGGCCAGCGAGGAGGGGGCATCATGCCAGCGACAAGCGTGATGCCCCCTCCTCACTGGCCCACCCCTCACCTCCATGCTGCATCCATGTGCGTTGTGATGTCACGGCGCACGTATCGTGCCCTGCCCCCAGGGGGTGCCTCTGCGCCGCCACTCCGGGCAGCGAAGAGGCTTCCTCCGCCACTGCCCTTGGGGTCCCTTCCAACTCTAAAAGACTATGATGTTTAGTTGGAATCCCTTTATTGTGTCCTGAAGCCATTGGTTTGAGTCCTACCCTCTGGATCAGGAGAAAACAAGCTTGCTCCATCTTCCATGTGACAGCTCTTGATATTTGAAGATGGCTATCATATCTCCTCTCAGTCTCCTCTTTACTAAGCTGAACATACCCAGCTCCTTCAACCGTTCCTCATAAGGCTTGGTTTCCACACCCTTGATCATCTTGGTTGCCCTTCTCTACACATGTTCCAGCTTATCAATATCCTTTTTAAATTGTGGCACAGGTGTGGTCTGAACAAGGCAGAATAGATTGGTACTCTTACTTCCCTTGATCTGAACACTATACTTTTGTTGATACAACCTTGAATGGCACTAGCTTTTTTTCCTGCTGTATCACACTGTTGGCTCATGTTAAGTTTATGGTCCACTAAGACCCCAAGATCCCTTTCATATATACTATGAAACTCTAGGTGAAACTCTAATTAGGCAAGCAGCTGCACCTCGGCTGGAAGAAAAATGACCAAATGCAAGTATTATTCAGATAAATCAGTCTCCTACCTTCAAAGTGAGAGTTTCTCCCCCATTTGAAATCACTGTGCCATGCTAATTAATTAAACTCTGCTGATCTCTGTGACTGCTGTTCTGCAAATAAATTTCAAATAATATTGTGTAGTTCTTCTTTCCTTAAGTTGAAGCATGCATGACAGATCATTCATGTTCAATGCTTGAAATATTGTGACTGGGAACATGTATGGATAGGCACTGACAGATCTGATATCCAGTCAGAACACAATAGAAGCATTGCCAAAGGAACAGCTTCTGTAATGCATGTGCATCTTTTTCTATTGTTGCAGGGAGCACAAATGCTTTTACTTCCACTAATTCATGTGTTGCAGGAAAAGAACATTTTTAAAGTTTAACTTTTCCTTTCTTTATTTGGTTATATAGTATGCACCCCGATCCAGTATTATAGCCCCTTCCCCCAGTATAAACTGTCATTCTCCATTTCCTGCAGTTAACTACTACCGGTAGTCCCTTGAATGGGGACAAGGCATTGATTGCCCTTCTATTGTAGGAGCTAAATCAGGGGTCGGCAAGGTTTACCGGCCATGAGCCAGATCACTCCCACGGAGATCATCCGTGGGCCGGACTGGTGCAGCACGATGCCGGAAATTGCATCTGCGCATGTCCAAGGCGCTGGAAATCACTTCTGTGCATGCCCAGACGCTGAAAATTGCACCTGCGCAGAAGCAATTTTTGGCGTCTGGACATGCGCAGACGTGATTTCCGGTATATGCATTGCGCAGATGCGATTTCCAGCGCCACTCGGTGAGTTCCCGCGCTGTGCTAGTTTAGCGTGGGGAACTTGCCGAGTGGGCGGCTCAGTTCAGGGGGGGCTTGGGGGCCAGTAAAACAGTCTTCGTAGGCTGCATCCGGCCCATGGGCCACACATTGCCGACCCTTGAGCTAGACTAAAGCTACCGCAGACTAGGAATAATAGACTGTATTGAAGAGTTATTGGTTTTGATTTTGATTTGATTTGAAGAGTAATGTAAAATTTGCTAGCCTGGCTAAGTTGGAGAAGCATCCACATTTTTTGGACTGCTTGATTTACAATAATGTGTTTCATTTCAGCAGATTGTGACCTGTGCTGTTTGAACTCATTGAGCTCCCTTACAAACCCTTCTTGGAAATCAAAGTTACATTTTCTCTAGCAATATGTAGAGGAACATGTTCTGCTGTATTTATTGCATTCCTTTAAATGCTGCTGGTTAAAAAGTCACATACAGATGGGAATTTAGCTCACAGATATTTCACATGCCTGCTCATGTATGTTGATTTCCGCCCCGCCCCCCAATCAAATGGAACTGGGCTGCCTAAGGCAGCTCAGCACCAACTGATCTCTACAATCATTGCACATTGGACAAGCTGTCAAGTAGCTTGATTGTCAAGGGGTGTTTGTCCAGTATGTGCTAAACCCCCATTTATATGTGCTTGACTCCTAGTCAGGCTCACTTTTACAGAGACTGCAACTCTGCCCATCCCTTTTCAATCCCCTCCTGGTTCTGGGATACAGTAGTGCAGGAGACAGTGAGTCTTGACACTTAACCAGGGTTTGTGTTTCCTTGAGACAAATGAGGCATGGCAGAGACTGAAATAGGTTTATTCACCTGGGTTGTTGTTGTTTTTGGAGGAGGGAAAGTTCACAGCATTTACATCCCAAGAGGGGCTTCTTTTTGCCAGCAGTGTAGCAATGGATTCAGAGGCATCATAAGCACCACCCTTGTGTGTGTCTCTGCAACAGCCTGCTTCAGCCAGCCATCATAGCTGCTGCCCTTCCATCCCTGTGTGGAGTTCTGCCCACTTCCTGCTCCTTCCCAGAAATCTCTGCACCCACAGCCTCTGTTGTAAAAGGACATCCTCTCTTCCTGTGGTGACATCATGCCACCCTGTTACCCGGCAACTTTCCTCTCTCTCTCTCTGGCTAGCAGAGCCTTCTGCATTGTTGATGACTTCCATTGAGGGGCTAAGGGCTGTCCATCAACAAACACCATTATCTCTGAGGACCCTCATCATCACCTCATCAGGAAGTTAGCTGGTGTTATTCCCAGCCCTTGCTAAATTCAGGAATTTCTGAGTTTTTGTATTTGCCATTTTGGTGTGGGATTCTTTAACACCCATCTGCACTTATATTTTCATAAAATAACTTCTGGAGAGTTCCTGATCTCAGATGAATCCATCACAGGAAGGACAGGTTCTGGTTGCTAGGATAAAAGGAAGAGCAAACTAGGTAGATTCCAAGGACCAGAAAATGAGTCATAAGCAGTAAGAGTACACTGAAAGGGTGCAGGAAGAAGCAGCAGTTCTTAATTAAGGACTCCTTGTACCTAAACAACTCAGCAATCACTGCTGTGGCTTCATTCATTGGTTAAAAACACTGAAAGGCAAGAGTATCCAGGCTGGCTTATCTCACAGTATTTTCTTAGAACAGTACCTGTGCATTATGTTTCATATCTCTTTTTAGGAGGGCTAGAGACTTTTTAAAGTAGAAAACTCTGCTGGGATACATCGGTGCTTCCTGTATCGACCTCTCAAAGGCCTTACATCCATATTCACATGAACTGAGCTTTCTCTGACTAGGGGCTGATAGGGTTTGAACATCAGGACCACAAGAAGAGATTGGAGTGAGGAAGGAGAAAGAATATGATAACACTTTCCTAATAACTAAGCTGTCATCATAAAAAAGAGCCAGGGCCATAGCTTGCCAGACTGATGTGACTATACCTTTGCATTACAGCGACTTTCACAGGTTGTTCCAGTCAAATATAAATTTATGTCAAATTACACTGAAAGCCACCGCACACTTGGCAACACATATATCTTTTCTGGGTAGAAAATCATGTGTGTCTCACATCTACCCCAACATGCAGTTATTCAAATCTGTTCTGCTATGTTTTATAAAAGAATGGGAAGTCACCACTAATGAGACGCTTCTGCCTCATTTATGCACAGAGAAACATACAAGGGGGTTACATGTGATTTCCTATGTGGCAATGATATCGCTTCTCGGCCTTTTGGACAAGACAGAGAGAGAGAGAGAGAGAGAGAACACTATGTGGAAAATGAAAAAGTTGCTCTGGTGGATGCATTTGTCATTGAAGAATAATGCTACACTATTTATTATGTCCAGTAGGTGGTGGTAGAGGTAATTTAAAAAAAAATTCAGCTATGCAGTTGCACACTTCTTTTCCCAGTTTTGCAAAATGTGGCTTTAAAAACAAACAGTTAGGGCTTCCTCAAAAACACTTACCGGTAGGTGTAGGGAAAAGCACGAACATACCATGCACCATGCATAATGTTGGTATATGTCTGTTCTCTGCCTGTATACAAGCTGTACATGTATATCATGTGTACATACAGTGGTGCCTTGCAAGACGAAATTAATTCGTTCTGTGAGTGCTGTCATCTAGCGAAAATTTCATCTTGCGAAGCACCAACGGGGGAAGAGCAGTTTGACGGGGGGGGGGGACGTGAAAATTTTTCGTCTTGCGAGGCAAGCCCATAGGGAAATTCGTCTTGCGAGTCAGCCTTTTGTTAGCGAATGCCTTTCGTCTAGCGAGTTTTTCGTCTAGCGAGGCATTCGTCTAGCGAGGTACCACTGTATAGCAAAATTGATGTGTCTTGACTTGATCATCACATGTGCTGAACTACATGTGGTTTGCCCACCTTTTCCTGCTTTCCAAGTAGTGAAATTATTTTCATGTTTGACATGGCCCTTAGTTTTCTATTTGGTTAAAAACAGCTTTGGTAAATTGTGTTTTTACTTTGGGAGTAAGCTCCCTGTAACTCATGGTACTTCCAGAACGTTCCTACCAGTATTTTGTGGGTGGGATTCAATCACACTGGCAAATTCAAGTTGCACAATTCAATTGAATTTGGAGCTCTTGAACTACAAGCCACCTTCCAACTAAAAACAAAACAAAACCCCAGAGTTTTGTAGCAAGGGAAATGCACTGCAAAGTTTGAGACAACAATTGCTTGATGTGTTTGCAGGGAGGTTAGACAATATATCAGGATGAATGCTCAGTCAACAGATTGTCTGAAACTTACCTCAGTGAGGATTGCTGTAGTTAAATGTGCTAAAAATTGTACCGCATGTCACAACTGAGATGTCTAGGCTAGCTCCCAAACAGAGCACATCAAATCTAGTTATTTATAACTAAAAAAGTATCTATATGTACATTAGACAAACATGTAAAAACATACTTTCTGATACCGGTAGGTGTGATAGGTCTGTCAAGAAATGGGATAGTGAAGCATAAGTGAAAGCAAAGTAAACCAACTCTTACATTGCTAATCAATCCACAATTGGTGCAGGTTCAGTATCCCATTTGACTTCCAGTGTGGTGAAGTGGTTAAGCTGTACGCCGGCTCCCTCAGCCAGTAAAGCAAGATGAACACCGCAACCCCAGAGTCGTCTGCGACTGGACCTAATGGTCAGGGGTCCCTTTACCTTTACCTTTACCCTGGGAAAGGTCAAAGAATCTTTTCAATTTCCAGTTCACTCTACAGTGGTTCAGACTACATAGAAAACTGTTCTGAGATCTCAATCGTAAGAAAGATAACGCAACGGAGTGTTATTGTTGCAAAAGCTTTCCTGGACTCATGCATCAGTTATGAAGAGCACAGAGTTTTGGTGTTTGTATGACTTCCCCCCATCACCCTGCCCCACTCATACAAAATATTTGTTTGCAATGACTGAGACAGGATCAGGGCCCTTCTCGTGTTTGCTTAGAAAATAAAAAGCCAAAATTCATACCTATGTGAGCCCTTCATAAGCCTAGCATTATATGACTACATTTTGTAACCAATATGCTCCAACTTCACAAGCTGCAAGCAATCAATTTCCCTTTCAAGTTCAATATATGTGAGCCCTGTGGAACATATTGCAACACAGTCATCTTCTACACACCACTGCTTTAATGTATTTTTAATCTTTTGTTGGAAGCCGCCCAGAGTTATTATTATTATTAGTCTCCATGTACATTATATATATAGGGAACTAAGAAATATACTGGTGTGTGGCTGTGGGTGTGGGTGGGTGGGTGGGTGTGTAGTCACACATATCTTTCTATATACATAGAAATGTAAGGTGTCACCATGTTGCAGTTCCCATGGGTGACTATGCAAACTGCAACATGGCAATAGCAGGCAGAGCAACTGTGCAAAGCAGGCAGCCTGGCAGAGTGAGCAGCAGCAGATCGTGGGATTAGAGCAAGCTGAGGGGTGGGGGTGGGGAGAGGGGAGTTTGGGACAAACTATGTGAGGACGGGAATTGGGGTGGGGTGGGGTGGGAGTGGCAGATAGGCTGGGATGGCTGGGGTTGGAAGGAGTTGGGGGAGGAGAGGTGTGCATGTCAAGGGGGTGGAGAGTTGGGGTGGTTGGTGAGCAATGTGAGCAGGGGCAGCAGCTGCAGAGAGGTGGCACTGCGACTTGCTGTGTAAAGAGCTGCGGGGCTGTTGAGCAGCCAGCCAGCTCAAGCTGATGGGCAGGAGATGGGCAGGTCAGCAAGTGGGTGGCCCAAGTGAGGCAAGGAGGAGGGAAGCTGAGGATGGAGGTGTGGACAGGTTAGTAGGCAAGCAGTCCAAGCAAACTGCAGAGGTAGGCAAAGTCTGGGGTGTTGGGTGTGTGAAGTGTGAAGGGAGGGGCAAGGGGGTTGATAAGATGGGGGTTGGTGGGTAAATGAGCTTGGCAAGTGAAGTAACCAGGATCACAACCACTATTAAGTCTAATATAAGCCAATTAGTTATAAAAAGGGAGAAATTAGGGTCCGGTATCCAAGGAGGAGTTCTGGAGATTTTACCCTGGAAAGCCCGCAATTTCGCTGAAGCTTCCCCCACTTACGAGGAAATGAGCCGAGACGACACAGGAGCTGAAGAAAGGGAAAAGCAAGGCGATGCCTCCCGTTTATTGAGATCTGTTGCAACAGAGGTTCTCCCCACGACGTGCAGGATCACGAAGGAAGAGAACCCCGAGTATAGTCACAGGGAGGGTTTTATACATTTTTGTTTCTATACAGGTGAATGGAAGGAAAAGAGCGGGAAAGAAGGATTTACATAAGGTAAGTACATTTTTATGACAAGGTGATTGGTTTATACAATAGTATCAGAGTGGTTTTCCTGCCTGTCTTTTGATTAGATAATACTCCTGTTTATCTTCTGTTCACAGGGTGGAGTCGGCGATCGGAGCTTCCTGAATTGTAAATGTCCATGTCCTTTTGTATATGAATAAAGGTGATTTCCTTTGGATAGCAGATGTTTCCGTTGTCTGTTCCCTGCTGCTTTGGTGGTAGACCCAGTAGATGGCGATGTGGTACAGGGGAAGCAGTTTGACAGTTCATAGAATGTTGAGGACGGGAATCTGACAGCTCTTGGATGAGTGGCAGTTAGTCTTTATGAAGGGCGGCAGCAAGAGGAAGCCCTTTGTAACGTAATCTTGATACAGGCAGAGTACAGATTACCTTAGAACCTTACAGTTGTTACAGAGAAGAATACATGAAGTGTAGGGATACATTTTAAGATACATAGCTGGAGAATCAAGAGTTACATTTCGGATACAATGTCGGAGAACAACGTAACGATACATGATGCTTTGGGGGTGTAAAAGGCACATTAAGTCAGTGAATACATGGGGGGATAGAGTTTAGAGAAATAAAGAAAAAGGCACGATTTTACGGTGCGTTTGCAGTCTCGGGTGGGTTGCGCGGAGGGGGGGCAGCCTCAGCGATAAGGAGGTTTATTTCGGTCAGGACCTGAGGCAATGGTTGCCTATTGTTCTCCCTCACTGGGTTTTGGCTGATGGGTTTAGATATGCAAACGGTGAAGAGGCTGGGTGGGGAAGCTAATCCGGCTGCAGGTGGTGGGTGGGTGCGGAGATGCGGAGATGTGGGTGATCGGATGATTAGGAGCGGTCAGATTTGCATCTGAACATCCGCTTTGTTATCGTCCGTCTTCCCCCCTCCCCTCTCTCGCCGGCCAGCTTGCCCTTCTGTTTCTGGAAAGAAGTGGATCTAAAATGGCGTTGTAGTGGATTTTCAGGTCCCCTCTCTGTACATAGGGGTGATGGTGGGGCGAAGGCGTAGGTGATATGGGTATACTCCTATTACAGTCCATCTTTTAGGAGGTTTTTTTGTATGTTGCTCTTTTCTTTTTTTTATTTGGCTTTAACTTGTACTCCTATTACAGTCCATCTTTTAGGAGGTTTTTTGTATGTTGCTCTTTTCTTTTTTTTATTTGGCTTTAACTTGTCTTACCTCTTTGTACTTTACTTTATTATTAAGTTGCTTTGAGGATTTTCTTTGTATAAACAGTTGTGCCCATTGAAAAGATGCCTAATATGTTGCTGTTAAAGACATGGGAATTCTGTCAGTGGGGGATGGGGAGTTGGCCACCATACTACTACTACTAAAGGTAAAGGGACCCCTGACCATTAGGTCCAGTCGTGTCCGACTCTGGGGTTGCGGCGCTCATCTCGCGTTACTGGCCGAGGGAGCCAGCATACAGCTTCCGGGTCATGTGGCCACCATGACTAAGCCGCTTCTGGTGAACCAGAGCAGCGCACGGAAACACCCTTTAGCTTCCCGCCGGAGCAGTACCTATTTATCTACTTGCACTTTTGACATACTACTACTTATTGTTTGTTTGTTTGTTTGTTTGTTTGTTTGTTTGTTTGTTTGTTTGTTTATACCCCACTCATCTGACTAGGTTTCCCCAGCCACTCTGAGCGACTCCCAACAGATTATGTGGCACATAGCCTAGGGTTGCCAACTTTTAACCCAGCTCCTATAATTTCCGCCCTCCCTTCCCCAGGTTTGCAGCACCGGGCAGGATCGCCTGGGCAGGTTCCCCCCCCCCAACTCAGATGGGCCCTTGGGCCGCCCCTGGCCAGGGAGGACAAAGGACAGTGGCCGGGGGTGGGGTCAAGGGCCAGGTAAAAGCAGCGGAGCCGCCCAGCCATCCCCCCTTTTGGTTTTCCTTCCCACAGGTTTTTACTCACTTTTAACCTGCCAATTGCTGCTGCTGGCTAATTGGTCGTCCTAGATGTATATCTATCTTCTGCATCTCTACAGTATAAGAAGAGTTAAT
Source organism: Lacerta agilis (assembly GCF_009819535.1). NCBI lineage: Eukaryota > Metazoa > Chordata > Lepidosauria > Squamata > Lacertidae > Lacerta > Lacerta agilis. Next base: position 131,216,181 of record NC_046312.1, read on the forward strand.
GACACCAGTCACACCACTACTTTCTTCTTACCTGAAACAGATACTGCCTCACTTTGCCAGGGCTTTTGTTTGGTTTTGGTTTTTTGCAGAGAACATTCCAGTTTCCTTAAAGCAAATAGTTGTCATTTGATTTCCTTTCTCTCTCATCCCTGCCAAACTCTCTGGTCAACATTTTGTTTCCTGGTAACAGCTGAGACACAGATAAACATCTGACACATTGCTGGCATTGCAGAGGCAGCTTCTAGTTCCAAGGCAACAGAAGTCCCTGATATCCGGTCTTGAGAAGAATATGAAGAAGAAAGAAGATAAATATTCCTGTCTTCCCACCCGCAGGTTTCATCCAAAAGTGATACATTAGCAACCTTCAACTCTGATGCAATTCATAGATCTTATCTGCTTGATTTGAAGTATTTGTCAGGAAGGTCTCTGCAACCTAGCAATGAATTTGCAAATGTTATACTCAACTGAAAATACAAAAAATTGTGAGTGGGAAAGATACATTTGCTCCAAACATTCATTACAACTGTATCCAGCCAATTTCATAGATGCACACTATTTAAATTGGAGGGGGCAAGTAAAGATAATTGGTCCAAATAAATTAATCTTGGCATTGCATTTGAAGTCTAAGAATTATAGCTTGCATTTTTCACACCCGCCCTCTGTCTCAGGGACATCTGTGCTGTGCAGTGCTGGTTGGTGAGTCAGCAGAGGTATTTAAAGATCACTTTTCTCTTTTTCTAGGTCACAGTGCGCCTTCTGAGATCTAAACCAGACCTGCCACAGATGTCAGTCGGCTTCTGCATAGGAGCTTTTATCTTTGTGAAGGCAAGAGTCTCTCTGGTTCTCGTGTGCTGGTCAGGGCCTGTGGACTTTGTCAAAATATTGATATGCTACATCTTTCCCTAGAACACAGCGCTGGTGAAGGAAGGGGTAGAAAACCGGTAAAGAGCAAGTTATAAGTTTTGGATTTGGGAATTGGCAAAACAACCTTGGGCACCTCTGGAGATATTTTGTACTTAGATCAAAGCATATACTATGTACACCTCTTGACTTCCATCCAGCGCCAGCATTCCTCAGGAGATAGGAACATTTCTGGCATTCTTTTGAAACCGACAAGGAGTAGGCCATTCTTCATGTCCCCTTAGCAGAATTTACTCTTTATGGAGATAGAAAATAGAGAGTTGCACATAGCCTTAACCTCTCGTAAAGATAGAAAAAATGGCTGTTTTTCTGTGTGCACAAAGTAGCACCTTTCTACACGTTGGTCTCACCAGGGCTGGCCCACCCATGAGGCAGACTGAAGCAGCCTCCTTGAGTGGCAGAATCCCACAGTCACCCTGCCTGGCCTGGCCACCACTGAGCTGCATGGTGGTTTCTGCCAAGATCTTGTGAGCTTTGTGGAAGCCACGGCAGTGGTGCAACCACAATAAGCAAGGTGTGGGCAGGTGTGTGGGTGTGGGTGTGCGCGCACGCACCTGTGATGGCGAACCAGAATGAGCCACCCCTGGGTATCACAATGGTGAAAACCTTAGATACATTTTATCTGTGTTGGAACCATACATCCTTGATTCTTCCTTTATCAATTTTTTATTAATACTCCTGAAGGCTGACATTCAGTCCCCAAACTTACCTGACAAGATTTGGCAGTGGAACATGAGAGGTGATAGAAAAGAATAAGGTGCCCCTTTAGAATGTGTGAACTCAGGAATCTCCTTCTCCATGGCGTAATCAGGGTGTACTCTTAGAGAACACCTAGGACGGGGATGACCTGCCTTGATCCAGCACCACCCAACCTCCCCACAAAATAGTAATAATATTAATAATAATAACAACAACAACAACAACAACAACAACAACAACAACAACAATTTGTTTAAATGCTGCCCATTTAACTGGGCTACCCCAGCCACACAAAAATAATCTAGCCTCCCAGCAAACAAATCAGAAAGGTTGTTTTCTGCTGCTCCAGAGAAGCGGACACGGGGCAATGGATTCAAACTACAAGAAAGAAGATTCCACCTAAACATTAGGAAGAACTTCCTGACAGTAAGAGCTGTTCGACAGTGGAATTTGCTGCCAAGGAGTGTGGTGGAGTCTCCTTCTTTGGAGGTCTTTAAGTGGAGGCTTGACAGCCATCTGTCAGGAATGCTTTGATGGTGTTTCCTGCTTGGCAGGCGGTTGGACTGGATGGCCCTTGTGGTCTCTTCCAACTCAATGGTTCTAGGATGGATGCTCAATAAACAGGTTGTCTGGAAATGCCCTAGGTTGAAAGAGTGGTTGGGATAATCAATAATGCCAACGTTCTCCAGATTCCCACCATATTTTATGCTTACAGATCTGAAATGCAACACAGAGAGCCCCAGTCTTCTTAAGTGAGATGTTTGAATTGGGGAGCAGAAGGGTATAAGAGGGTCTCTTCCAATGGTCTCCTTCTGTGTCTTCCTGCAAACCTAATTTTCTCTATTCTAGCACATGCTAGAATAACCTCAGCAGGGTGAGAATGATGTGTGTTGGCATATCTCTGCCTGCATTGGGGGAGCCCATAGTCACTGTTCCTGGACCCAGCAGGCAGCAGGGAGGGGCAGCAGAACTGAGCTGGCTTCAGGAGCTGCTAGGTAGGATTTCACTATCTGAACACGCAGACTGGTGGCTCTTGGTGATACCAATTCAGCTCTGTTGCTCTAAACTGTATGCGGCATTGCAGTTGACCTTCCACACATTCCATATTCTGTTCACACTGGTGAGTGTGGCATATCACTCTTGCTGAGTTGGCAGGAAATACCCAATTCTGAACGTGCCAATATAAAAATCAATTTTTGATCAATTTTTGAAAGCTCAGTATTTTAATTTGTGCTAAAGCGTTTTTAGGCACTCTTGTGTAATTAATACTTAAAAAAAATAAAGGTATGCTTTAAACGGTTTTGTTTTTGTTACTAACTAAAAGGTTGACTGGGAACATGGCTTTAAAAGCAACAGCCTTGCACTGAACCCCCTTTTCAACTGCAGAAACACACACACTTTAGTGCAAATTAAAGACTGATTAAAAAACCATGCTGCTAAAATGGCACAAACAAAAAAAAATGTAATAGTGTATGTGTGCAAAAATAAATACATAGCCACGGGTAAATTATTTCATCATGTAGATAGCACCCTGTAAAAAATAATATTGAAGAAAGTGTTGGTAATTCAGAATAAACAGCAAGTTTGTGGAAGGATTCTGCATGCTGAGATTTTTTAGATTATTTTTTCTACCCTTCCTAGAATCTCTTGCTTATCTTCTACCAAGCCACTCAGTGGCAGAGGAAGGCCTGCCCAACCCACCCTCCACCTGTGATAAGATTACAAAGCAGGGAGAGAATTTTGCTCAGAAAAACTGCCCCCTTGACCTGCTTTTTTAGCACTCAAGTCTCCCCACCTGTTACAGAAATTATGGGGGGGTCACCTAAGCAAAGTCTCCTCCCAAGTAAACTCATTGGGGTACGGAGTGCTGCCCTTAAGGGAACCCATCTCTCTGCCATGATCCAGTAGGCAAGAGACCAGTACACAGGGAAATGCCTCAGCAGGTAATCTCTGGGTGCTTCAGGAAGCCACTGGGCTAATATCCCTCAACTGGAATCCCATTGTTCTCTCCCAGATAAGTGCTCAAGGTATCCTTGCCAATACTTAACACCCATTCACATTTGCTCAGGGCTATCTCCCTGATATTGCTCTGTTTTCCCCATATGTTAATCTTGTTTTTCCTATATGTTAATCATGTATAACCCTCCCCTTTCGTGATGTAGTGATGATGTTTTAGTGATGTAGGAATGATGTTTCCAAACTGTATTCTGGGATATGGTAGGAGTTTTTAAAAGTTCTTGTAACGCTGCTCTTGGTGTGCAGTTTTACTGTAACCTATTGCGCAATAAACCCTGTCTTGTCCTTGCTCCAGTGGCTGGACTTCTTTTATTTAACTCCACAGAAACCAGTGGGCTTATCCCCAAGGGCCAGGTGCCTGGGCAGTTCCACACCTGGGATTTTCCGTTACACCACCCATCACCAAAGAAGAGAGGGGTAAAGGAAAATTTTTCAACCCTAGCCAGAGAGGTCAAGGTTTGAATCATGAACCTTTTGCATGTAAAGCAGATGTGCCACCACAGAGTGGCAGACCCTTCCCATAAGCAAAGTGTGTCTTCCAGGACACCGGAGTGCAGATTTGCATGGGCTGCTTAGGGCAGGAAGAATATGCCGATGGACAGAGGGCCTCGTTTGTAGCAGGGAGATGGTCTTTCGTTGCCTTCCAGCTTAATGGCTCTGAGATTAAAGTGGGTGGCTGTGAAATAAGGTCCTGCAAATGCCAATTTATCCTTCATGAAGGGTGGGGGAAAGAAAGGAAAGGCCAGGGTGGTAATGCCAAAAGTCTGGAATGGACTAGACCAAGCCTGTGGCCTGCGTGGTGGTTTTCCTCTCATATTTCCCTCAGTGCCACAGGAGGATATGCCAGAGACTGAACAAGCAGAAGCCTACTGACATCCACTGGTTAAGCCTGAGGTTCTGTTGCCTAGCAACCTTCTGTGGTTCATTTATTTTGCCCAGAGACTCAGCTGGTATGCAGGGATGGTCAGGACAAAATTACAGGAAATGCATAATTAACTATCAGCAAAGAGATACTGAATATGGGGTACAATTCCTAGGCCAATTAAATGCTAAAGACTGTGGAAGATTATGAGGCTGCTCTCTACCGTTGCTTGAGCAAGCCTGCTTGTCTTGCAACTGATACCTGGTTCTATAACCAGGTGCCCGTGAGGTGGTTCTTTGGCATAGCCCAGCGATCGCCGCCATGGAGCAATTGGGGAGGGAAAGAGAGCTGCTCCTCACCTCCTCCATCCCTGCTCAGGAGGTCTCAGGAAGGGAAGCCATCCCCCTCAAGAAGGATGCCTCATATCTCAGTTTCTAGAAATGCTAGAAATACTCCTAAAATAATTAAAATGAAATCTGGGGATCAGGAGATTATGGTTCATCCACAGGGATTGCTCAACAGCTGCCCATGGCTCCTGCTCTAGACTTTTGTACTGGTTACTGGTTCCTGATTATTTTCAAGAGTTAACATGGCAGAAACCTGTGAGACTCCTGCTTCTAAAAGGTGAATCTTCTTCTTGGAAAGTGACTGAACATGATGCAATGTTTTGTGTGTTTATGTGCTTTGTTTAAGGCCCTTCCCTATTTCTCCTCTCTTTTCATTCTTTCTTAATTTAACCTTGCCCACCCCAGGCGTGAAAAACTGTTTTAGCTGAGCAAAGCACTGGTGCCCCTCCTTCCACTCTAAGGGACCTACTTAATACTTCCACTTAGTGGGGTAATAATAACTGCATTATTACCAGGTTATGCAAGCTAGGCTGAGGTGTGAGTTGACAGTACAGTGGTACCTTGGTTCCCGAACAAATCGGCTCTCGAACGTTGCAAACCTGGAAGTAAGTGTTCTGGTTTGTGAACGTTTTTGGAAGCCAAACGTCCGTTTCGGCTGTCGGCATTGTTTCCGGGGCCAATCAGCCAATCAGAAGCTGTGCCTTGGTTAGCGAACGTTTTGGAAGTCAAATGGACTTCCAGAACAGATTGAGATCGAGAACCAAGGCACAACTGTACTAGATGTTCTTATGAACTAAGGAGAACGGCTTATGACTGGTGACAAGAGCAGCTATCAGGTTGCATATTGCCCCTCCAAGTTGCTGTAAATATCATGTTGGAGTTTGAAAAGTCCTATTGCCACAGAGAACAGAATCTACAAAAGCAGTATTTGCCTGAAATCACCTCACTGGGTAGATAAATAAATTTTACTGTCCCAGATGAAAGTCTTCAGACTCTAACCACCTGCACACCATAGTGGTTCTCATAAGCTCCATGATCTTATCAAGAAAGCAAGAAACACAGATGGAACTGCAGACAGAAGGTAAAGAGGAATCGTTAAGCCTGTTTCCTACCTTCCAAATCCTTCTCAAACCCCTTATCAGGCTTTTAAGCAACCTTGATAAGGTCCTGACATCTGGTATGCAAAAAGAATTTGCTTCAATTTCCTTGCTTGCCTTGGTTCATTGACTTTATCTGGCCTCAGAAATCCAGGTCAAATGCTTCCTTTGTGAAAACATCAAAAATTAATTTGCTCCGTCAGCACCTATAACATCCAATGGATTTTAAAAGCTTGCTCCTAATATTCCAATTCTAGCATCAGTTGATTCCTGTGAATCATGGAAATGCATTGCAAGTTCTGAAGCAGGAATTGGTCCCAAAATGCCCTCAAAGAAGGCCTTTTGGATTGTGACAACAAAGTAAATAATTGAATGCAGCGCAATAGAAATCAGTTACATGACTTCAGTCCACAAGTGATAGCGCTGAACCTCTTGAATGTAATTCATTGTAATTCAATTGATTCTTTGTTCAATGAAAGCAACCTTAAGGTTCATTAGAGATCGTTCTGGGAGGTGAAATGTTCCCTTACTGGCTTTTCTATATTGTCACTTCTGATATCAGACTGCTAAATCCAATGCCCTTTTAAAATGTGTTGGGGGGTGTTATTGAGTTATTTTTTGTTTTGATTATGTATTCTGTGTTTTTATGTTGTGATTTTATCCTGTGAGCTGCCCTGAGACCTGCAGGTACAGGGCAGTATACAAAATTAATTAATTAATACGGGTGATTTCAGTGTGATATAGGATGGAAGTGTAAGTGTGAATCTGCATCCTGAGCTCAATACTCATTATCTGCTTTTCTGGTGGGGGAAGAAACATTTAATGAGATGCAGGTTTTTTCAGTAAAAAAAAGGTAATTAGAAGTATTACAGTACAAGAACACTTTATTTTCAAAATACAGGAGGAAAGTGAGGATATATACTTCCAAGGTGAACTTAACTGCAGCATTTCCCCTTCAGTTATTGCTCTGAATATACAATAAAATTAAACGGCTTTAAATGGTCCTTGAAGTTTTGCTGAAATACGTATGATGATTCATTGTAAAGAACAGCATTTTTAAAGACCACAGAAGGTGCACTGTATGCCAGCAAAGGGCAAAACATAATAATCAGCCAGGCATGAAAGTGCAGAGAACAGGTTTACAGTCCCATTGGCTACACAGTGAAAGCACATTAAAACTCAAGAGGATAAAAAGCATGTTTTTCAGTTTCTCATGCTCATTTGATTTCTCTTTGTTAACAAAATCCATGAATATAGAAACTTTTATTCCATCATCCCTTTCAGTTTCTAGGTGTGTTTCCCAGTGTGTACATGCATAACTATTTACATCTCCTTGCTGCATCCTTCCACTGCATTTGCAACCCTGCTTGTAGACAGCAGGGGCAAGTGGAATGCTCCATTATCTGCAAACTCACCCTCTCTTAAGTCTTCTGGCATGTCAGATTAAAAATGTGGGTGCTCCCGTGGAACACCACATGGTTTCATGCCCAGGACAAACACCCAGCCCTCATCAAACCAAGGAATACGCTTGCATGCTCATTTCATTTATGCTACAACTACCTGTACTGCCTGGACTTAAAAGCAAACGAGGAGTCAGTTATTTTGGTTAAAGAAAATGTGATGAACTCATGATTTGCAACCAGCAGGGCCAGGCCCTGGGAGCTGCAGTCCTCTTATCAGGCAGCTAAAGAAAGGAGCATTGAGAGGAGGCTTCAAACAGAGCTGTGAAGTTTTACCCATTTTAGTTAGAAGGTGACAGCAGTACAATGTTGGCTGCATTTCTGTTCCTCCCCATCCAGAGTGAGGGCAGTGCAATGCAGGAACTAGCTACCCTTGCCCCTTCAGGGGGTATTGCCATGTCAAGTCAGATTGGGTACTTGTCACCGTGACACGATCACATTCACAACTCCTCCCCCTCCTGCCGCCCCCAGAAAGCAGCAGCTCAAGTCCATGTGGAGCAAGAGGGGAAAATGGCACTGAAGTCACTGCCCAGAGGAGCAGTGGGCAACAGGTGGTCAGATTTTAAAAAGGGCCCTTTGAGGGAGGGGCTTCTGAGAGAGCACTTCAAGACCGCTCTTTGCATCAAAAAAGTGTCCAAGGAAAAATAAGTACAGTTTTAAGCTGCACCTGCTAAATTTCTGTATGCCATGAAGTTTTTAAAGCCATAGTGACTATACCAGCAAAAAAGGGTAATAATATAATTCTTTCAGCATAAAAGCTCCAAGAGCAAATCTTTAGAGCAATACGGATAATGTGGCTTAATTTTGATTTGTGGTTTATGTCCAACATATCCAATTGTTAATTTTAATTATGGATTAAAGGATTGCAATGCAATACAATGCATTACAAGAGAAGCTTATGGATTCTTGTTGTAATCCAGGATTCAGTTCCTAACCCTAATTAATCATTTTTCATAAGTAAGCTATCTGCATACAGAAAATAAGACACAAAGCCTTGACAGCTTTCACACACATCTCCAGCACGTACACTAAGAAACAGCTCAGAATACAAAGGTTTACACATATGATAATGTGGACTGGATAGCCCCATAACTATCCTCGAGATTTCCTGGGAACTAAAATATGGTGGGTGGTACCCAATGTAGCAGCCTTGATTGCAAGGATTTTCACTTGCACAAGAAGGACTTCCTCCCTCTCATCCCAGTTTCCCCAAAGTCTGTTTGGAGTTCCCATTCCCCCCCCTCTAAACTCTGGAGCGGATTTGGAGAGAGCACAGTGCACACACGGGGCGCAGGGAGCCTCCTTGCAATGACCGGACACAGTAGTTTAATTCTGCCCCCTGAAGCATTGTCCAGGTCTTATATTCTAACAAGAAAAGGCAGGGGTTAAAAGAAAGATCATGACAGTAGAATATTATTTTCTGCTTACAGAAGTTGCATGTACCTGCTGTCTTGCTGTCAGGACTGCTCCCTTTTTGGGAAACAGAAGCAGAGGTGGTGTTAGTTGTAAGCAAAATGCTGAACCCAAGACAAAGACAGGTACAGGTACCCACCTGTGGAATTGCATTATGAACATGTCAAAGGTGTGCTCTGTGGCTGGGCTATGGACGCCAGCATTCAAGACCATCTGTAGGACAGGCAGACCAGTTTTATTGAACTGCGTGAGTCCGCTAGGGAATGGGAAGCTTTGTGCCTCCATAAGTTGTTGGCTCTACAGCTTTCATCATCGCCGACTGCTGGTCATGCAGGCTGGGCTAAAGGGAGTTGGGAGTCCCACTACAGCTGAAGGGCCACAGGTTGCCCATCCTAATTGTAAGTGGCAGATAGGTTGTAGCAGACAGAGCCACCTGGTGCACTACAGATGACAACTGCTTTCAATTAATTTTCTACTTCTGCAGATTCAGACAAGTGTGCCCTTTGCCCACTTTATCCTCAAAACAAGCCTGTGGGAGGAGATGTAGCGACTCATCAAAGATCACCAACAACCTTCATGGCTGAGTGGGTATTTGAATCCACGTCTCTTTGCTCCTAGAGTGCACCACAGGGCACCAACGGTAATCTAGTACAGCCTCCTGAAATTCAGGGATCTCAACTAAAGCATCCATGACAGATAGTTATTCAACCTCTGCTTAAAAACCTCCAATCACCTCCCAAGGGTGATCGTTCCACTGTCCATCAGCTCTCTCTGTCAGAAAGTTCCTCCTGATGTTTAGTCGGACTCTCCTTTCTTGTAACTTGAAGCCATTGGTTCAAGTCCTACCCTCCAGAGCAGGAGAAAGCAAGCATCTTCCCTCTTCCATGTGACAGCCCTTGAGATATTTGAAGATGGCTATCATATCTCCTCTCAGTCCCCTTTTCCAGGCTAAATTTACCCAGCTCCCTCATTCCTCATAAGACTTGGTTTCCAGACCCTTGATCATCTTGATCACCTTCCTCTGCACATGCTCCAGCTTGTCAATATCCTCCTTAAACTGAGGCACCCAGAACTGGATACAGTACTCCAAGTGTGGTCTGACAAAGACAAAAAAGAGTGGTACTATTACTTCCCTTGATCTGGACGCTAGACTTCTGTTGATGCAGCATAGAATAGCATTAGCTTTTTTTGCTACTGCATCACACTGTTGGCTCATGTTCAGTTTGTGGTCCACTAAGACCCATGGATCTTTTTCATATGTGGTACTAGTAAGCTAGGTTCCCCCCATCTTATATTTGTGCAGCTGTTTTTACCTGCCTTGCATTTATCCATACTGAAATTCATTTTGTTAGATTTGACCCAGTTCTCTAATCTCTCATGGTTCATCTTGAATTCAGATTCTGTCTTCAGAGGCATTGGCTACCCCTCCCAGTTTGGTGTCATCTGCAGATGGAATGAGCATCCTCTCAAGACCTTCATCCGAGTCATTTATAAAGCCTTTGAACAAAGAGGGGCCCAGGACAGCACCTGTGACACCCCACTTGTCACTTTTCCAGGATGAGGGTTGTCACTCTTTGGGTTATCAGTCAACCAGCTACAATCCACCTAACAGTTATCTCATCCAGTCCACATCTTACCAGCTTCTCTGCAAGAATATCAAGCAGGATTTTGTCAAAAGCCTTACTGAAATCAAGATAACTACGCCCACAGCATTCCACTCCATCCACCAAGCTTGTAACTCTTATCAAAAAAGGAAATGAGATTCGTCTGGCATGCCTTGTTTTGATTTAAGTCATACTTCTTGGGTATATTTCTTGATGCTAGAGGAAGAAAGTTTTCAGATGGGAATTGAAACACCTAAGCCCATTCAGTTCTGGTGAGAACCTGGCACTGCACCAGAAAGGGTCTCTGCAATAGTTTTTATTCCAGCCTTCACAATGACTAAAAACTACACCTGATGTGACAGTTCAATGAGAATATGCAGAGTGGTCATTGCTTCAAAGCACAAACACACAGAAGTCTGAGTCAAGCTCCCCCAAACTGAATCACTCTCCAAGAAGAATCACACTGAAACAAAGCAGTGTTCAAATATCTGCTTTAATTGTAGTTTTGACAAGTTTTTTTTATTTAAAAAATGTACAACAAGCTACTTGTACAGTGTATTAATGTAAAATCCAAAGCAAGCTTACAATGTAAGGACATACTTTGAGTGAAAGGCATTTGGCTGAACATACAAACCACTCCAACTATGTGCTAGGACCTGACTTTTTTTTAGTCAAAACAGAAAATCAATCATGCAGCAATTGCATCAAACTAATCTAGAAAAGCTGCTGTTGTGATTTGATAGTTCTCCATAGTGTAGTGTTGGTGGTGTGTAGTAATCATCCAGGGGAGCTTTTTAGGCTTTAAGTCAAAACATGAAAAACTGTGTAAGACCTGAGGTAGTTTGATAAAAATGGCAGAAAAAGGCAAACCAGACCCTTTCCCTGCCTCCCCCCCCCAAAAAAAAAAAACCTCTCATGGAATATTTCATCCAATTTATGGAAATGAAATCTCCCCCAATAGCCAGCTTTAAACTCCCACTGCTAAAATTGATTAAAATCTCATTGCTGTGGCTCAATTCTGCTCTTACAAGACACAGAAGTACAAACTACTGAATCTGTAGAGTCCACGATCACTGTAACCAAGTTTCACGGATGAAACGCGTCTGGCGCAGAGCCAGGTGCAGAATAAGGCTACCTGGAACACATTATCATTAGCTCAGTGACTGCGCACATACAGTGAGAACCTTTATACACAGGAGCATGCCTGCATTCTCACATCCCCATCCATCTGTGGGGAGCCTAGACTACCATGTGCAATATATTCCCCTCAGGTTTCCATGTATCTAGAAAGAGACTAACCATTCCATGGACTTGTTCTATTTCTGAAAAACATCACAATGAAAGAGAAGGTCCCCCACCCCCAGCCCAATTTAAAATATTTTACTCTTAACTGCTCTGGCTTGCCACCTTGCATCATATTTTTGTATGGGCTACAATACAAGGGTTGTTGTTTTTCCTTCCCTACACTCAAACATGCTACTCAGGATCATGTGCAGATTCTGGTTTTGTCAAGAGAGAAAAACAGGCATGCTTTGGAAAAACAGCTTCCATGAGCACAGGATAATACCACTAGCCTAACCAACTTCAAACATGTGATGTGAACACTTGCATAGGAATCTGCTTCAATCTCTTGCAACAAAACCCCAAGTTTAAGGTGCTTTTCATTAGACAGAGTAGGAAAGTACTCAGGGAGGCCATTTAAAAGGAGCCGGCTAAGAAAGCAAATAAATGACAAACACTCTCCTCACTAATTAAACATGTACGCAAACAACAGGAACACCTTTCCAACAAGCTTGGATCATGCTTTCTTCAAATTCTGGAACTGCTGATAGGAAAGTTGTGTTGTATAACCCAAGTTGCTTAAAAGGTCAGCTTGTTCCAAAGAACAAAGCTGTGACATGTTTCTAAAATGGAAAACTGGTTTAAAACATTACTAACAGTGATCACGTTCCCTTTAATATTCAACATTTGAACAGTGCCTTGGGAAATTTAGTAAATGTGTTATGAAAATCTCTTGTGCAAAAAATCAATGCACACACTAGAAAAAATGAAAACACTTCCCACATGAAGTATTTTGGAATTAAGAGGTAGACTTAAAGGGCTTCACAAAACCTTCATTTTAAAGTTGTGCAACTCGACTTCTTTCTATAGCTTTATGTCATTTCAGCTCTTGAATGCTCATACAGCACATAAGGTGAATCCCAGTGACCTAAGGGTTAATAAATGAACAGAATACCCTTGGAACACAATGAGAGAGTGCTGTCAAGTCAAGCATCTCTGAGTGACCAACTAGGCACCTGATCAGAGGTAGGTCCAGTTCTTACTTAAGGTGGAAAATGTGTCTAGGCTGAAAATACTTCAGACTGCATGCAGGGCCTCACATGGTAAGTATGCTCTTCACAACTTGTGGTCCTCCAGATGTTTGAGGCTATACTGCCATCATCCCTATGCGCACTAAGGCTGATGGAGCTCAAGAACCATTGGAGGTTGGAGACAGCTGCTCTATGTGTTATGGGGAGGGGGAACGGACTATAGGCTTCCCCTTGTGGAGCCAGTTTTCTGCATCCAGAGAATGTGTGGAATAGAAACACATTCAGTCATGTGAGTTTCAAGTGGTGCAGCCTCGACACAGGGCAATGACCCTCAAAAGAACTAATCCTAAAACTTCAGCTTAAACAATGGCAGACTTAAGAACAACTATCAAATACTTGTTTCTGCATTTAAAATAATACAATGTAAACTTCTGGTGACCGTCACCTGCCAGTAGAGATGGTCAAGACACACTACTGTTACAGGATGAACCTGTGAAATGCTATTTGACCATAAATGGTATCCATTACAGTTTTCAAAAATGTGAAAGGGGATGGATCAGTCCTATAATCTGAAATTGTTTCTAGTTATTTCTAATCATGGATCTGAAGCAGCTTGGGCACTAGCACATAGTCCTAAATTTTAGGTAACAAAATCACTTCAGTGGGGGAGGAAGTGTGCTTTTTCTTCCTTACGAAAAGGTGTACATAAAAACGAACCATTGAGAGTCGTCATAAGACCGATAGGATCAGTGTGTGTGTGTGTGTGTGTGTGTGTGTGTGTGTGTGTTAGTACACTTAATGTATAAACTGTTTTCAGAGCGGCACATTAGAAATTGCAAATGCTTGCAAGATGCCTGACTGTGCTTCACTTTAATGCATATCAATGACTCATTGAGGAATGATAGTTTTAAAGGGAGCAAAAATGTGTTTCATGTTACACAGAAATGGTAGCTCTCCAAAGTAACTTCAGCTTTCAATGCTGATATCTGCAAATGCCTAAAAAAGTTCAATTTTAAATGTTACAGATTAAGAAAAGCTGTCAACCACAGAGCATAGAAAACAATAGTCTTGAGTGTCTTCTGCACCAGGGAGAGGCAACAGTAAGAAGTTTGCAGTCTGGGCACAGAAACTATTGCTCTAAACTTTGGCTTTGCAGAAGTATCTTCCCACTGTGTTTCAGTTAAAAACATAAAAATAAGAAGCATCCAGAAGTTGGGGCTCCCCCTCATATAGCATAATCATCATGGTCTTGTGGGCTGAAGGCAGATGCCCTCAAAATCTCCAGGGAATTGACTAAAATTAGTGTTCCAGTGAGATGCTTCCAGCGTTTTGTGATGGGATTTTTCATCTTGTCAAGGCCAATGTGCAGCTCTTGTGTCACATCGCGGTAACTGTCTCCCATCTGATTGCTCCATGTGAGCATAAAGTCATATGCTGGTTTCCACATTGCCTGCCAAAGACAAGAAACCAGAATTAACACAGTATACAAGACTGCTCTGCCATTAGGATTTATGTCAGCCAAACCAAACCATCTTGTGTACAGTCTCTGCAGTCTCTTGCAGACCCAAGAGCAAGGGCTGTCTCATTCTTAGAACACTTTTTGACTGGACCACACGTGGGATAAAAATCCTGAAATATATACCATGTGAATCAACACATACAGGCTGAAGTAGCACAGCCTTGACACCAGCTGCGACTTCAATGAGAACTAGACCAAAAGAAAGGCAAGAATTTCAGTCCTAGCTTGTTTGGAGGTTCTAGCAGGGGAGCGCAGCTATCGTATACCCTTGACCGAAGAACGGTACACTCCTTCTATCTGGGATGGTCGTCCTCTTCCACCAAGCACGCAGCTTTGGGAGGGAGGCACATGGAGCGGTGAGGGAGGGAGGGGACACCCGCCTAGCCAGCCAGATCAGCCGAATCAACCCTGGCAATCAATGGGGTGACAGGTGTCGCAGCCAGATCACCCTCACATCTATCATATGTGGTGGGGGTGTGAAAGAGTTAAAATATACTGGGAATTAATATACAATGAGTTGAAAAAAATGCTACAATACACATTCCAAAAGTTGCCAGAGGCCTTTTTATTAGGGCTGATGGGAAAGGAAATAAAGAGAAATGATCAAAGGTTATTTTTGTATGCCACCACAGCAGCCAGGATATTGTTAGCACAAAAATGGAAAACACCAGATTTACCAACAATTGAAGAATGGAGAACAAAATTGCTGAAATACCCAGAATTAGCAAAATTGACTGGGAGAATAAGAAACCAAAGCAACCAAAGGGTCAAAGAGGATTGGAGTAAATTTATTGTGTATTTAAAAATTTGACATCACCGACAGGTTTTGATACAATACTTGCAATGTAACAAAGGAGTTCAAAATAGAGAGTATTTTAATTATGTAAAAGTAAACATGGTGTTAGCAAAGCGAACGAATGGAGAAAAGGTGTAAAACCAGGGAAGGAAAGGAGGGAAGTCACAATACTCGGTGGAGTATATGCATGTATATTTAATTTACAAATGTATTAATCTGAGAGTGTTTATTTCTGTCTGTTACTTTAAAAGCAAAATAAAAATACTTTTTTTATAAAAAAAGAACCTATCAGGACGATGTGGCCCGTTGCAGAATGTCATTATTCATTACAATAATATCCCATCGTACATTTATCATGCAGTTGCACTGCTGAAATTCCTACTAGAGTCAATAAATTGGTGCTGGATTTAAAAAAAGAAAAGAAAAGAATTTCAGTCCTAGAATAAACCATATCAGAACCAGTTTATGAGAAATACTGCAGTAGGCTAAGCTACATTTCTTTTGATTAAAGGGTTTCCCGCAAAACCAAACGCTAGAGGACAGAATAAGGAAAAGGTCTCAGACACAGCACACACTGCTGTCAAATTAATTGCTTAGTGTGCTGCAAATTTGGGTCTAACTCAGATTTTCAGCTGACAAATGGCTTGGTATTCTTGTAATACTGGGAGGTTTTCAAGAACTCTTTCAACATTACAAATAGTGGCAATAGTTAGCTGGATGGAAAGATACACCCAGTGTTATCTGCTCCAACTTTCCCTGTTCTGTTGAACCACTCCAGCTATATGTGAACATGGAAAACAGATTAAACCAGAGGGTGGCCAGCATTCAGATTGTAAGTACTAGGATGGGCTAGCCATTTCACTTTTGCGATAAATGCGACACCTGCAAGACCATGGAAGAGGAATAACACTCAAGGCTGAATGCATTTCTTCCTGTCTGGCCACTTTTTTGACCACAGCAAACATGCAACAAAAATTGCTGTTCAATTTTGTCATCATTCAAGATCAAAAAGGGAGCTGAACATAACAGCAAACTGTTTTTCCAACCTATAGTGCCGAGTGAGCCATACAGCAAAACCCAGAATGTATTACATGAAAGCTTTCTTACCTCACTATCTACAGCTCCGTTCTTGTCTCGATGGGGGGCTTCATAAGCATCCATCTGTTGCTTGGAGACCTTGGCCAGTTTCTCAGCAAGCTCTCTCCAGCGCTGGGCCACTTCCACAGCCGTAGTCAGAAGCACAAAATCCTGAATTAGCCTCACAACCAAGCCCTGGCAGTCCATTTTCAGCAAGGCCTGAAGGAATGCAGAACAAGTCAAGTTAGTCATGGACACCCAACCTCACTGGAGCATCAGCCCATTTATGCATGAGATCAAAAGACAGAGGAAAAGCCACTACTATTTTATATTTATATTCCCCTCTCTGTCTGGTTATATAGATACTCCAAACAGGAGTATGTTCAGGTAACGCTTATTTCTTAAGCCAAGCAAAATAGAAGTGTGTAACTAATTTGACTAAGATGTTCAAAGGTCTGCAACCAAGCCTTATGAGGAACAGTTGAGGGAGTTGAGAGTGTTTAGCCTGGAAAAGAGGAGACTGAGAGAAGATAGAATCATAGAATCGTAGAGTTGGAAAGCCCCAAGCGTTGTCTAGTCCATCCCCTGCAATGCAGGAATCTCAGCTCAAGCATCCATGACAGAGGGTCATCCAACCTCTGCTTAAAAACCTCCAATGAATAAGAGTCCATAACCACTTGAGGGAGTCTGCTCCACTGTCAAACAGATATGATAGCCATCTTCAAATGGCTGTCAAATGGAAGATGGAGCAAGCTTGTTTTCTTCTGCTCCAGATGGCAGAACCTGAACCAATGGCTTCAAGTTACAAGAAAGGAGATTCCGACTGAACCTCTGATGGCAAGAGCTGATGCACAGTGGAACAGACTCTCCTTCATTGGAGGTTTCTAGGCAGAGGTTGGATGGTCATCTGTCATGGATGGTTTAACTGAGATTCCTGCATTCCAGGGGTTGGACTAGATGACCCTCGGAGTCCCTTTCAACTCTACAATTCTGAGATTCTATTCTAGGACCTTGCTATTCCATTAAATTAAATGCAAATATCCTGTTTTAATTACGTGTGTCCAAAGGCACTGCAAAACTAGCTTATGCATTAGGATATGCAGCATAGACAGGAGAATCCCCGTGGTCTGGCCTTCAATAATGTGCATTAATTACATTATAGCCCACATGCTTTTAAAAGTGATTACTACACTCCTGCTGGGATTAGCAAATTTGACAACAGGAGTTTTAATTCCTCCTAATTGTACTATTTAAATTTCGGGGGGGGGGGGGGGAGGAGAGGCTGTGGATCTCTTCTGTGTGCTCTAAAGTGACCACTTGCCTGGCGCTTGGCTATTACTTCACAGTAGTAACAATGCTCTCCCTTAGTATTTACTGAAGTTCCTGCTTTACATCCAAGCAGCAGGCAGCATATCAAAGAATAATACTTTACATTCAAAAATCACACTTCAAAAGATGTGCTGGAAGAATGTAATTCAAACGTATGTACTCTTCAATATTTAGATAATGCCTCAAAAGTGGGCAAACTTTCATTTCCAAATAGCTGATTGCATATTAAGTAGCTTATAGGTAGTGGAGTGACAGCAAGTTTCTGCACCAAGGAACTTTTTTATTTTTTTGGTATGGACATATTAGGCATGGTAGGACCATTGCAAGGGCCCTCAATTCTTAAAAAAGTGGATTCTCTCCCTGCTAAGTATTTTCCCCCAAGCCATTAAAAGCTGAGTGGTAGTCAGGGCACCACACACTTCTGTCTCAGTATGAAATGACGGTAGTTGGAAGTTAATCTTATTAAGGCAGACCTGCGGCCTCCCTCCTACATGTTTCCCCAAACTGCAAAACCAAGCCTGAAATGAGCCCTATTTCCGGGGTGGGGGGAGGGGGGGGTCCTCTCGAACGCCATTGAAAGAGTTTGAACAAGAGGGTCTGGTTTCTTGCCCTGCTCTTGCTCTGCTTCACAGGCCTGTAGGACACGGGCAACCTACTCATCTTCTGACTTTCCAGAGCATTTCCTCCCCCATGAACTCCAACAATTGGTTTCCCAGCAGGAAGAAGTAGTATCTTCCAGTTTATAACCCCTATTTGTACACTTCTTAACATCCTGCCAAATCAAGGAGAATATCCAGGTAATCTGGTAATTCATTTGCATTGATGGCGCTACACAACGATCATGCCTTTGGCAAACTTTTGCACTTCTCCTGCTGACAAAGCAGAGCTGGCTCCCTCCTGTCCTTTGCTCACACTCCTTACTGAACACCCACTTCCTTCCTTCCTTCCTTCCTTCCTTCCTTCCTTCCTTCCTTCCCATTCTGTATCACAGCAGCTTAGCCCAAGGATTCCCCTTCGGGCAACCATCACTTTATAGCATCTTCTAAAAGAGCTTTCATCATTAAGGTAGAATTCTTGTAAGAATTAAACCAATCAACATGTATTGCGTATATGACGTGTTGGGCATCATGGTTTTAGACACGGTGTTCAATTCAGTTTCCTTTAAACATCCTTTTTTTTAAAAAGGGGGGGGCAGCTTGATTGCAGCTTTAAATGGGGTAACTACTGTATAACACTTCCCTGAGCACACAGAGGTTTCTATACTCTTGAGGGAGAAGTAAAATAATTATATAGCTGGTTCCACAAGATGGATTTCTGGAAGGTCATTTTTACTTAATGAAAAAGTAGCAGTTTTATTAAGAAGGCCCAAATCCCAAGAGTCCTGGCTTTCAATTTGTTAGCTGCAGTGCACTTCATTGGTCACTGAAGCTAAGTTTTAATGAGCAATTTCGGAGGGAGATACAACCAAAAGATGAAATTTACCTGTGGTTACTTAATCCTAAAAATGCACCTCTGAGCTGGGAAAGGGATCCAGTCAAAGACTTTTCTATGATTGTCTTTTGATTTAATCACCTGAGATAAGTTTATAAAAATGACAAGAAAATGCACATTGTACAATGCCATGTATTTGCACTTCAGCCATTGAAAACAGAATGGATAGCAGCCCAGTCCTAATCATGATTACTCCTAAGTAAGCCCCCTTTATCTTAATGGTAGCTACTTCCAAGTTTAGGTCTGCAGCCTAACACAATCAAGGCTGCAATCCTAAACTTACTTACCTGGAAGTAAGTTCTGCTGAATTCTGCAGAACTTACTTCTAAGTAGACATTGTTAGGATTGTGCTATCAATAGGTGTAATGTTCGTAATGTACAAGGGGATGCTCAGCCATTACCTCAGGCATCTTGGTTTCTTGACAAGCACCTGGGTGGTGCTTAAATATATGGCAACAGTGAAGAAGAGCTGGTTTTTGTGCTCAGTTGTGCTAGAAACAAGCAGCAGCTTTCACAGCCTTAGTTATTTTCCCCACAGCCTGTTCAGGGGAGCTCTTAACACAACAGAATGCTGGAAACCAGGTGACCATTCCTGATTTAATACTTCCAATAACCAGAATACTTACTGACATCAGTTCCTTCTGGAAAGATTTCCTATCCTTACTGTCGGAATTATTACAGTCTTCTTTCAATTTCTCCAACACAGAAGCCACACATTCTGGCTCACTGTCCAGCTCTGCTCGACAGAAGAAAACAAGTGGCAAGTTGCCGTATCCCAGAGCATCTGCAAATGCACGCCAGCTGCTAATGTTTTCCATGAGCAAAGTCCTTACTGAAGCATAGATATAGGTGAGAAACTTACAAGGCCGCAAGATTTGCTCCAGCAACATACTAGTGGTGAGCTCAGGCCCAGAGAAATAATTCGGCTTGGCTTTCCCAACAACTAAAACATTTTTGGTATGGACAAGGCCAATTTTACCCTGATAGTAACCAATGTACCATTCCTTTGTCCAGAGTTGACCTTTCAACTTGATTTTCTCCTCACTTAGCAAGGCTATGGCATCCCCTTTCTTGTATTCCAAGAGATAATGGTTTTTGTTTTGCCGCACTACCGTTTTCAGTAGTTTCCCGTATTTTAAGCTTGCCACTATCCGATCCTGGAAGACAGGGTATTTGCTGGTGGTTGCAAGAGGAGACAGGATGATTTTCCCCACTTCGTTTTTCTTCAGGAACCTTCGCTGCCCAGTTGACCTGATAGCACTTTTGGGAGGAGGCTGTGGTGTTTGAACACAGAACTGAGTCAATATGGCATCCTTGGCATCCTTGACTTGTATTCTCAGGGTGAAGTCATACAGCTCGTTGGGATCATGTGACATGATGGGGAAGATGAGGCGGCTGACTTTGCCCAGCTTCATCTGGAAGCCCCTCACTATTTTTGCCTGCTCGCTGGCTCTTACCTCATAGTTAGTCATGTTTGAAAACATGCACAGCTTTAGGTCTTGTGGCCTCGCTAAGGTGAACTGGTGCTTCCCCCACAACTGCAGCGCCACTGCCGATGTACAATGTGCATGACGCGTGACTTCATTCACCAACAGAGTCTTGGGGGCACAATCATGTCCAAAGATGGCCACCACAGTTTTAAAAGAAGGGTGTATGTGCTTTGGACCATAGACTCCAACTGTGATTTTTTTATTAATGTAGTCCCAGACAGTGTAAGGATATAGAATGCTCTGTCCCTGGGCCACAACTGCTATGTACATGCAAGGCTCCAGGTTTTCCAGCTGAACCTGGATGGTGTCTCCATAGCAACAGCCGAGTTGCACTGGTGTGTATGGACCTTCCTTCATGTCACTGCGCAGGCACTGCACTCCCACCAAACTCTTGCTCACTAGGTCATTCTTCACTTCCGCTGAAATTTTCATCTCCAGCAGGATGGAGGTTCTGGTTTCCATGTTGCTCAGCTTAATCTCTAGCACAGGGCTTATGGTGCTGCATTTATCACTGTTGAGCTCAAGAGGAGGATCCAAAAGAGCCTTCATGGAGATTTGTTGTGTATCGCCAATACCCACATGCCCTTCAGGAAGACGCATATTAATATTTGTATCTGGAAGCTGAACTGCTCCCCCAGAACTATCCAGCTTACAAACTATGTTTGTCTCCACAGGTTGCGTCTGGCCCCAACCAGGGTTCTGGCCCAACAGATCCAGGTCATGGCAAGACCTTGCTAATTTCCGATGGTTCAGCCATGCAGCTCTGAAGTCTTCTCTGCTCTGGAATTCCTCTGGGGTAGGAGATTTCAACCCTGTGAAGAAGCCTGAGGATTCAGGGTTTTCTGACTTTGCCTGGAGTACGGAGAGCTCTGATAAACTGTAGGAGCGCTTGCTTCTGAAAAAAGGATTGTCCCGCCTGCTTGGCTGCTCAAACTCAAATCCATTCATTGATGGACCCTCATCAAGATGGTTACCTAGACTGCTGTCAGTTGCAGAACTTGACCCTGTAAAGGTGGGCACCCCTGTGTCAAACAGCAACAAATCCACAGTGGTTTGGTGGGAGCAATCCTTGTTCCTATCAGGCAATATCTGCAAATTCCCATTCAGAAAAGGGTTAGTCTGCATGTTATTCATAAAAGGGTTGTTTTTGGCTAAGCTCAGGTTTAAATCTGTCCAGTCTCCAAGCAAGTCAAGTTCTTTGGCTCCCTCATCGGAGCTTTCAAGCAGATTGTCTATCATTCCACTGTCCGTTAATGAAGAGTTCCGGTAGTTTACAGGCTGAACGTAGGAGGATGGAATATAGCCCATCTCTGTGGTATTGTGAGCATACCACCACTCACCTCCTGAGGTATCTAAGACATAAAGGTGGTCACCCTTGGAGAACTTTAAGGTGGTGAAATTGTTGGGGCAGTAGTCTTTAATTGCTACAACTTCCTTTGCATTTCCAAATGACGTAGGATTGTCTATCATCAAGGCACTAGGAGAAGGCACTGTAAATCAAAAAGCAGAACATAGTCAGCAACTGCAGGAGGTAACAACCATCTACCAACATTGCACAATTATACTGTAGCTCTTTTGCTTGTACTCTGAATCAGGATATTTGCATGCATAAACACACACACACACACACATTATTTTTCAAGAGATCCTTTAAGAGATTAATGGATTCTGTGTTATTAGAAAATAAGGCTGCAATCGTATACCAAATTTACCTAGGAGTAAGCCTTGTTGAACTCAATAGGGCTCATTTCTGAGTAGACATGAATAGATATGCATACATTGCACTGTAAATCTCTATTGGGAATATGGTTGAGTTAACTACTTGCAGATTTGGAGATTAATGTGTGAGCAAATTCATCACTAGATTCACAAGGAGACGCTGTGCTAAATGGGGGCTGTGGCAGGCAACAATGGAAAAAGAAGTTGATTGAGAATGACATTGGCCATGAACTAATTCAGCTTTGTTATAAAAGGTTTTAACTAGTATTTGTTGTACAAGCATTTGCAAGCATCACGTTACTCCTGTATCAGATCGTTATTTTTTAAAACAACTGCCTCATTAACTTAGAAATCCAATTCCAGGCTAGCAAGAGCCAAATCTAAATAAACAGCTGCATAGGTGAAGGTCTGGCAGAAGTCAGAGGGCCCCATCCACTTTCACATTCTTTCACATTCTCCAGTACTGAAATGCAGGTTGTAGGTAATTGTTCCAGGTTGAAAAGAGTTAAGAGAGCCTTAATGGTAATATACTAATTTTATCCAAGTCATGGAAGATAATTTGTCCATGCAGGAAGGCTTACGCATTCAGTAGTGAGATGGCCTGATCTCAAAGGCTCACAGTAATAAATTCAAAGGAAAAACAAAATATGAGATTCCACGCTGCTGAATCTTAAGTGGAATTAAATCTTACAGCAAAGATGCAAAGTGTTATATCATTGCCAAAGAAGGCCTAGAACACCACGTACAATGGGAGGAAGCTGCTGCATGATAAGAATGTTAATGCTTCAAGGTAACTTAGACAAGGGGAAAAGCCACACTTAAGGAATGCTTTGCATCCATTATTCTTAAGGAAGATTACTGCTGAGCAGGGCAAACCAAAGCAGAGCTGATGTAAATGAGTAGGGAGAAATGGAGATACTAATCTGCGGCTGAGAAGCTTAGAGGTCTTAATGCACACAAATCTGGGTTACTAGATAATCACCATCTGAGCATATTAAAGGAGACAGTGCATTAATCTTAGGGCCTAAAGGAACCCTAAAGTCATCCAGTCCAAATGTCCACATTTGTTTATATATTAAATCTCTATCCCAACTTTCCGCCAGATAACGTTCAAGGTGGCCAACCACAACAATACAGACACGATACAATAAATCAGAAAGGAAACACTCTCATATGTGGCTGAATGTAGGGTCCAGTTTCAAAGAAAACCAGAACTTAAGGCCAATTCACACATCACATCCTATACAGAAGGCTCCTCATGGTAGAAACTGGAATTAAAAGTATTGCTGGCTTAAAGAGCATTGGGTGTGGTGACCCTGTACATATGTCAATCCTTGAATGCCCATGCAGTGTGCTGACTTTGGGAAGCCACATAAATGGCACCCTCATGCTCATTTATGCACATGTGTAGGATCACACACCCCCTCCGCTCCAGGCATGGGAGGATAAATGTTCAACATCTATTATGTAATGCTTTGAAGACCTCAATGCCCTTTCTGGAACTGAACACACTTCCTATAAACACCAACTTCATTTGGATACCCACTCAGACATTGGGAGGGCATATATTGGGGGGGGGGCACTGTTTTTTCTGTTTATTACTATGTTATGCATTTTTGTATTTTTGTATTGTAAACTGCCTGGTGACCCTCAGGTGAAGGGTGGTATAGAAGGTTGCGGTGATTATGATAATAACAACACTAATGATAATAACGGAAAGTAAAAACCCACTAAAAACAAAGCTTGCAGGGCACCAGTAAAAAACAGAACCAGTTATGAGGCCTGCACTCTGTTTAAATAAAAATGCCCATCTATTGTCAGCAGAACATTATCAGAGAAGAAACTAGCCAGGCTTCTCTCAGTAAGGAGTTCCAGAGTTTGCAGCAGCCACGGAGAAGACCCTCTTTTGCATTCCTACCAAATGTGCTTCAGGCGTTGGTAGGATGAAAAGGAAATGCCTCTTTCTAGGGCAAAATTTTTAGCCTTATTACTACTTACTGTAGGTTAATAATCACTGACAGAATAGACAAAACAGCTGTTTACCACCCCATCCCCATCAGTAAAACCTAGCTGGTGAAAAAGGTGAACAACTACACTGACTGCCAGTGTTTTCTCAGGCATAATGCAAAAGATTGTGTTCATAAATCTCTAATGGTTTGTGACCTAGATGAGTCATATTATGACACCAGGTTGCCTTCTCCAGCCCCCCTGCCCCTGAAGTCAGGCAGATAGCAACTAACCTAAGAGTTTTAGTGCAGTCTCTGAAACTGGTCTCTCAAACAGATGCCTGTATGCTGCTTGTTCAGGTCCTTTTTGTACAGCAGAACATTCAGTCATCGCAAAAGCCCTGCCCTGTACTCTAAAATGGCACAGCCTCAGCGAGAATCAGGTCTTGGTGACTGCACACACGCAAAGCAGCAGGTTTTGCAGATGGAGCCTTATCACTAATGGGACAAATGCAGGAGGGGCTAAAAAAAGTGTATTTTGTGTTGGAGACATTTAAAGCACACAGCAGGAAACAAATGGGTGTGATTCATGTTGAGTGAAGGAGGGTGCCAGGATGATCTCTTCTCCTGGTAATGTGAAGTTATTCATCCTCTTTCCACTCTTGTGGAAAGAGGGGAAGACAAACCAAACACAGTAGCAGAGCCCACCCCTGCCCACCCCAGGGACAGGTGGCTAAGGAAAGCCGTTTCACTAAACCAAAGTTTTCCATCTCTGGATCAAGGTTATTTTCAGTAACCATTAAGTCAATCTCAATCTTGTATCCACTGACTGAATTCCAAAGCAGAATCATGTAGCAAATATAGCTGCTGAAACAATACACAATACTTTCATCATAATGTTCCTGGCATAGCATTTCCTATGAGGAATTTAAAAATTCAGCTTAATAATAATAATAATAATAATAATAATAATAATAATTTATTATTTATACCCCACCCATCTGGCCGGGTCTCCCCAGCCACTCCCATACCAAAATACATTACAGAGTCACAAATTAAAAACTTCCCTAAACAGGGCTGCCTTTAGGTGTTTTCTGAATGTCAGGTAGTCAGTTCCCTTGACTTCTGATGGGAGGGCGTTCCACAGGGCGGGCGCCACTACCGAGAAGGCCCTCTGCCTGGTTCCCTGTAGTTTTGCTTCTCGCAGTGAGGGAACCGACAGAAGGCCCTCGGCGCTGGATCTCAGTGTCCGGGCTGAATGATGCGGGTGGAGACGCTCCTTCAGGTATACAGGACCGAGGCCGTTTAGGGCTTTAAAGGTCAACACCAACACTTTGAATTGTGCTCGGAAACGTACTGGGAGCCAATGCAGATCTCTCAGGACCGGTGTTATGTGGTCCCGGCAGCCACTCCCAGTCACCAGTCTAGCTGCCACATTCTGGATTAATTGCAGTTTCCGGGTCACCTTCAAAGGTAGCCCCACGTAGAGCGCATTGCAGTAGTCCAAGCGGGAGATAACCAGAGCATGCACCACTCTGGCAAGACAGTCCGCGGGCAGGTAGGGTCTCAGCCTGCGTACCAGATAGAGCTGGTAGACAGCCGCCCTGGACACAGAATTAACCTGCGCTTCCATGGACAGCTGTGAGTCCAAAATGACTCCCAGGCTGCGCACCTGGTCCTTCAGGGGCACAGTTACCCCATTCAGGACCAGGGAGTCCCCCACACCCGCCCGCCTCCTGTCCCCCAAAAACAGTACTTCTGTCTTGTCAGGATTCAACCTCAATCTGTTAGCCGCCATCCATCCTCCAACAGCCTCCAGGCACTCACACAGGACCTTCACCGCCTTCACTGATTCTGATTTAAAAGAGAGGTAGAGCTGGGTGTCATCTGCATATTGATGAACACCCAACCCAAACCCCCTGATGATCTCTCCCAGCGGCTTCATATAGATATTAAAAAGCATGGGAGAGAGGACAGAACCCTGAGGCACCCCACAAGTGAGAGCCCAGGGGTCTGAACACTCATCCCCCACCACCACTTTCTGAACACGGCCCAGGAGGAAAGAGCGGAACCACTGTATAACAGTGCCCCCAGCTCCCAACCCCTCTAGCCGGTCCAGAAGGATGTTATGGTCAATGGTGTCAAAGGCCGCTGAGAGATCCAGCAGAACCAGGAAACAGCTCTCACCTTTGTCCCTAGCCCGCCGGAGATCATCAACCAGCGCGACCAAGGCAGTTTCAGTCCCATGATGAGGCCTGAATCCTGATTGGAAGGGATCCAAATGGTCCGCATCTTCCAGGCGTGCTTGGAGTTGTTCAGCAACCACCCGCTCAATCACCTTGCCCAAGAATGGTAGATTTGAGACTGGGCGATAGTTGGCCATATTGGCTTGGTCTAGAGATGTTTTTTTAAGAAGCGGTTTAATGACCGCCTCTTTCAGCGGGTCTGGAAGGATTCCCTCGCAGAGGGAAGCATTCACCACCGCGCAGAGCCCATCGCCCTGCCCTTCCCGGCTAGCTTTTATAAGCCAGGATGGGCAAGGATCAAGGAGACAGGTGGTCGGTTTCACTCGTCCAAGCAGCCTGTCCACATCCTCGGAGGTAACAGATTGGAATTGATCCCATGAAACATGACTAGACAGGGCTCTAGCACTCTCCCGCCCTGGCCCTGCTCCCATGGTGGAGTCTACCTCCTTCCGAATCTGAGCGACTTTATCTGCAAAAAACTTTGCAAAAGCATTGCAGGAGATCTTGGGGTCCCTACCAGACCCCGGTGACAAAGGTGGTTCTGCTAGGTTGCGAACCACCTGGAAGAGTCTCCTGCCGCTGTTTTCTGCAGATGCAATAGAAACAGCGAAGAAGGTCCTCTTCGCTGTCGCCATTGCCACTTGGTAGGCTCGAAGTTGAGCTCTAGCCCATGTCCGGTCTGATTCCGAATGATTTCTCCTTCAAGCCATGCCACACTTAGTTATTCTAAACATACGATATTAACTCTCAGAAAACTTTTTAGAAGAGCATTTATACAGAAATCTTTTCATTCCAAAACAACATTTTGAAGTATTATGTAAGTAGTAGTATGATCAAGAAATAGGATCATTTGACATTTTAAGGCACAATTCAGACAAAGCATCAAATCACAGTTAAGGAAACATAACTATGGTTTGGTGTGGTGTGTGGTTGACAAAGTATTGCTTCCAATAGTGTGGCAAATCAGAGTCAGAAACCGTGAGTTTGCAAACCACAGCTTATGCTCAGGGGCGTCGCTGGGGGGGCGGTAGGGGCGGTACGCCCCGGGCGACATGGGAGGGTGGGGGGGTGACAAGTGGCGGGTGGGGGTGACAAGCGGTGGCCCCTCCCGCCACTCCCACGTGCCACCGCTCCCTCCATCACCCCGGGAGCAGCAGTGCACGGCCGAGCGAGCACCCCGTCCGTGCAGCGCTGCTGCTCCCGGGGTGACCAGCGGTGCGTGGGGAGTGGCAGGAGGGGCCGCCGCTTGTCACCCCCACGCGCCGCTGCTCGCTCCGTTGCCCCGGGAGCATCAGCGCATGGTGTGTGCGGTGCAGCTGCTCCCAGGGTGACGGAACGAACGGCGGCACGTGGGGGTGACAAGCAGCGGCCACTCCCACGCGCCGCTGCTCCCTCCGTCACCCCGGGAGCAGCAGCGCACGGCCCGACAATGGAATGTGCCTGCGCGACATTTCACGCAGGCACACTCCATCATCGGACCGCCGCTTCCGCGGCTCCCTTTTGAGCTGCAGAGGGAAAAGGCGGCTCGTGGGGCTGCTGTGCACGATCGGCGGGGAGCCACCGATAGTGCTCAGCAGCCCCACAAGCCACCTTTCCCCTCTGTGGCTTAAAAGGGGGCTGCGGAAGCGGCGGCGGCCTGGTGATCGTAACGTCACAATGTGACGTCACGACGCCCCGCCCCCGGGGCGTGTTTTTCGCCGCCCCGGGTAGCGCGGAGCCTTCCTCCACCACTGCTTATGCTAAATGGCTTGTAGTGACTAGAAACAGGGATTTTTCACTTATCCCCCCACCATGCTTTGCCTGCTGCACATCTGGAAGACAAAGCAACAAGAGCAGAAATCATGAGCTAGTGCAGGGGTCACCAACCCAGCTGAAGACTCTCACTGCTGCTCCTTGGGAAGTGCCCCAAACTCTTAAGCTTTCATTTTTTAAAAAGAAAATAGCAAGTGTCTAGTCCTTCCAGAAAGTTATGGGGGGAAATGCACAGAAACCTACTAAGCAATTTCTATGAAATGAGAGTTAATGTGGTGTGGCATGTGCAAAATCAACATTGTGTGATCTCCACAATCAGGACCAGCAGGATGTAGCTGACTTCCCGTGGTAGGCAGAAGGTCGTCAGGGCTGTCTGTCTTTCTGATTTGGTGTTATGTCATGCTCCCCATGGTAGCCATTTTGCATTATGCCATGCTCCCTGCCCCATAGCTGCTAGTTTGTGACTGGTACTGCCAGTGCTCTCTCACAATTTGAAATATGCCCACTGGTCTGAAAAGACTGCTGACTACTGAGCTAGTTTGGTGACTTTACTGTGATGGTGCATACAGAATGCCTTCTCTTGTAGGCACTTCAGTTTTGGTGATCTAACTTACATACAAAAAACCCTCTCACCTTTGACGGAACTGAAGCTGGTTTCAGAAAATTCTTCACTCAGGTCAATCAGTGTCCCCTCAGATCTGCACCGTGGGAGCCCACTGGCATTGGCAGCACGAATCCTCTGGGCTGCCATCTTGAGATTTGTGCCCTTCCCTGAGAATCTAGTGGGCCATCTTCTCTACAAGAGTTGCGCCATTTTTCTTCAGAAGCTTTAAGCTACCGGTGCGTTTAGGGTGCTATTCGTTTTTTGGGGTATTTTTTTTACAACTTGAGACAAATCTGAAAAGAAAAAGAGTGGAAGAGTTACAACATGGTTTCTCTTAAGCATTTCCAACTTTGACATGAGAGTCTGTTGTAGAAAACTTCTCTTTCTCCAATTTCACTGTAAAGTTTAGAGTCTGAAAAACACTCAAATAATCTGCTTTTGGCTACATTCATGTAGCCATCAGGCAAAAGCTGGGGGTGGGGGCCCTATAGGATCCTGTTTCCCCACTGCAAGTACCATATTGCTTACTTTAAAATATGTTGGAGGAGGGGTAAGTTTCTTTACAACACCTGCTTAAGTCACTCTAGTACATAAGGTTTTCTGTTCCATAGATATCCAGTACGACCAGAGGCAGACTTGGGTCTTGACCAGTATACCTTTCAAAAGCAACATAATGGTTCCTATTCAGTCTGTTGTTTTTTTTTGGCCAGGGTGAAACAATCATTAAACCTGTAGCCCTCCGGAACTTGCTGGCCTTCCACACCCCTCATCCTTGACCACTGATCATGCTGGCTGGTGCTCAACATGGCCAAGACTGCACTGAACTACCGTCTAAGCAGAGTAAGTTTGGGCTACAAGAATCTAAGTTATGTTGACACAGAGATCTCCTCCTTAGAGAGGGCCGTCTCTGTGCTCTACTTAGTTCAAAATAAGCAGCCCACCCATGGAATATATTTCTTTTGGGTGTTCCGCGAGATTCTCATGAATACCCATACTTTTCACACTACTGAATCAGTCTTTCCAGCAATTTGGTTTGGACCACTGCTCAGATTTAGCATAGATAAAATCCAAAGGAGAAATTCAATTCATCAGGTGAAAATACAAGGAAATATAGATGGTCACATTTTCCAGCAACTTGTCCAGGATGTGAACATTTAACCAGCTATTTAGCCAAGTGGACAGCCACTCCCAAAGTGGTTATTCTACAAGTGCTTCTCAGTCAGAGTGCTTGACTGCTCTCCATAAATGTTTCCCACATTTAGTACCCTAGTGCCAACAGGTGCATAAAATGTAGCAACAATTACTTTTATGCATAGTAACTGCTGTGACGATGCCCCTGGTCAAAACCTTTAATCACTATCACCAATGTAATATATTAACAAAAATTACTCCACTTAAGTCCTTGTTTATGAATAGGAACATTCAACTCCTGTTTCAGTTAAGTAACAATGACATTAGATGCGTATTAATGACTCAAGGTAGCGAGTTGGATCCAAATAATTGCAAGTAGAAGCAAAGAAGCACTGGTCAGTGCTACTGAAGGCATGCTGGCACTGTTAAACTATTGCTATTGGACAACAGGGAAATTCCACAGCAGTCATCCTCCTGCTTTTGCATGCAGAAGCTTCTGTGTAACTGGGGGCACATCTTTGGGTACAGGTTGGAGTTTCTTACACTATCATGAGTGAAGATGCCTCCCACATGCATGGGGTCTCCCTCAGTTCCAAGCCCGGGGGTTTGTTTTATTGATAGTTTGCTGGTGTTTCCAGTTTGTTTTGCAAAGTGCCAACTAGGGCGGGCAATATCTGGTTTTCAACACTGAAATATATCACCAGCTAAACATCCCATCACGTCCTGGCAAATAGAAGGGGAAGAAATGGAGGCAGTGAGAGATTTTACTTTCTTGGGCTCCATGATCACTGCAGATGGTGACAGAAGTCACGAAATTAAAAGACACCTGCTTCTTGGGAGGAAAGCAATGACAAACCTAGACAGCATCTTAAAAAGCAGAGACATCACCTTGCCGACAAAGGTCCGTATAAGTTAAAGCTATCCGTTTTCCCAGTAGTGATGTATGGAAGTGAGAGCTGGACCATAAAGAAGGCTGATCGCCAAAGAATTGATGCTTTTGAATTATGGTGCTGGAGGAGACTCTTGAGAGTCCCATGGACAAGAAAATCAAACCTTTCCATCCTTAAAGAAATCAGCCCTGAGTGCTCATTGGAAGGACAGATCCTGAAGTTGAGGCTCCAGTACTTTGGCCACCTCATGAGAAGAGAAGACTGCCTGGAAAAGGCCCTGATGTTGGGAAAGATGGAGGGCACAAGGAGAAGGGGACGACTGAGGATGAGGTGGTTGGACAGTGTTCTCGAAGCGACTGGCATGAGTTTGGCTGCGAGAGGCAGTGAAAGATAGGCGTGCCTGGCGTGCTCTGGTCCATGAGGTCACGAAGAGTCGGACACGACTGAACGACTGAACAACAACAAACATCGTGATATACCAATATATCATGATGTCTGAAATAAGGATGGAAGAGATAGCTTCCTTTAATTGTTTAAAAAAAACTTTTCTGAAATGACTAATCAAACAAAAATAAAATTAAAAGGAATCCTCAAAGATACCAAAAAAATAAATAGATCCCAAAACATTTTAAATGGGAACCAGAGGGTCTTGGTTGATCTTATGGACATACAACCTTTTAATGATCCTGTGACTAAATAAATCCAAGTCAAAACCCAACCTCAGATAGACAATTGCTGTACAAGGAAGCTCTACTTTTGACAAACAATTTACTTTTATTGGAAGGAACGGTCATTCTCCCTTTGGTCATACAGTCATAATAGTTCTTGTTGTTGTTGTTGTTCAGTCGTTCAGTCGTGTCCGACTCTTCGTGACCCCATGGACCAGAGCACGCCAGGCACGCCTATCCTTCACTGCCTCCCGCATAATAGTTCTTAGCATTCCTCAAATAATCTATTACTCTCTGAGGAGATCTGCTTAAGGTTGAACGAAAACCAGATACACACACACACTTTTTTTTTTCTATTTGGAGATACTAACTTTTCCCCAGCCTCTTTCAAACAACAAACATTAGCACACCCTTTATTTTCTCCTTTCTCAGAATTGGCCATGTTTTAGGCTGCTAACGTCAGAATGCTACTTTTAAAGTCAAGTTAAACACGGGGGAACTTTTAAGCTCCAAAATTTATGGCGAAAGTTTTTCTTACATTTCTAAACCTTAAGAGTGCAAATCTTGAGTTCAGCTGAAGCCTCTGGAAGCTGTCCATGCCATAACAGACATGATGTCAAACAATATATTGCCTACTTTTTATGCAATATGCACCTTTAAGAACAAATGTGTTGAGGGGTGGGTGTGTCCGCACAGGTGTGTGTCAGGGAGGGTGAAAGAAAGCCCAGTTTCAACCCTGCAAAAATACAAAGCTGATAATGAATGAACTGCAGCTAAAATCTCACGTTGATTTTTCACATGGCCTAGTCCTCATCTGCAGACTGCAATAAATTGGCAGGCATGGATGCACACAGAGTGTTCGCATGGATAGGTGGGAGGAAGAAATGGGAGATGACGTCAGAGGAAAACAAACTGCAAAAAGGACAGATAATAATAATTATGTAAAAGCAAGTTATAGCAATGATTAACAAGGCTGTGTTGGTGTTAACACACACATCCTGGCATTGGTAAGCTAATTAACACATGAAGGATAATAAAAAATCTTGTCATTTCAAGTTGCAGGTGCTAGAATTGAGTTTCTGTTCAAAAGGCAATTCAGCAGTTTCATGCTGGAGTCTCCCTTCAAAGCTCCTTTTTTCAGAGTGACCTGGCATGCTGAAATGTTTTCCTGCTGGTTTCTGGACATTGCCATTTCAGATGTGAGTTTTCCGCCTGTTTATTTCATCTGAATTGACAAGCTGCCTTCAAAAGAGGCAAACTTATTTTATTTTACTTTATTTTAAGCCACAACTTTAACAAAATACATAGATCACTCCTTCTAAAAGACAAAATACCACATAAAGAGGTTCCGGTTTTGTATTTCCCCCAAATTTCCAGTTTTGCTATTTAGAAAAAAAATTTCCCTACCCAAAATCTTCAGTTTTCCTGGGTGTTCTCCTCTCAGTACAGGTGTGTATTAAAAAAAATATTAAGATTTGGCAGCCCATCCCACAAGTTTCAGGCTGCAGAATCACAATCTTATGTGTGACAAATTTAGATCTTTTAATGCAGCAGAGCCAGTTGACTTCCACATTAAATATCCAATGTACTGATAATTCTTAATTTTTAACATAAAAATTGAATGATTAATTCCTTCCAGACAAGAGGTCCAGGGCGGAGGAAGCACGTCAGCAATAACCCTCCCCCAAGAGCCTTCAAAGGAACCCGGTTGTTACCAAAACAGTAGAACAGAATCAAGATTTCAGAGCTAAACAGTAACGCTCAGCTACAACATATCAACTTGAAGACCATTTCTAAAAGTTAGCAAGGCTTCATTTCTGGCATGAGATGGGCTGGGACTTTGATCTGGAAGCAGAGACCCCCTAAACCCCATAGTTGCCTAGAAACTGCTTCATGATTCCTCAAGGGCAGTTTAAAACTCTCATTTTGAACTGTTTCCTCTCCCCCCCCCAATCCTGTTCAGCAAATACATAAGAATGGGGAGGAAGTAAAGCCCAAGTAAATCCTGGGGTTTGGAGAAACATATCCTTATCTCATCCCACCCTGTAGATGAGTTTTGACAGGTGGGTGGGACAACACATATGATAATCATCTGGTGTTAATGATGTCGGGTGACTGACGCCTGTCAAAGTTCATTGCATGGTGCTTCCCAAACACGCAAATGGCAGCTGACTCTACACGTTTCACCAATTCACTCACATGGCAGAGATGCCTATTACTGTGGCAGCACCAGAGAAACAAGAGTGCCCCCCCCAATCTGTTAACTGTGGGTAGCAGGGAGCCAGCGCCAGCACAAGAAGGCTAAACAGTTTCGCTGCAAAGTCTCATCTGCTGTCCAAGTCTCATCTACAGAGAAAGCCAAGCCAGAACAAACTGAAACATGGATTACTCCAATTAATGACACAGCTGACTCTGATGGATATGAAATGAGAATGGATTAGTCTTTGTAAAGAGCTATTTCCTAAAGGTAAAAGGTAAGGTTCAAATCTGTGTGACGGGGTGAGCTCCCGTTGCTGTGTCCCAGCTCCTGCCAACCTAGCAGTTCGAAAGCATACCAGTGCTAGTAGATAAATAGATACTGCTGCAGGAGGAAGGTAAATGGCATTCTTACAGCTCTAGTTGCATAACTAGCTCCCCCCACAGCAGTTGATATATATTGAAACAACACAGAATTTGCACCACTTGTACACATTTTGCTCTTGGCCATGGCCTGATATGAGCTAGTTCAGGGATCACAGAGCACAGAGTGAAGAAAAATAGATCAACGTTTTAATCAGGTACTGTTCTTAATCAGCTGCATTAATTAAATTACAGTTATTAA
Organism: Lacerta agilis; assembly: GCF_009819535.1. NCBI lineage: Eukaryota > Metazoa > Chordata > Lepidosauria > Squamata > Lacertidae > Lacerta > Lacerta agilis. Next base: position 131,250,391 of record NC_046312.1, read on the forward strand.
ATCTTCAAAACAAAATCAAAAATTCTTTCCAGTAGCACCTTAGAGACCAACTGAGTTTGTTCTTGGTATGAGCTTTCGTGTGCATGCACACTTCTTCAGATACTTTATTAAATCTTGCCTGGGATATTATTAAATGTGCAAATAAGATTCAGACACATAAGGTGCCAGATTGAAGGCCACTTGGCACCTGCTGAGTTTGTGGCTGGAGGGGAGATCTCAGCCTGAGCCATAGTTCATAATCCATTATACTACAACAGATTATCCTTAATGGTGAATGTCAATAACTATAATACTCTGAAGGGCGGGGGGGGGGAGAGAAAGAGTTCTCATCTTAAATTTGGTGACTGTCCTCAGAAACAATATTCTGTTGAGAAAGATAGATGGGTTAACCTGCATTGGAGGGGGTTGGACTAGATGACCCTGAGGTCCCTTCCAACTCTACAATTCTATGACTCTTGTGTATTTTAAGACAGGACAACATACAATAATGCAACAAACTCTCCTGAGCCCATGCATCCCAGACCAATGCCTTTTATTGAGATGGTTGCCAGTCATATTAGAATCCTTTACTTACATTTCGGCAAAACATCAAGCAAACTGATCAGACAACAGCATCAAACAGGATAGGGTGGTCTTAAGCCTAACAAGGCTCCTGGCAAATAGAAGGGGAAGAAATGGAGGCAGTGAGAGATTTCACTTTCTTGGGTTCCATGATCACTGCAGATGGTGACAGCAGTCACGAAATTAGAAGACGCCTACTTCTTGGGAGGAAAGCAATGACAAACCTAGACAGCATCTTAAAAAGCAAAGACATCACCTTGCCGACAAAGGTCCGTATAGTTAAAGCTATGGTTTTCCCAGTAGTAATGTACGGAAGTGAGAGCTGGACCATAAAGAAGGCTGATCGCCGTAGAATTGATGCTTTTGAATTATGGTGCTGGAGGAGACTCTTGAAAGTCCCATGGACTGCAAGAAGATCAAACCTATCCATTCTCAAAGAAATCAGCCCTGAGTACTCACTAGAAGGACAGATCCTGAAGTTGAGGCTCCAGTACTTTGGCCACCTCATGAGAAGAGAAGACTCCCTAGAAAAGACCCTGATGTTGGGAAAGATGGAGGGCACAAGGAGAAGGGGACGACAGAGGATGAGATGGTTGGACAGTGTTCTTGAAGCTACTAACATGAGTTTGGCCAAACTGCGAGAGGCAGTGAAGGATAGGCGTGCCTGGCGTGCTCTGGTCCATGGGGTCACGAAGAGTCGGACACGACTGAACGACTGAACAACAACAACAACAACAAAAGCCTAACAAGTCATATTGATGCGGCATACAAGAAACAGAGAGTGTTGAGTGCAGAAAAATCCAAAAGCCCATCATTTGGAAATTCCACTATTAGGATCTGCCAAAATATCACGAAACAAATGAGTACGTAAGCCTTTGAGCTCTCCACAACTCCTCATCAGGCTGGATGTTAAGCAAAATGGGAAAGGAGAAGATGGGTGAAAACTGGCTTGATGTTGAGGCCACAAAGCCTGCATTTAATTACCGTCTTAAGATGGCAGAGACTACAGACTTACTCTAACAAGTTGCACCTAGGATGCAAAAAATAAAATAAAATAATGATAGCTCCCCTGTCCAAACCAAATCTGCTAGGGTAGGGAACAGCATATGGGCAGCCTGCTTAAATGGGACATTGTGCATTTTCGGAACAGATATAAATCTCTTAGCACAGTGGTGGCGAACCTATGGCACGCATGCCAGAGGTGGCACTCAGAGCCCTGTCTTTGGGCACGTGCGCCAGTCGCCCCAGCACAGAGCCAGCAGAAGGCATTGAATCCTCAGCTCAACTTGCATCTGAGTAAAAGCACCTGGATGGAGCATTGGGGTGTGTATGTGCAAAACGGAGCCACAACCTCCAGGGCGCACGTTTTCCCTTGGGGAGCCTCCACTGTGGGTGGGGAGGGCGCAGCACTGTGCTCAGAAGCCCGCCAACGCAGCTCAGCTGGGGAGCACGAAGCCTCCACTCCTGCTTGCATGCAAGTAGAAGCAGGATCGGGCAGCTCAGCTGAGGAGCGCCTGGTGGTGCAGGGGCTCTGAGATGCAGCTTCCGGGCTGCCTCCACTTTCCCCAACCTCAGCAACTACAAGTGAAACTCAAAAAATTAGAATATCGTGGAAGAGTCCATTTATGTAAGCAATTGTTTTCATTAGCCAATGGAGTTTAATATATGAGAGAGACTCATGACATGCAAAGCGAGATATGTCAAGCCTTTGTTTGTTATAATTGTGATGATTATGGCATACAGCTGATGAAAACCCCAAAGTTGAGATTGTTGATTTGGGGTTCTCATCAGCTGTACGCCATAATCATCACAATTATAACAAATAAAGGCTTGACATATCTCGCTTTGCATGTCATGAGTCTATCTCATATATTAGTTTCACCTTTTAAGTTGAATTACTGAAAGAAATGAACCTTTCACAATATTCTAAATTTTTGAGTTTCTCCTGTATTCAGCCTGGCTGCCTTCATGGGGTTGCAGGGGATCTGATGCGGAGGTGGGGGCTCCTTTAAACTTCTCCCTTGAGGGGAGTGCTGCCTCGAACCCCTCAGCGGAAAGTGTGACAGAGCCTGCACCTCCCCAGCTGAGCAGCCCCAATCCAGCTCCTGTTCCTGTGCAAGCAGCAATGCTGCCTAGCAGAGCAGCCCGATCCCACTCATACTTGGCTGCAAGCAGCAACAGGCAGGGGGGGGGCGGTGGCGGCGACATCCCTTGTCTGCTCGCTTGCCACCCAGCCCGCCTTCCCTCACTCTAAAAACCAAAGTGTGGCACTCAAAATGGAAGTTATACTCAGAACAGAGCACCTTCTGCTTCTGTAAAAAAGTTCAAAAACCAGAACACTCATTTCCGGGTTTGAAGTGTTCGGGTTCCAAGTAGTTCGAGAACTAAGCTGTCCGAAAACCGAGGTACCACCGTATTGCTCCACTCTCTCTCCACGTGGATGCGCCAACCTCCCCTTCTAAACTAAAACCTCAGTATTCAGGTTAAATTGCCGTATTGGCACTTTGCGATAAATAAGTGGGTTTGGGGTTGCAGTTCAGGCACTTGGTCTCTAAAAGGTTCGCCATCACTGTCTTAGCATCACATAGACACTTTTTTTAAAAAATCAGTGTTTCTGCTAATTGGCTAAAAGAAAAAGTTTATTTAGAAGAACATTTACATCAAATAAATATCAAAAGGAATCAATCTTTTTAAACAAATGTTGGAGGTAACGAGCTTGAGAAGAAAATATTTACTTTCCGGCTCTGCTGACATAAAATGTGTGTCATCACAAGACAAGGATAAGACTCTTGCAAGGAAGCACTCGGAAGCAACCCTTACTCTGAAATGGAACACCGCAGAATTAAAAGAAAAAAGAGAAATGGTTCGTCGTGGTGTCATAAAGTGGCCACTAGTCTTGTCTAGAGCTTGCAGTTATCAAATGTCAGATGACAACCTGGCCCTATAAAGAAGAGGAGACCCCCTCCTTTCCCTTCCAGAAACACACAAGACCTTCAATCAATGTAGAGGGTTCTGTTTAGGAAGCAGACTTATGACTGGCCCATCTAAACAAGTACATCCCTCCAACTGGCCCTGGCCCACCAAAGTCTCAGGCAGTGTTTGAGAACTTTCTAACTGGGGGTGACAAGTATTGAACCTGAAACCTTGCACATTACCATTATTATTTATTAAACTTCTATACATCTGAAGATCACAGGGTGATTTTCAATATAAAAACACAAAATCCATGCCATAATAACAAACGAAAACAATACCTCCACAGTTCTAAAGGCCATAGATCGTTCAATTAGTCGAAGGTCTAGGAATGCTTTAGGTCTCTCAGGTGCAGTTAATCACAGCAACAGTAAGTTTGCCAAGGAAATTTGTGAGTCTTTGGGACATTACCTGAATGAAAGCGTGTTCCAGACAAGCTGAGGCAGCAAGCCAGGTCACAAGACTGGGAACTTTGGATACAGATTTCAATACTTTTAAGCAACGGCTGAAAAGGCCATTACATATTATCTCAAATTCTTGCAGTAACAAATGGTTTTCCTTTAACTAGCAAAACATTAACCATTGCCTGGGAAAAGCTGAGTCAATTCTGATTGCAGCTTGTGCAATGTGAATTGGGTCTCTTTGGTATGATGCAGTATTTCAGAGAAGATGCAGGTGTGTGTGTCCTCCACATCCCGGGCTCCTTTAGGAGGAAGAGCAGGATACAAATTGAATCAATAATAGAATGGTGGCGATTTTGTTATTACTTCTCCCAGACACTCTAGCTTTCTCCATGAGGAGTATACTCCAACAAGAAATCTAACTCATTTCCCCCCTCCCTTCTGCTTCAATTTAGTCCCTTTAAAACTGCATTTCCTAGAACCAGTGAACTGCTGAGTTGGAAGGAACCATGAGGGTCATCTAGCTGGACCCCCTGCGATGCAGGAATATGCAGGTGGCCTGTATCAGTGCCATGCTCTAACCCTTTAAATCTGCTTTTGCTCTGAAATTTAACCCAGTTGAACTGGTTCGAAATCCTGCTTGTTCAGATCAGTTCCTGGTGGAACAGGCACACATACACAAAAATTGCTACCAAGGAAGACTGTAGGATAGATAGCATATTGCTCATTCATCCCAGTGACACGTAGAATGAGCTACAGTACACACCACACAGGCTTTTAAGAATTACAGTAAACACATGGTGAGTGCAACAGTAAACAGGACTATGCAACACAGTAAAGGGTTCATCAATGTCTTGCCATTAATGGTGTTCCTCTGCCATAACAGCCACTACTTTGATCATCCCTGCAACATGGCGAGACAAGCTACTGCAGCTACCAAATGTTTTATTGTCACAGGTCAATCAAAGAACACTTTGGGTCAAGAGTTAACAGTTCTGTATAACTCCATGTGTAGTTGCCACACGGAAACTGTTAAAATGATGCTACGGGCGTACTTCAAGTTCTGTGGCGGGATCAGTCAAGTACCAAGGTTACTGCCTACTGTATTAGCAACCACCAATGCTGCTGCTGATGCCACTTGTTAGAAATTGACTTTTAAGCGCACATTTTATAGAGATTATGTGCTCATTTGTTCAGTGCCAAATTACTCTGAAGGATTACACTCACTTTTTACCACAAATTTAGGGAAGGTTCACAAGGCTCCCAGAAATAAGAGACCTCACATCTTTGGCTAGCCCCATTTCACTCTTGGTGGAGAACAAAATTCCAGACCAAGCAGCTTTCTATTGAGTAAAATACTTTTTCTATTCTCCTTTACTGCCCTGCATTTCTTAGTCCGTCATTCATTCCTTCCACAGATTGATGGAAGTAAATGGAGAAGCACTCTCATTGGACCCAATATCATCTGGGAGCTCTTTCACAAGCTTCTCATGCGGTAACGCTGCTTATGCAACTGTACTCTGTTCAACTGTGCAGCTGGCTCCATGCACAAAGTGCCATTGTAAGATTGCTAGGGAGCATTGCTTGAAGGACAGCCTTGGGCAATGCAGAGTTGCAATGCCAATGTCTCAATCGGCAGAAAAAATAGCAGCCAGTCAGATATCAAGCAATGAAGTGGTAAACACACAAAAACTTGCTCTGCTGAAAAATATTTAACCTCCCAGAATGTCTTTGCTCATCTACAACCTTTCTTTAACAGGCTACAAATCTAACTGTAACATACTGGATTTGACACAAGGAACATCTAGACAAGATAGCTCATTAGTGTTCTGCGTTTACCAGAGATAGGATGCTGTGGGAAAGATAACTCTCCTCTCTACTTACAGAACTTCTCAAGCCACTCAGAATGAGGAAGAAGCAGTTAGCTTTATGTCAGGGACTGAAAGACATGCGGGGTGTAAAGCTAGGATGGTAGAAGCTTGGTTTATGGCTTCAGATTCTTCAAGAGAAACCTCTGGCCCAAGGACAGCATAGCTTCATCAAAGCTCTTTTGCCATTCCTGATTCACTGTATTCTGCTAGTTGATACAGGACAGAGAACGTCAATGAAGAAAAGGGGGGAGTGAGAGCATTGTTTACAACCTAGCAGTTCATGGAATAAATGCTGCATATCCACAATCTGTGCAAGCCAATCATACTTGTAGCTCTTATTTCTGATAGAGCCATTGAAGCAGAGGAACAAAATCCTTTTATCAATGTTGAAAGTTTAATTGTTGGTAGTATTTGCTCATGCACTCATCTAGGAGAATCATACAGTCAATAAAAGGCCAGGATCCACCAGGTCCCTTTGTGCAATTATGAGGATGCATGCTTGCATGACCATAATTATAAAACACACATACACACAGCATGAAATCTGCCAGGTTTGTGTTGATTTAACCATGCTATTTCCTGCAGAATTAATGTGCTGGCTACATAACAAGCTCTTCCAGTCCTCAAAGATATACTCACCCCCTTTCCCAAGTGACCACAAAATTGGAAGAGAAGGCCAACAGCATAGAGAGGCTGGACCTGGAAATTGCTGCTTTGGCTCCTCCAACTAGTAGATGGGTATTTCTGTCTAAGTAGAGAAATGACACACTGCATAGCCTTGAACACTTTCAACAGAAAGTTCTTCCTACCAAGCCACTGTTACACCAGAAGCAAAGTCTGCAGCCAGCTTGCCATGAGATGAGCACAACTTTCAGTGCTCCCATCACCTCTTCCTAGTTCTGCTTTCGCACTCACAATTGGTAACATTTAATCTCACCCACATGAGCAAGCTGTTGTTTAAATCCTATTGGATGCCCTTGTGATGTTTTGCTCAGTTTTGGGTTGCATTACTGGCAAACTCAAGTTCTTTGTTCTGTCTCAGACCAATAGACAGAAAATATGTTTTATAGCAGCTAAGAATGTGAACCAAGAAACAGAACGCCACTAGTTCAAACATCACTATAACCATACATCTACTAGGTGACATACCTCTCTCTCGATCAGACCCAGACCTTATTTATAACATGGGGTGATAATATTGCAAAGAGGAATGGGAGGGTGTGGCTGCATTTGCACACAAAGCTAATAAACTGTGCCTGAACAAAGTGCCATTGGGCTATCGTGCTCCACCTTCCTCCTCCACCAGTGGCTAAAAGGACAACTTTTGCAGTTATCTTCACTTTTCAAGAATCCCCAACCCTGCTTACTGTTAACATTGGAGGCAATGAATGTAAAAAAGATAAATATGGGTAAAAATTGGGCCACCTATGAGCAATTAGTAACAGAGATTTACTAATGGAAGCTAAAGCCATATGAAGATGGAAAAAGTTTGGTGAATGATTGGTTGCATTATCGTCAAATCAACGAAATGTTTAAAGAGAATAAAAACAAAAATGGATTTGGATATTTGAATTGGAGTTATTAAACAAGAGATTTAAAATATTATCTAAAATATAAATTATTATTGGAATGGCATCTGAAAGATGAGGAAGTTAAATCGGTTATGATTCATTGGGCTAAAGATGTTGGTCACAATACATACACAAATAGAAGATTGGGAAAAACTATGGAAAGAGGGAATAAAATTTATTGCTTGCAGTGCGCTGAAAGAAAATATTATGAAAACGATGTACAGGTGGTATATAACACCAGTGATATTAGCTAAAATGTATAAAACAGAAAATAAATGTTGGAAATGTAAAGAAAAGGAGGTACTTTCTATCATATGTGGTGGGAATGTAAGAAAGTGAAAGACTCCTGGGAAATGATTTATAATGAAATGAAAAAAATGTTGAAATATACATTTGTTTAAAAAAACTAGAAATTCATTAAAATGTTTTTTTTAAAACTGTTTTTATATGTGACAACTGCAGCAAGGACTCTATTAGCCCAAAGATGGAAGCAAGAAGAAATACCAACTAAAGAAGAGTGGCAAGAGAAACTGATGAACTATGCTGAGATAGCGAGACTAACTGGGAAAATTCAGAACCAGCAGGACCAGGCTAAGGGAATGGAAGAAGTTTGCGATATATTTGGAAAGCAACTGTAATGAATTAACATTGCTTGTAGGGTTAAAAGGAGTTTTGTAAGGAGTATTATATAAATTATTGCGAAGAGAATTAAGAATAGTTGTATTTAAAGATTTGAATTTATAGCAATAATTATAGTAACAAAATGCACAATTAGAAAAGACTTTAGAAAACCATCAGTCAAGGTTGAAGGAAGTCCTAGGTTGTGATAGCCAAAACAATTGAAATGATGTTTAAAAAGATGATATGCTGGAAAATATGTGTAAAAACCAGTAACAAATTATATATATAAAATAATGTTAACATTGGGAAAGTGTTGAGCCTAGAAGTGGGGCATATTACAGGGACTTTTCCTGCACACATGGTCGAGTTTGGGCTCTTATTTAGCTGAAAAATAAACTTGTCAACTTAGAAAAGCACAAAACAGACTATTTCCATCATTTGGTATCCTTTTATTCCAGTAAATGAAACAGAGGCAACAACCACTGGCCACACATGGAGGCAGGCTTCGACACTGATTTACATCCCAGATGAATTTATGATGTAATGTGCTCATTCCCAGCAATGTTTTTATACTTCCAAGTGCCTGTAATTTTTTGTTTGAAAGCAATAGTGTGTGTGTGTGAACATATGAACTCAATATCCTGGTTTAAAACAAACCCTGGCAAGTTTCATAACAAGCTCACTTCAACCCATGATTTCAATCCGTGGGAGCTAAAATCGGTTCCACTTTTGCCTGTATCATGCATCCAAATGCAACACTCATTTTCTTGTACACTCTGTGTGCAGTCTTTTGCATTTATGTTTTACTTCTTAGAAATTTTGGAAATTATGATGAATATTTTTTAAAAGTATTGCTGCTAAGATGTAGCTGGGCTGCTTATCACCTTCCAAGACTGACTTTAACAGAACGAAACAGAATGTTTGGCAAGATTTGTACTATCGTGAAGTCAAGCAATCCCAAAACAGCACAGTCACACAATGACCAGGAAGAGCCATAAACCATATATTTAAAAGGTGGGCCTAATCAAAGAATCATAAATTTGGAAGGGCCCTGGACCATCTAGTCCAACCCCTGTGATGTAGGAATATGCACCCATATGCGGATGAAACCCATGACCTTGGCGTTCTCACCCCCATGCTCTAACCAACTGAGCTGTGTCTGGTTCGACAGCTGCAGCCATTCCTGGATCAGGAAGGTCTTGTCACAGTAGTTCATTGCAGTTGGATTACTGCAATGTGCTCTATGTAGGGCTTCCCTTGCGCTTGATCTGGAAACTGCAGTTAGTGCAGAATGCAGCAGCACAATTGCTGACAGGAGTGAGGCTCACAGGTCTGACCTGGTTGCTTATTTGCTACTGGGCTGGGTAGCAAGGTCACCTTACCCTACACATGCCCACTTGCCCGCTTCAACGGAATTGGCACTACTGCAAGTGCCACAAAATACCCATTCTGCTCGGCTGTTTAGTGTGGCAGCGCCTGCACCCTGCCTACTGAAATCAAGCAGGTGCCTTCACTGCGCTCCTTTTGGTACCTTAAAATATTCCTATTTAGACAAGCCTGCCCAGATGCAATTTAAATCTGTTTTAGCATTTTCACTTTTGTATGTTTTAAAGTGAGGTTGTTTTGTTGTTTTTTCTTGATTTGACTGTTTTATCTTTTGAAAACCACTTTGAGAGGGTTTTTTTCCCAATCAAGCGGTTATGAATTTTATGAAATAAATAAATAACAGGCACTGTATGTCAAATACACTTTGAATTAAAGGAAGGGTTAAGAGAAGCCTCTAGTACTGAAACAGTTAAGACAAACTGTTAGTAACAGCAGCTAACCCTTTCTTCCCAACTCCCACCCTCAGTTGATGATTGACAATTGTAGTTCACAACAGTGCAAACAGTTTGGAAGCTACAAAAAGCAAATAAGAGATGAAAAGAAGATCAAAAGGGGAAATTTGTATCAATCCAAAGTCAGTAGAAATATATATTCTTTGAAAACTGGTATTGGGGGGGGGAGATATTTACCATATATATTTATTGTGATCTCCACAGGCTTTCCCTCCTCACCCAGATGCTTGACAATATACCTTTGAAATAAAAAACAACAACCAAAAATAGGTTGTTTGGCTTACAGTATCCTGCAGAGATCTTTAATTCTGCAGGATACCACTGTATATGAATTCTTTTCCCTTTCATCCCTAAAGAATGGCACGGCGAACAGCGTTACGTAACAGAAAACTAAGAATAGTCCCCAAGGGGATAGTGACAAAACATGAGAAGAATGATCTGGTTCTTTGCCAAGCCAGCTTTCCTTTATGCTGCTATGGAAAAAGCACGTCTGGAAATGAGCAGATTGCTTGGTCTGCGGTCACTGAGGGCCAACCACACTCATGGGGAAGCAGGGAACACAGCTGCTTCTTGAATCTTGCTACAGCTTGCACACAAAGGTCCCCCCTGCAAACTTAGGCTATTCTCACACACTCTCAAGCCCAGAGCTGCTGCTGTTTTCCTAACTGTCCAAGAAACACACACTGATTGAAACACAGAAACGTCCTCTAATGCTTATCCATATATTTTAGTTGTCTCTGGGACCATCTACCAAAGGAACAATATAGTGGAACCTCGGTTGTCGAACGCTTTGGAAGTTGAATGGTCTTCCGGAACGGATTACATTCAACAACCCAAGTTCCACTGTACCAGCCTTAACATGCTATGCAAGGACACCAGAGCCACACTCATTGATGGCACAGCTATAGCTTGTTCTATACACTGTTGAACAGGACATGATCTGTCTTGCAGATTAGCAAAGGTTTGCTGCACCCAATTTTGGTTTGCTGTCACTGCCTCCTCTGTGAACACCTGGTTGACTGCAGTTGGTCACTGTAAGAAAGAAGACCCTGGATTAGATAGACCTTTGTTCTGATCCCGCAGGGCTCTTGAATTGTTATCCAGATTGCCTTTGCAAGGGCGGAGGGTTGCCACAGTCTCACTGTGTCACCATTTTTCCTTCCCATAGCAGGCTACAGAAACAGGGTGGCTGCTCTCAGCATACCCCCAGGCCAATCACAGTCCTCAAGCCTTCCTGCTTTCCTAAACATGCCACACAGAGGCTTGCTGTCACTATTCCTTAACCCAGAGTTTCCCAGCCTTGGGTCTCCAGCTGTTTTTACACTACAATTCCCATCATCCCTGACCACTGGTCCTGCTAGCTAGGGATGATAGGAGTTGTAGTCCAAGAACAGCTGGAGACCCAAGTTTGGGAAACCCTGCCTTAACCCTTCCTCTCAAGACGTTGCCTACCTGGGCAGCCCCTCAGACTTCTAATGAAATCTGCTTGTTGTTGTTCAGTCATTCAGTCGTGTCTGACTCTTCGTGACCCCATGGACCAGAGCACACCAGGCATGCCTATCTTTCACTGCCTCCCGCAGTTTGGCCAAACTCATGTTAGTAGCTTCAAGAACACTGTCCAACCATCTCATCCTCTGTCGTCCCCTTCTCCTTCTTTCCCAACATCAGGGTCTTTTCTAGGGAGTCTTCTCTTCTCACGAGGTGGCCAAAGTACTGGAGCCTCAACTTCAGGATCTGTTCTGCTAGCAGCCCAAAATTTGTGAAAATAAAAATTCAGTGCAAGCAGAACTTGGTAAACAAGGGAGAATCGAGAGCATGTCCTGCTACCACAAAGAGTGGAGGAGGAAGGGGAGCAATAACCATTTTTAAAAAGAAAGAACAGAGGACGGCCTTGAACTTTTTTTTTTTGAACAAATGCTCAAAATATCAGGCCACCAGCTAGCAAGTTTCACCCATGATTAAACCCCACTGGAAGCAGAGTTATTTGATTGACTTGTGACCACGTAACTCTCGCTGCTACCAGTGGGTCTTGGTCATGACTGACTTTGGCTGATTTATGTCCATATCTTTTTTGAAATGGTTCCCTCTCCTCAGGGCAGATTTGGAAAGCAGTGAAGAGTCGTGGAAATCATGTTTTCCCCTCCTACTTGCAGAATAAGAGATTACACTGCACTAGAGGGCAGCTCTGCTAACTGGATTACATAGGATTTAGTTACAAATCCCTATCCTGGAGTATTTCACCTGCAGAATGGCTTAGGTGTCTAGCACACGGTAGAACACTTTGATGACTTCCACAGATGGCAATGTACTTCACAAAGTGCAGGAAGGGGCCCAGCCAGGGCAGAAAATACAAAGGTGTGGCTTTTTAAGATCTATAACAAATAAAATAAGTTAGAAGCAATAAATGGATTCTTTCATCACCTCAGTAGTATACATATTGTGTTTCCCTACAATTCTGTTAAGGTAGCAGAAGCAGATAAGGCAGCCTGCAACGCTGGATTCACCCCCCACCATTCTAAAAGCCCGAAGAAGCTACTTTAAAATGTTCTGCTCCTGGCACTTCCCTGCTCATTTTATTTGGCAAAGAGGTGCGCTCTCGGGAGGCTCAGGTGCTGCAGTTACTATTCCAAACATGGTTGCTAACCTCTTAAATATAAACTAACTTTCCAATCAATGTTCTAATCCTGTGCAAAACACTTTACAGTACTGGAATATTTGAACACATTTAGTTTCAGTTCAGCTGGGGGGGGGGAATTCAATCCATATATGAATTTGCGGTTTCTAGATTTCTGTGGCATTATTACGGAGTCAGATTGGTTCCAACTCCATCACCGCTGCCTTTAATCTCCCAACACTGATATACCGTAGATGGGTAGTCAGACTAAAGTTTTACACTGTAGCAGCAGCTAGACCATATCAGCCACACACCCAAACACTGATGTCACCCCAAGAGCAGGGTTGCCATATTTTGAAGAGAGAAAAAGAGGACACATTTGTCAGCTCTTGGGTGTGTGTGCGCGTGAGTGGGCACATTCTACAGTGTCCTTTCAAAATACACGCAGTATGTATATGTTTTGCACTTGGTTATTTAGTACTGCATAGGCAACATAAAAAGTAGCCCATTCCCACACTCCCGGACATTTTAGAAAATTCAAAAAATCCAACCAGACAGAAATTTTACCCCTGAGACATGTCCTGGAAAAAAAGAGGACATATGGCAGCCCTACGCCAAGAGAGAAAAGGGGAAGGGAAAAATTGATTCTAATGTGACAAAAAGACCAAAATGCAGAACTTGCCTATTGGTGAAATCTGATTAAATTATGCATAATAATTCTGTGCTGCAGAAAATTAAGATCCTGCAAAAGACTCCAGTGTTTGGAGAAAGAATGGAATCAAGCAATATATTTTTATTCAGGGATCAAAACTTTATGCCCAGCAAAATGAGCTACACTTGCACTGTAATTGCCAGCAGAATGGACATCTATCTTTTCCTTATTACAGTGGTACCTCAGGTTACATACGCTTCAGGTTACATACTCTGCTAACCCAGAAATAACGCTTCAGGTTAAGAATTTTGCTTCAGGATAAGAACAGAAATTGTGCTCTGGCGGTGCGCAGCAGCAGTGGGAGGTCCCATTAGCTAAAGTGGTGCTTCAGGTTAAGAACAGTTTCGGGTTAAGAACGGACCTCCAAAACGAATTAAGTTCTTGACCCAAGGTACCCCTGTACTTCCTTTCAGTATGATGACTTAATACTATTTGCTGTTGTAGTTGCATACTTGACTTTATCTCATAAGACTTGACATAGATGATCACTTAAGGCTATGGAAAGGCACTTAAAAATGAGTATCTGAGTCCAGGGGATGGGGGAATTTGTGGCTCTAATCGTCCCTTCCCCCTCCAGCCTCCCAATTGATGAGTCTCAGAAAGCTAAGCCAAGATCCAAGAGCTATTCTGAAACTTTGTTCTAGTTGCTTTTGGATTTAGGGCATAACACAAAAACCAAATGGAATCTATTAACTTCAGGCCACCATTTGTGATTGCAGATCTCATGTCTGGATTATACATAATTCCTGCTTCACAAAATGCTGAAGGGATTTTAAAGATAGCATAGGGACACCATTTGCAACACTGTACAAACACACTGTTGACATTACTACCAGCCTTTCCTGTATTTGAAAGTCAGACATGTGGGAGAAATAGGCAGTTTTAACTTCCACCAGTGCTAGCAACTGAGATATATAGGTAAACTAATTGCCAAATGGCACCTTAAACCTAGGTTACGGTTGCCACAATGGAATCTCTAGGTGCCATTTTTTGCAATGAAATTTATTATTATTGCAAAAAATATTTTTCATTTCATTTCCACACAGCTTTATATTTTAAAGAATAATCTCAAAGCAGTTTATGGCACATTAAAACATCCAATAAAACAATCCAGATTAAAACAAATGCAAGCTTCAAGGAAAATATTTCAGCTCTTTCTCTAAGTGACATTTTGCTTTTCCCATATTTATTTACCTACCGTACTTAATTTATAGAACTGCCCCTTAGCAGAAGGACTCTAGGGAGCCAGTGTGGTGGTGTGGTTATTAGAGAGTCAGACTAGGACCTGGGAGATCAGGGTTCAAATCCCCACTCAGTCATGAAGCTCACTGAATGACCTTGGGCCAGTCACAGCCTGCTAACCTACCTCACAGGGTTGTTGTAGGGATTAACTGAGAAGGTGGGTGATCCATGGAGAAAAAGGTGGGATATGAATGCAATAAATGAGCTCTTCTGCTTACCTGCTGAAGAAAGCTAGAGGGGGCACTGGGTGGAGATGTCAGTCGCCAACCTAGCATCCAGATATCTCCACATGGTCGCAATTGGACCAGTGCCAGTCCCAAAATGTGCCTGGCTAATTTTGAACACTGCCTGGAAGATCAGAGCACAAGGGGAGCATCCCCGAGTACAGGAGGCTTCCTGTTTCAGATGTAGCAGCTGTAGCAGAGCAATAAGAAAGAGCTGTGCAATGACAGAGCCATTGCTACTTGTGTTTCCTCCTCACAGCAGTCATGGCTGTAAAGGACCAAGATGTCCAAACAGTCACACTGTTGTGTGGAGGCAGGAAAAATAGTTACATGCAATATGATTGATAATCAATTGCCCTTTATCCTACAGGGCCCTGTTCACGGGTCATATGCCAAACCATGAGTGCATTGTCCTTGCAACTCCCCCATTTGAAATCTTGCAGTCCCACAACAGTGAAATAGCACTTCCTTTTCAAGCAGGATACTGACCACGAGCAAAATTTAAGACTAAAACCAACCCCACTCCCGGCCTCACAATAGGGTGCATTTTGCCCATTGTACTTTTAGCTTCAGAATAATTATGTAAACAGCAGTCCATCTTTCCAGATTGACTCACTACCTGTGATGGCAAGGAATTTAACTCTGTGTTTTAGTTTCCAACTACAAATGGAAATTGAAGCAATTATACAGGTTCCTTCATGAGTGTAAAACTAGGGCAGACCTCAGCTCAGACTAAGGAAAAAATAAGGAAATATAAATGTATCCTAGTTATAGTTGGGAGTCTCCTCTTGAAGCAGGGGAAGCAGGCATATGGACACAGTGCAAGCCAGAGTCGAGAAATCAGACATGCTGGCTGGATGCTAAAAAGAAAGAAACCGGAGAAGAAGTGAAAGAGTGCTAAGCTCAGGAACAACTTCTGTCACGGCTAGTAAGCTGAACACGAATGTGATGAAATGAAAGCATATTAAAAATAGAAAGCACTAAACTGCAGCTAAATTACTGATACTACCTGATGGAATCCAAGTTAAATGTTAATAAGTAAATGTATTCCAATAAATTGTTAGCCTGGGGGCAAACAGCACCACTGTAGAAAAGGCGTCACTCAAGAGCTGGTGGAGCCACATGGCGTCTGTATAGCTCAAACATTCCAGTTCACAGATGCATGCAATCCACTTGCTCTTGAGAAATAGTCTTGAAAGCCACCACATTTGGGCCATAACATTCTCGCATGCAGGAAGAAGAAGAAGAAGAAGAAGAAGAAGAAGAAGAAGAGGAGGAGGAGGAGGAGGAGGAGGAGGAGGAGTTTGGATTTGATATCCCGCTTTATCGCTTTATCACTACCCGAAGGAGTCTCAAAGCGGCTAACATTCTCCTTCCCCTTCCTCCCCCACAACAAACACTCTGTGAAGTGAGTGGGGCTGAGAGACTTCCAAGAAGTGTGACTAGACCAAGGTCACCCAGCAGCTGCATGTGGAGAAGTGGAGACGCAAACCCGGTTCACCAGATTACGAGACTACCGCGCTTAACCACTACACCACACTGCATCATTGTCCTACTGACCAAAACAAAAACAAAAAAACACCTCCCTGATGCCTGAAAAAAAATCAAATTTGCAATACTGGGTTTTTTAATGTGCTAGAAAGGGGCAGAATGCAAAAAGTCCTCCACATGCTTCTGTTGTGCTGCATTTAGTAATCCTGGAAAACAGGCTCCACAAATAAAATGACTAGACTTTTAAGACCCCTGCACAAATAAAAATCGGTACAGTGGTACCTCGGGTCAAGAACTTAATTCGTTCCAGAGGTCCGTTCTTAACCTGAAACTGTTCTTAACCTGAGGTACCACTTTAGCTAATGGGGCCTCCCACAGCCTCCGCACCACCGCTGCACAATTTCTGTTCTTATCCTGAAGCAAAGTTCTTAATCAGAGGTACTATTTCTGGGTTAGTGGAGTCTGTAACCTGAAGCGTCTGTAACCTGAGGTACCACTGTATTTGTGTGCAGTGATGGCAGACACGCATCTGGAAAAGTTGATTGCTAGATAAAACCTACATCCTTTTGTTCATGTTGTTCTAGCCAGCATGGTTTGGAGAGGAAGGCTACACATTACACACAATAGTATGTAAGAAAACCCCAACACCTTTTATCTTTAAAAGGGGCCCTGAGCTGAGATGCCACAGGGGTGTGCATCTGTGACGCATACCTGCCTATTCCTCCCACCACCTGCTTTTCCTCTTCTTCAAATTACGGCCCCTTGCAGGTTTCTTTCTCCACAAATATTGCACTAGCAGATAACCACAGCTAACTAGTCTTCTCCCCAGCTCCAAGATACATAGGTTTTTCTTGCCAGGTAAATATAATTTATATGAATGACAAATCATAATAATTGATAAATCAAATAAGTAACAAATCAAAAGGATTTCTCCTAAAGTCATTATCTCACCATATATGGTGGCCGCAGGGAGGCCCTCATTTGTGTGCCCCCTCCATGTGAGGTCCAGACAGTGGCAATATGAGAATGGGACCTTTTCTGCAGTGGCCCCCCATCCCCAGGGAGGTTCATCTGGCACCTTCACAGTATATCTTTAGACGCCAGGGGGAAGCGTTCCTCTTCAACCAGGCCTTTGGATGATTAATTTTCCAAAGCCTTTTAAATGTGTAATTTTCTAAAGCCTTTTAAATGTGTTTGTAGGGTGATTGTCATCATTTTGTTGCTTTTATTTTAACTATTTGTTTGTGCATTTATCTTGTGAACTGCCCCTGAGATCCTTTGATGAAGGGCGGTATATAAATCTAATTTTAAAAAAAGAAGACCTAATTACAAACATCAGCTCAATAAACATTAGCTTTCAAAACTGCTGGAACCCTGGACAGATTTTTATATTTAAGCATGCCTGTATGCTGAGGACACCACTCTGTGTAACATCCGAAAAAGGAGAGGCCTTCCTTGCAAGTCCTGGGCTGATGCCTAGACTCTGTGGTGAGCCAAAACACTGGATCCTAGCGAGACAGAGGCACTGTGAGTGGGTGGTTCACAACCCTGGATAATTGGTCAATTGCCTGCTTTGGACGGGGCAGTACTTTCCCCAAAGAGCAAGTTCGTAGCGGCTCACGGACTCATCTATGTTGCTAGAGGCCCAAGTGACCCTCGGTTGCTAAGTGCGCTTTAACTACCAGCTTCAGCTAGCAGGACAGATGTGGGTGTTTCTGGATTGGTATAGCCTGACAGCTGTCATCCATGCGCTGGTAACATCCAGGCTGGATCACTGCAATGCACTCTTTATGGGGCTGCCCTTGAGGTGGGTCCAGAAGCTGCAGCTGGCAGGATATTGCCAACAGGTCACCCCACTGATGAAAGAATTGCACTGGCTGCCAATTAGCTACTGGGCTAAGGTTAAGGTGCTGGTTTCCTGGCCTCCTTTGGCCGGAAAGGCAGGATATCAGTTTAATAAATAAAAATAAATATCTGAGCCCCACCATATAATTAAAAAAGACCTCAGAGATTCTTAAGCGGCAAAGCAGACTACTGTCAAGCTGCATCTAGAAGCACCTGCAGCGTCATCCAAGGTTTACTTAGAGTTTGCAGGCTCAGCTGCAATGGCTTGTGTCTGATTCAACAAGGTCCATGAAAGGCAGAATTCTCAAAATCACTTCAGGCAGTTTGCTTATCTTGTCACAAACAGAGCCATGATTAAGCCTCACTGTTAGAGGGAATAAAACAAGCGAGCAGAGGGTTTGTTTCTTCCACGCTGTCAACACACATAAATATTAAGGGACCTTCTCTTTAATCGCCATCATTTGCAAGCAAGGGTGCCAACTTGAGTAAAATATGGCAGGGGCCAGGTAAGCCCCACCCCACATAATTAAGACAGTGTACACACACACCCCATTTGAATGGCAACGTCCCTCAAATATTTTATTGGGTGGGCCGAAGGGACATGGAGTTGACTCCTATGTTTGTAGGATCAGGACTGACCCAGCTGTCTGAGCAGTCACTCATGCTGACATGCGGCTCAAGTGCTGTCCCTCAGAATCCTCTCACCTGCACTGTACTTTTAAAGCACCATCACTTCCAGCAGTCATGAGCTCCCCCAAAGAATCCTGTCAAGGAGAATTGTTAGGAGACCCCTATTCCCCCCCCCAAGCTACAATTTCTACACAGTGGCTTGACAATCAATCCCTCTTCCCAGGGAACTCTGCAGATTGCAGCTCTTTTAGAGGAATGGGGTCTCCAAACAACGCTGAGCACCCTTAACAAACTATAGTTCACAGGATTCTTTCAGGGACTATTTAAAGTGCTATGGTGCTGCTTTAAATGTATAGTGAGGTTAGGGTTTAAGAGTGGGATGGGGAATCTTCCGCCATCCAGAAGTTGTGACTCAAAGTCCCGTCAGCTCCCCCCACCCCATCAACATGGACAATGGTCAGGACTGATGGAGCTGTGGTGCAGCAACATCTGCAGGGTTCCGCATCTCACTGTAATACATCAGAGGGCATTAAGTGGCATTGGTTACTGTACCACCAAATCTTTCGCCGTACCAAGAGTCCTGGATTTGTGTGTGCTGCAGCCTCTTGGGCAGGTAAAATATATTGAACAGGACCTGTCTAGAATTGGATATTACAGAAGTTCTCTCAGAACCTGAAGGGAAATAACCCTATCAGATTGATGCCTCCTGCTTTGTGGGAATAAGTAGGGTATGTGGAGAACAAACTAAAGCACCCGGTACAATAAGAGAGGTCCTATCTACCTTCTGACTCCTCACCAGGGGCCTTAGCCAACAGCTTTGAAAGTTTGGCTATCCCCATGCAAATACTAAAATGTCATAAAAAGATTTGTTTTTCTAATCTGAACTGAGTTTCTAGTTTTATAGTACATTATAAAAACTTAAATGTTTGTATCATCATCTCAGTAGATGTAAAGGGGGTTGGGGAGAGCACATAACACAGGAACTGTTTGCACCGCTATTCAGGTTGCTGCAATTATTTACACAACTGAAGAACAACCTTTTGCCTGTAAGCACTCCCCCCCCCCACTACTAGCTATAGTAAAGTTTTAAAAAATAAACAAAAGCATCAGCAGAATATAATGTCCTGTAAATATCATGGAGGAATGACCAATTTTTTCTGCTGTATTAGAAGATTTGGGGGCAACTTATAAAATAGGCTGCTTGGATAAGGATAATAAACAATGATAATTTTATTTATATCCCACTCTTCAGAGATAATTGAGAGCAGTTCACACAGTACAGCAACAAAACCTGGTAATTTAAGCAATTTAGCAAATACAATGAAATCCACATCGAACCCATCTATAATCAAGCATACAAAATACAGCCGTGGGCAGAAACAAGCCAGACCACCAGACCACACAGAATTACCCCTCCCCAAAGGAACCGGATCATACTGATCACATTTCTCCTCCTGGTTCTACTAGCATTACCCCTTTGCGGTGTAATCCTCAGAACAAAGCCTGGTTAAACTTTTCGTGTAAACATTCGACTTAAGACCCCCCGCCCGGGCCGGAGTTTCCCTTCTTTGCATCCAGCTCCGAGCAAAGCCTGGGCAACGCCACGGCCTCCATCCACGTCGCTTGCCCCACAGCTGCTCTTCCCATTCTCAAAGGAAAGGAGACCACCCCAAGCCGGACGAAGCCACCATCACGCCAGGCGGTCGGAGCAAAGGAGCGGATGTGGCTGAAGGCGCAGCTCGAGAGCCCTCGCTGGCCGGGGAGCAGCGGCAGCAGCAAGAAAGCCACGCGCCCCGGGAAAGGCGAGCAGCAGCGCGCAACGGAGCCCCCTCGAGGGGTGCGGCGCTTGGGCCCGGCGCCTGGGCTTCTCTGCCCACGCTCCCAGTTCGCATCCCTGTGGGGTACTGTAGACCCCAACCAGCAGGGTCCTACTGAAAAGCGACCCCCCCCCCCAAATAACAACCTTCCGCCCCAGGGTCCCTGCCCAGCCCCGCCCAACCTCGCTGTCCACCTCCATAGTTGTCCTCCGCGCCCCATCGCTCGAGCAGGGAAGCTTCACTTCACCCGCGCGCGGGCACCGAACGGGGTGGGGAGAGGCAGCCCCCCCAAAAAAAAAACACCCCTTAATGACCCCGGACTTGGAGGGGAATGTCTGAGCCCCGCGGTGGGGGGAGCGGGGGAGGGAGTCCCAGCCCCCGCGGAGTTGGCGCGCAGCGACCGGGCGCTCCCTTACCTCCCCGCAGGACGGCTCCGCTCGCCGTCGAGCCGCCCGCCCCAGTGGCAAGCAAGGAGGGCAGCGCTCCGGCAGGGAGTCGGGAATGGAGCCGAGCAGGAGGCGAGGCTTGCGAGCGCCTCGGCGTCCCCTCGACGTCCGCGCAGGGACCTCCTCGCTGATGTCACTGGAGGGGCCGGGCGTGGAAGGGGGACGCCCCGGGAGGAGGCGGAGGAAGGCAAGGAGCTGGCATCCACGCGGCTGCCCCCCTCCTCGGGAGCGCACCAGGAGGGCGCCCCCCGCCCGCCCGCCGCCAAGGGCTGGGCCCGCCTCGGCCCCGGGAAGCGCCGCGGGGTCGGGAAGGCGCCAGCGGAAACCCCCCTCCTCCGGGCTCCGGATTCCCACACCCCTCGCATTTATTGTGAACTTAAAATAAAAAACAAGCGAGCGGGAGCCTTGCCGTTTCCCCCTTGGTTTCGGAGGGCTGTGAAAGGGGCGCCCTCCGCTCCGCGATGCCTGCGCGGGTGAAGGGCTTTCGGGGCGGGGAGAGGCCGAAGCGCAACGGCAAACCCCCCAGCCTCTCTCTCCGGGGACAGAAGAGCGAAACGCCGCCCGTTGCTTTGGATCACGGAAAAGATGGTGGAAGGAGGGTCTTGCCCCACCAGGGTAGGACTTTGAGGCAGAAGACCAGAAGAAGAGGGTCACCACGTAGCTTAGAGAGTTGCTTAAATATATAAATTTTAACAAATAACAAAATTCCTTCTGTGGTTTTCTTTTTTAACTGTTCTCCATCAATTAATGAGAACTGAACTTCCTTCTGAGAATTATGGAAGGGGAGAAAAAAGTTGGTGGAATTTTCAGAGGTGGGGTATAGGGTTGCCACCTGTCCTGTTTAATACAGGATTGTCCCTTATTTCAAAGTAAAACGTGGTGTCCTATATTGATTCAATACAGGACAGTTTGCCCTTTATTTCTCATATTTCTTCTCTGCTTCTGCACTCTCTCCAAGTTAAGGATCCTCTCCAATTGCCTGCCTCTGCTCTTGCAGGGAAGGCTTTGCCGGCTTGGCTGGAGAAACGATGTCTCTCCCATCTTTCCTTTCCTTTCCTTTTTTCTCCTTGCTCCCTCTCCTCATTCCACCCCAAGGAGGAGCAAACCAGGGCAAGGCTTTCATGTTGTCCCTTCCAGTTCCCTGCAGCTTTGGCTGGGTTAAGGTGGCCATCTGCAGAGTGGCAGCCAGGCAGCACTGGGGCCCCGTCCCTCAGAGACAAACAGGTTCTGAGGCTATAGAAACAAGCAGTTTTGTGTTGGTGTAGCCCAGAAGTCCCAGTTCTGAACAAACAGTAGTTATTTATCTGCATTATCTTTGAGAGAGGAGGGTGGGAGAGAAGCAGCTGCCCACATGGCTTTCCCACCCCCCAACCTGCCACACTGACATATTTTCTCTCTTTTTCAGAAATTTAACATGTGGAACAAAGCTCACCCCCTCATCAGAATATGCCCGCCTTCTTTATTTATTTTGCTCTGGCCTGCAAGTATTGCTGTACACACAATATTGCATGTGTGTGAAGGGGTTTGGGAAAAGTCCTGTATTTTAGCTCTGGGTTGCAAAGCACAGACAGATCTACCAGGGGGGAAAGTGTGTGTTTGTGCATGTGACAAATTCCAGAGGGGCCGTATGGCTGCAATAGATCGTAATGGAATGCTTTGAAGTAATTTCAGCACCAGGTGGAAAATAAAATTGCCCCCCCCCCTTGCCTGCATGCCACCATCCTGTCCTGTATTTTGATAGAACAAAGGTGGCAACCCTAGCAGGGTACCATGTATTTGTGGCCCTTAACATACCTTCAAGGTTGCCGGAGTGTGTATGTGAGCATTCCTCAAATCCTCTCAATGGTTGGCAGCCTTCCTGGGTGTCCACACTTCTTGAAAGCCTCCGTCATAGGCTGCATTTTTCTGTTGGAGCAGGAGGGCCCCTACCATGTGCCTGACAGTTGTTTATTGTTTTTGTTCAATTGAAATATGTTCACATTTAAAGAAATCAGTGCAGAAAGCTCCTTCTCCCTCTCCCCACCCCCACCACACACACATGCCCTCAAAAACAAAACAAGCCAGTGCACTGATCTCAGGTATTGCTTGCCAGCTTCCCATTCTTCAATGAAAGCCCTGGGGTAGATGTTGTGAGGTTACGCCTCCCATGGAGTTTTCTTTAAGATCAGTAACTGGAGGCATCCAAGGAGACTGCAGAGCTGTGGGGAAAGGTTTCCGAAGAAGACTAAATACACCACTCATGGCCACCTCATCCTGATAAAGTGAGCAAGCACAATGCCACAGCAACAAAATTACAGAAAAATTCTAGAACACCTTTCAAGCGAGGCAGAGAAATGGAAGTTTATTTTGTAGATGAAGAAAACTTTCAATAAATTGAAGGAGGGATTTTGGCACATTACTGTTTTGAAGTAAAACACATTACTATCTCAAGAGGGGAACCCTAAGTCCATTAAGTTCAGAGTCTAAAAATTACTTAAATGCCTCATTTCCCTCCTCTATTCTGACACTTGTCAAGGTCCCATCTGCACAGGGGCTTTTGTGAATTCAGTGCAGGCAGCTAATATATTCTCCTCTGCTGCAGGCACTGAGGAGCAGCAGGCAACTTTCAGAGAAGCAAAGCAGACCACCCAAATATCTCAGGGCTATTTATATCCTGTCCATCCTCCCAAAGGAGCCTCAGAAGTTACTCATTGAGTTCAATAAACTTCCACGTGTGGGAATAGGATTGCAGCTTCATATATGTTTCCATAACCAGCTAGCCAGAAATCAGGAGCAGAGAGTGCAGGTGATAGGAAGCTGAGCTATTGGTGAATTTCTCCCTACTTTTTAGAGATGCAGGCTTGATGATTTCATCTTTATATGCTTGAAAGAATCCATCCTTTGCAGCACTGCAGGTCTGATAACTCCAGAACAATCACCTACTGCAGAGTGATGCTTGCAGGATCTGCCAACCCAAAAACAGCGGAAGAGCCATGATGTTCCTTTGTCCCATCTCTTGCAATCTGCTACTTGCCCCATCAAACAGTGGAGGGGGGGATGATTTGTCTTCTTCTTTTGATCAGCTTCTGGGTGTATTTGGAAGAGCGTCAGCTCCCGCATCGCCATCTATTCCAAGAATGCAATGATCAGTGAATGGCTCTTAGTAGGGGTGGCATGGAGGGGCAAACTGCCCTACTAGAACTGGTCAGAGGAGACAATACACTTGTACGGCAAAGGGACAACTTGGCTGGAGAAAGTTCACCCCCTCCCCAGGCTACCAAATATCAGTGTTGTAGGGAGGGTGAACATCATTATAGCTAGGCTTGCCATATTCCCCAAAGTGGAAATCCAGACAGAGTTGCTGAGCCGTTCTTGGGAACATCTCCCCCCCCCAAAAAAAAACCAACACATTTTGGGGCTTTTCTTTGATTTTTTTTTCAGATTTTAAAAATAAAAATAGCCCAACTTGCCATACGTCCGGGTTTCCCTGGACATTTTGCCAATTCAGCAAATATCTGCCCGGACGCCATTTTTCTGAGCAGACCTATTTTAGCAGTGTTTCCAGTGTGGAACTATATTCACTATGTTTTGGTCAGACATAGTATTCTCTCTTGGGTCTAGGTCAAGGGAAACATGCTTCATGTTTTAAGGAGAAGCTAGATGAATATAGCACTGTAGAGCTGGGAACTGGCCACTAAGCATTTCTCCCTTTCCTCCTCTGTTGTAAAAATGATTCTATTTTTTAAATATATATGTTTTAAAACTCTAGTCATTGATTTGATTTATTGCCTGCCCTTCAGCATGAGGCCCCAGGGTAGGTTGCAAAAAATTTTAAAGGCAATATTTTCAACACTTAAAAAATTATAATCAAGAAAATTCAGAGGATGCTGAAATGTGTGTCTCAGGTTTTTTAAAAAAAATTAAAAAGACAATAGAGGTGCCCACTTGAGGAGTGGGGAGAGACTACTGAACCACACTGGATTGGTCTGTAAAGTGGATTGGGAAGCTGGCGGAAAGTTGGGCTCCATCAGCTGGAGAGAAATAGCTCCAGGGGAGGCCCACTCGCCCCATGGGCAGCTCCAAGTAAGCAGGGAGCTTAGCTGGGTGCCTGGGGGCAGGGCTTTACTTTCAGGCAAACAAAAGCCATTGTGGGTATTCAACATCAGTTCTAGAATATTTTCAAGTGAATTGGTTTTATTTTTGCCATTCAACTTTCCCTGAAAAACTGTTCTGTGGAATGAAATGTTCCTGACAACGCAAGTATCAATTATCCACTCCATCTAGTTCATGCAATGCAGCTAATGATTAACAATGTTGTTGTTGCATCTTTCACATAATAGCTCCATCACTGGGAGTTTTCAGCATGTGCTCATTTTGTTTACGCTGGCCTTTTTTTTCCAAGCAGGCAGGCAGCTGCGAGCAGCCAGAGATGAAGTCATCACCACATGGATGTTCACCTGAGCCCATTCTTAACAGATTGCTTAAAAAGAAGGAAGTGGAAGAAGCTCTTAAAAGGCTAAAAATAGGAAGGGAGGAATGCCAAAGAAAAGACCCACTGCACATACGATCTAGCCCAGTGAAGTCCTTGTAAGTCCCATTTCTTTCTCTTTCCCAGTGAGCTTATAATAGTGTGTCTTTCTGGCAGGATAATGTCTAGAGTCAAAAGAAGCAGGAATCTGCAGCTGAAAATCAGAAATGATACCAAAACTTTAAAGAGAGATTCAAAGATACAGTGTATAACTCTGAAAGGATGTTTTCTCTCCTGCAAAATAATCGAGAACACAGTGTATCCCGTTAGATGATACACAAAACCATGACACAAGATCCCTTTTATTGTTGAAGGCCTTAAATAGGCTATTCTTTATTGCAGGCATGTTCCATTAATAGTGTGCTATTGTACTGCTTTGTGTAGAGAATTATTCTTTTCAATATAATCACTGAAGGACACATTTTGCTGCTGTTGGTAGAAAGCTTGCTACACTTCACTTTTTCTTTTTTTATATATTAAACTTATATGTAGGAATTATGTTCACTGTGAACCTAAAGAGCTGGAATGATTTGGAAATGTACCTATTGACAGGATGTTAGGAAGCAATGATGAGACTGGTTAAACTCAGTGGTGCAAAAAGCTCTCAAGTAATGGTTCCTCGCTCCACCCCTCATTCTTATTTTAGGCTGAGAGGCAGTCCGGATAGGAGATTGGTAGATCTGTGTTCAAACAGAGAACTGCCCAAGTCCCATTAAAAAAGCAGAGCTGGGGTGGGGTGTGAAAGAGAAGAGTCACAGAACCAAAATGGGAGGGGTGCAGAGTCTCCTCACACCTTCACTTTCCAAGCAGAATAGGGAGGATGGAGGGAAATGAGCCTAAGGTAGGGGTTGGCAACCTAAGGCGTGTGGGCCAGATGCGGCCCAATCACCTTCTCAATCCGGCCCGTGGATGGTCCAGGAATCAGCATGTAGAATGTGTCATCTTATTTAAAATGCATCTCTGGGTTATTTGTGGGGCATAGGAATTTCTTCATTTCCCCAAAAAAATATAGTCTGGCCCACCACATGGTCTGAGGCCCACAGCTGAAAAAGGTTTCTGACCCCTGGCCTAAGGTATGGGATGAGTTCAGTGTCTTTCTCCTTCCTGTTAAAATTTGAACCCTCCAGGGGCGTCGCTAGGGGGTGCGGTGGGGGCGGTACACCCCGAGTGGCAGGTGTGACAAGCGGCGGGTGGGGGTGACAAGCGGCGGGTGGGGGTGACAAGCGGCGGCCCCTCCCGCCACTTCCCACGCAATGCCGGTCACCCTGGGAGCAGCAGCGCTGCACGGACGGGGTGCTCCCTCGGCCGTGCGCTGTTGCTCCCGGGGCGACGGAGCAAGCGGCGGCGCATGGGGGTGACAAGCGGAAGCCCCTCCCGCCATTCCCAAGCGCTGCCGCTCCCTCCGTCACCCCAGGAGCAACAGCGCACGGCCGAGGGAGCACCCCGTCCGTGCAGCGCTGCTGCTCCCAGGGTGACCGGCAGCGTGGGGAGTGGCAGGAGGGGCCGGCGCTTGTCAGCCCCAAGCGCTGCCGCTCGCTCAGTCGCCCCGGGAGCAGCAGCGTCGGACCGCCGCTTCCACAGCCTCCTTTTGAGCCGCAGAGCTTAAAAGCGGGCTCTTCGGCTTAAAAGGGGGCTGCAGAAGCAGCGGCGGCACTCCCGGAAATGCCCCGGGGGCGGGGCATTGCCCACCCCCGGGGCGTTTCCTTTGCCACCCCAGGTGCCGCGGAGCCTAGCTCCGCCACTGGAACCCTCTCCTTTCTTTCTACACACAGAACTCCCGCAGTCACTTACAGGTGGGTCTAATAATAATAATAATAATAATAATAATACCTGTCCATCTGACTGGGTTGCCTCAGCCAACTCTGGGCAGCTTCCTAAATCAGTGGCTCTCCTTTCTATCCAAAAAATGCACCACTGCTCCCAAACATACAGTGCATTTCTTTCCTTTTCAGCCAATACCAAGACTCTGATGAGTAGGCATGGCACCAGTCAGATTCTTATTACTGCATACAAGTCCCCAAATCACACACACACACAATTTATCTGATTTTCTGCGGGGAGAAATACACACTGGCATTTTGAGTTTAACAATGTTGTGTGGATGCTGCAAAACTAATAACAATCACACACCCCACCCCACAATAAACACCCATCTGGAAGCACCCTGAGTTGTGGTTGCTGCCAGTCTTGTCTGTTTACTGTCAACAAGGGTTGCAGGGGGCCCACCTCTAAGGCCAGCCCAATACATTTTCGTACTGGATCTTAATGGTACTCATCCCACTAACACAGAGCATAACCCACCAGGAGGTTTCCCTGCATAATTTTTATTGAATGAGCAGAAGCTGCACAAAACGCACACTGTGTTCCTGCTCATTTCGGAGTATTTTGTTCCACAAATCAGGTCAAGCTGGCTCTTAATCTGCCTCTCTTAATGACACCCAAAATCTTCTGCCTGAGGAGTTGCTTCACTGTAAGGCTGCCTTCGCCTATCCCTGCCCTGAAGTCTCAATCCCAAATTGTCTAGACTTTCCTCACATATATTCAGAACAGGATGCTACAAGCAGCCACTGATGTTACATGCAGTAAAATACACGATCAGAATCTGAGAAAGCACTTGGCCACTCCGCTGGATTCTCACTGCACAGGCTCAGTTTTCTCAGCATGGCTTGGTTTGCCATTCCATTGTCACGGGTGGGACACTTGGACCATGTTTTTTGGTATTCACACATGTGTAACAATGTAAATATACATAAGCATTAACAACCAAAATTTAAACTATGTTCTTAATAAGATACTGAGCAATTTACTAATTTTTTTATTATTTTTATAGATATTTTTGACAATTTTATTAAATGTTAAAGTATTGTCACGGGTGGGACAAAAAAAGGAAATAGAGCTTGAGATAAGTTTGATTTATGGAAAAACTCTGTGAGTTGGGAGGTGAATCAATGATAAACTCAGCATATCTGTTTAAATCAATGTTTATTGGTTACAACTATGCAATCAGAAATTAAGTTTAAGAAATTTAACGATACAAAATTAAGGAAAATATGCTGTCACGGGTGGGACAATCATCAGAAAACTTTTAACTTGAACACTTCTGTGAAGACTACGTGGGTGGACTTTTGAAAAGAAGGTCCATAAACTAAACTTCTTTTGTCTTTAGCTTTTAAAAAATGGTTAGACTGCACGTTTGGAATCTTCCTCACCAAGGTCCAGCGCTCATGTAGCATTCTTATCAGGCTCATTTTTCATGGAATGGCCCTAAAACATCAAACCACCCCATTGCTGCTGCAGTATCACCTAAGGTGGCCTAGCAAAGGAATATTGCCTGAAATGCCGTCTTCCTCCTGTGAACCACTTGCAGCCAGTTCAACAAGCTGTTTCCAGATGAGGTGCTTTTTGTGTAATGGTTTGTTTAATTTTGCAGGAGGTCCATGTGGCACTAGGTCATCCATTCCCCACACCACACCACACCACCACCCCCAGTGCTACACCCACCTTTTTGGTTATGGGGGGGAAATGTGTTGGAGAGAAAGAGCATAATAACAACACAATCTGTTTGCAGGTGTGAACAGAAAAATATACAACTGAGGCCAGGTTGGGGGGGGGGTGATCCCTAGGAAAGCTGGGTGGTGTATTGAGACGCCTCTTCTTTCTGATTTCTCATTGTGCATTTCCTTTTGTTTCCTTTCTTTAAAGACTTTTGCAATGCTTTGCCTGTAGCACTTCAGCTCTCACAAACTCTTAATTAATTACTTCCTCTCCTGAAACAACGTGCCCTCAATCTCTATGCTGCCTCTGACTTTTTTTTTTAATAGTAAGAGCACAACAATATAAGGTAATTTTATTTGTAAAATTGACCAGAAAAATCAAGGGGATAGTTTGACATTGTCTAGAGAAATCCAGCAGGCCATTTTCCTGGCCCAGTTAGGATCTCCTATATACCGGTACTCTCAGTGACAGGATCCCCACCCCCACCCTAGGGCATTATCCATGGATT
This sequence comes from Lacerta agilis, assembly GCF_009819535.1. Classification (NCBI taxonomy): domain Eukaryota; kingdom Metazoa; phylum Chordata; class Lepidosauria; order Squamata; family Lacertidae; genus Lacerta; species Lacerta agilis. The sequence continues at coordinate 131,279,758 of NC_046312.1, forward strand.
GAAATTAAGCTCATCATCATTTTTTTAAAAAATCATAAAAGCTGACCCCTATTTCGAGCAGACAAGCATTCTTGTAACTCTTTAAAAATAAAAGTACACAATGACACAGTTCCCAAAGCAATTCTCTGGTATTCTGTGTACCTTTTTGCTCCATTCTATCTTTCATGGGAGAAGATGCATTCGCTTTCTCTAGCAATGGATTGCACCCCCCACACCACACCCCGCTTCATTCTCTCTCTTCCTCTCCCCCTCCTGCCTTTTCACACTCCTGGAGCAAGGCTTATTTCTTCCTCCTTATATTTGCACAATACTCCCTAGGATGGGGCTACTAGTAGCAAATCTGGCCCAGCTAAGAAAGGGATATTATTGCAAAAGTTGGGTGCCTCCGCCTCTCTGTGCCAAGCAAGATTCCTAGAGGTTCCAGGCACTGAGACTGTGATTTCCTGGTTTAGCCTGCATTTTAAATCTAACCTCTGTCATCTTCCCTTCAAAACTCAAAATGTTATCATTCCCTAATTTTAGCAGTTATGGGCGCCTTGGCACCCACATAGTCTGTTACACCAGATCTGTAACAATTCTTGATTTATATCTGCAATTACGGTAGATGTGGTAAGAGAAAGATGCTTTTGTCGTCAGACAGCACCAGTGGGCATATACATGCATGTTCAGGCATCTCTTAATCCGACTAAGAATTTGAGAAAGTATGCAAGATAATCCATCTGTTAAAAGTGGGTGAAGATACATTACATTTACAAATGCGGGTTCAAAAATCCCCCCCCGCCCGTTTTCCCTGACAAATTGCTGGTCCAACACCTGGGGTTGCCATAACATACCTAGTTCTGCCCAGGGTGTTTTTTTTTTAATGGCAGTACTGACCAGTATGGAGTACTGGTGCTTCTTTGGTTGCTACCCATGGCACTTTTATCACCTTGTTTTTTTAGGTAACATAAGCACTGGCTCAAGGCGGGTGGTGCTGTGGTCTAAACCACAGAGCCTAGAGCTTGCTGATCAGCGGTTCAAATCCCCGTGACAGGGTGAGCTCGGTCCCTGCTCCTGCCAACTTAGCAGTTCGAAAACACGTCAAAGTGCAAGTAGATAAATAGGTACCGCTCCGGCGGGAAGATAAACAGCATTTCCATGCGCTGCTCTGGTTCACCAGAAGCGGCTTAGTCATGCTGGCCACATGACCCGGAAGCTGTACGCCAGCTCCCTCGGCCAGTAACGCAAGATGAGCGCCGCAACCCCAGAGTTGTCCGCGACTGGACCTAATGTTCAGGGGTCCTTTTACCTTTACCTTTAAGCACTGCCTCAGCCCATTTAACCTCTCTTTAGGGTATCCTGGGCAAGAGTCCTAGGCCCAGCACAAGGAACAACTGCACTGGCATGTTGCCCTGACCCAAGTCCTTACACCGGGGCTACTTTGAGGCTCCTGCACCAGTTACTGTTACAGGTGGGTAGCCGTGTTGGTCTGCCATAGTCAAAACAAAATCGAAAATTCTTTCTAGTAGCACCTTAGAGACCAACTGAGTTAGTTGCTGGTATGAGCTTTCGTGTGCATGCACACTTCTTCAGATACCCAGTTACTGTTCCTCAGTCCTAGCAAGAGCCATTGTGCCACTCATCCATCCAACTTGGTTGGATTCATTGGCTTGAAGAAGTTTTTAGAAAGTCACACCTGTAAAAATAACATTTTCAGTCAAGTCTGAGTATTGAGACAACAATAGATTATCTAATTAGCACTAAGCATCAGGAAGTGCTGTTATGCAGACTCTCTGCCTTAACTAGTTTGGGAGATAGCAGGATCCCAATCTTTAGTGCATCTAAAGATAGCCAGCTTAGGTGCATCTGAGAGCAACAGGATGTGGAATTATTGGGCAAAGCCTGAACATGTGCCTAAAGCTGCTAATTAATATGCAAAAGTCGATGTTTTTCTTTTCATCCTAAATTAAGCAGGGGTTAATTTAGGATGAAATTTTAATAGGATTGTCCCTCAGGTATATTGTCTAGACAGAAAGGCAGAATGAGAGCTAGTGAGTCATTGTAGTGTAAAAAAGAGTTTTTTTTCCAGGCAGACTACGCTGAACCAAGAAGCAACCTGGGTGAATCTGGGCCAGTCATTCTCCCTCAGCCACAGGTTATTGTTTAGAGCGCTTATTTTAAAATAGTGCTTACCACCTACATCTTTTGTTAACATTTGTATCATGATCGCCAACATTTCTCCAATGAAAATAGGGATGCCCTATTCAATAATGATAATAATAAACCACACCCATCTGACTGGGTTCCCCCAGACACTCTGGGTGACTTCCAACATATATAAAAACATAAAAAACATTAAACATTAAAAAACTTCCCTATACAGGGCTGCCTTCAGAGGTCTTCTAAAGGTTGTGTAGTTACTTATCTCCTTGGCTCAGGGGTCGCATAACTCCACACCCTCCAACCTTTTTTTGATGAAAATAGGGATGTCCTACCAGGGGCACCATCAGGGGTTGTGGAGCCAATTCTGTGGTGCCATGCGTGCATGCCGCAGGGTGTGCTCGCATCACTCCCGCATGCCATGGGGTGTGCTTGTGTCATGCACACAAGCCACACTGCATGCACTCCACACGTCAGCATGCCCCACGTCATGCGTGCACAGTGTAGGCACATTGTGCTGCCCTAGCCTCCTCAATCGCGGGGGTAAGGCAGTCCACTTGCACCCCACCATACCTTTCAACATTTCTCCAATGAAAATAGGGATGTCCTAAGGAAAAGCAGGACGTTCCAGGATCAAATCAGAAGCTGCGATGGCTTCTGTAAATCCAAGACTGGCAAATAGGGACACTTGGGGGGTCTGTTGTATTAAAAATCTTTAAATTTTGTTTAAAAATATTGTCTACTTACCTATGCCCTTTTAATCAGTCAAAGGGTTTTCAAGGGGAACTTCCAGAGACTGGGCCTGGACACTCTGTAATCAAAGCAACTGCTCTGTGGTCTTTCCTCAGACTTCAGAGTTGACCAGAAACGGTTCAAATGAGAGTTTCAGATCAGGACTGAGTTATTTGCCCGTATCTGACTGAACTAGCAGATGTCAAGTAGGGAAGAGCAGAGCCGTACAAATGTAGCTGCCATCGTACTGTGTCTGTCGCATGCTGTTGTAATAGATTTAACATGAGGCTGCATTTTAAAATGCAATGTACTTGTAGCCTCTGGTGGTACAAGTATTATGACAGCTAGTAAATGACTGCAGTGCTCTTTGCATTGCCTAGTTCTTTGCTGGTGCTTCCTAAATGTGGAGATACTCAGTGCCTGCTCTCATGCCTTATTTTCAGCACAGTACTGATTGCCGGCAAGGGAAACAGAACAGATTAGTTTTATGTTGCTCATCCACTCTTTTGTGAGTTGCATCCCTGTTCAATAGTATAAACTCAGGCCCCCTTCCTGTTGTATGGAGTCAGCAAAAAGGATATGAAGCACAAATGGGTGGCAACATGGATTCCATAGTCAATAGTGATTGTTACCAAGTACCAATTGATCTGCCCCCACAAATTTGTCCAGAAATAACAGCAACAACAATTTTATTGTTTATACCCTGCCCACCTCTTTTGTAGAACTCTAAATAGGAGACAGGATATTGCAGCTGTCTGAACAATAAACTTGATTCAGAACTTGGCATCCGCACACTTTGGCTGTGATCCTAGACACACTTACCCAGAAATCAGTCCCACTGAACTCAGTGGGGCTTGCTTCTGAGTAGAGTAGGCATACACAGGACTCAATAATAATTTCAGGGCACAGACAAGGTGAACATTTATATTCTGGATACATATGGCCTCCACAGGACTTCTCCATTGTGTCCACTGATAGTTTGCAGTTGATTGTCAATAGTTTTGAGGCTCTCTCACCCCTACCTACCATTGCCCCCAACTCCTATCCTAACCTCCTTGACCAAGGTGGTACTCTAGTTAGTGATATGGGATTTTGCTCAGGTTTGCTTACCAACAACCTCCCTGTGTGCCTCCGGCTTTACCAAGAATAGGTGGACCTCCTACTACAGGGGTCCCCAAACTTACCTGGCCTTGGGCCGGTTCCTCTGGCGCCAATCGCGCAGTGGGCCGGAGGGCGGGGGAGCGTGTGCCCATACGCCCGCGCACTCGCTTTTTCCGGCGTGACGCTGCACCGGAAATAGCTTGTGCGCTTGTGCAAGTGTCATTTCCAGTGCACTTCTGGTGCAGTGCAACACTGGAAATACTGGTAGCTTGTGCGCATGCACACGGGCCTCCGCAGACCCGGAAGTGCACTGGAAATGACGCTTTGCGCATGCCCAAAAGCTATTTCCAGTGCTGCGCTGTGCCAGAAGTGTGCCGGAAATGAGGCTTGTGCACGCACCCAAGCTATTTCCGGTGCCATGCCGACCCGGAGATGGGCAGCCGTGCTGCGCTGCGCCGCACTGGTAAGAGCGGGTGGCGGGCAGCAGGGGTTGTCGGGGGCCGGATAATTGGCCCGCGGGCCTTAGTTTGGGGAAGCCTGTCCTACTAGGTACCTATTAGGTGTTAGGTCCAGCCCCACCATGAGGCCAAGTGAGGCAGTCACTCCAAGCAGCTTATTTGGGGTATCATGAAAGGTAATTTGTTGTTGTTGTTGTTGTTGTTGTTGTTGTTGTTGTTGTTGTTTACTGTTACGGAGAAGGAGATTTTCTGATTCAGTTGGGATTTTTTTGTCTCAAGTGCCTTGGGTACTGTGCACATTGAATGGGGGTGGAGAGGGCTCACCATTCGCTGCTGCATCTTGGAGAGCAGAAAGTCCTACGCTGGCCCTGAGATACCGGTACATAGATGGAAGTTGGGCAGTGACCTCATGCCTCTCCAAAAGAGCCAGGACACAGTTTGCCCACAGTCTCCTTGAGAGGTGCTTCTATTCAAGGTGGATCAGAACAAGCCTGATTCCTTCTCTTGCTATGCTGAGGATATCTACATTGCTTCATTTAGATACATAAACATTTAATGACTCAGTAGGGAAACATAAAATATTCAAAAGTTATTCTCTGACTTAGCAAAAAAATGAATCAAGGCTGTTCAGGGGCAATACATTTTCAGAATGTGAAGATCAATCAGCAGTTCATCATGTCACATTTCAACATTATGGCAACTTTCCCTTTCCAGGCCAGCACTAAATCAAAATGAATTACAGAATGAATTTCAGATTGGCACAATATGATTACCTGAGCTGGACCCTTGCCATGAAATGATGTCTATCCTCCTCCTCCTCCTCCTCCTCCTCCTCCTCCTTCTTCTTCTTCTTCTTCTTCTTCTTCTTCTTCTTCTTCTAGAAAAGTTTTATTAGCAACACTGGCTATGACTAAGGCTTCAGTTCTCTCTTCATAGCCCCTTCCAAATTAAAGTCGCAGCAGCAACTGTCATTGCAGCCCCCCACCCCAGTTTGCATATGGTTTGTCTTGTGATCAATTATGTGGGGTGGGGCTTACCTGCCCCCCATATTTTATTCAAGTTGGCACCCCTTAGTGTTGATGTGTTAAATAGGATTTATTACCAGGTGAATGGAATTGAAGTATGTAGGCTAACATCTGCTAATTGGCTGTAGTTCGGCAATATCCTTTTTGAGGTAAGGCAACCAGAACTTTACACAGTATTCCAAGTGTGGTTGCGTCATAGATTTGTCCAATGATATTATCCGTTTTATTTTCAAGCCATTTCCTAATGAATCCTATGTTAGCATTCATTAGGACAGGGACTAAAAATGTAAGCAGGATTTCTTAATTGTTTTAGAATGCCTTTTAAGACACACAGGCTCCCAAGCGCTTGGACTCCCTTGAAGGGGAGAGTGCTGAGGACTTAGGTATTGCTGTCAGTGCTCAAATTGTTGGAGGAGGTGTTGGGAGGGAGCTTAATGAAGTTCTCAACTTCCTAATAAGATGTAATGTCTTTTTTTTTTTAACAAGAATTTATTGGTTTTCCACATCAAAACAAATACAAATACAATAGAAAAACAACAACAACAACAAATACAACAAGAAAAACAGAAATAAAAGAAAATACATACCTACACCGGAACACCAACACTCCATACATTTAATTAAAATCTTATTTCGAATCTAATTAGGGGGACTTCCCCCGTTCTCTCCTCTGCTTCCAATTCTAGTTTACTTTAGTAACTTCTATCTATTTCAACAATTCATTCACCTAAATTCATAATCTTCATCTCTAAAATTTAAGTCATTTAACATCAAGATATTAAAATACAACTTCTTAATACAAATCTTAACTTCTTGTAACCTTATCTATCTCTTATTCCACTGAAGCTGCTGCTGGTATTTCTAATTCAAACCTTATATAATATTAAACTATCCTTCTTTAAAAATAGTCCAAGTATCTCTTCTCTATTCCAAATCAAATTTTTTAACACTCTGACTTCGGGGTACCATGATAAGCCTTCCTGATTACACATCTAAAGTTTTCACCCTACCCCTCGTCTTGCCATTTTTTCTCCCCACCACGGAATCACCCACCAGACTTCCCTCCACCCCTTTCCAAAACCATTGTCCAGAATGTCCTCTTTTTCCTTGTATCTAAAGGCCAAAGCCTTGTCCAAAAGCATCCTTGCAAAGTTCCTCAGGAAATATAATACGTCACCATCCGGCATCTCCATTTCAAACTTCCAATCAACTTTTAATTGTAATTCCCAAAATTGTTGTTCCTTCATTTCTGGGATCCCACCCCAGAAATCGGATATAATATGTCTAAATTCAACCCTGGGCCTCTCACACCAACAGGGTTTTTCTTCTTCTTGGAGTTGCGTAGTCACTGTGTCTTGTTCTCCAGATATTTCCTCAGGTTCCTTAGCAAGGTTCTCCTCAAGTTCATTAGCAAAGTTCTCAGAAACCTTACCAATTCCAAAAAACTTTTCGTCGACATTCTGATTCAGCAGTTCTAATTTCTGGTTTAAAAGTTCTAGTTTCAAAAGAATTATCCTTTGTCCTTGGGTCATTCCCGGATCTAAAGCCATTTTAAAAGCAAAACCAAAAATGGCAGAAGCAGGCAGGAAATAACAAAGTTCAGTACTTTTCCATCTTTACGTCTCAAATTTCATCCGCCATTTCCCCCTAATCAGGGTGTGAAAATTATATTCCACCGACTTTGAGAAGAAATGCTTTAAAAGTCTCAATCCTCCCCTAGCAGGGGTTTTGACAGATCATACTTGTCAGAGAAACTCCAATAGAAACATTGTATCAGCCAAATGCAGCAACAGCCAGATACATTGTTACTTTCTTCCAATTCGGCAGGGAGAGGAACGGACTTCCTTTTGACATTCCTCCCCATAAGCCAATTAAAGAAATTTTAAGGCCAATTAAACTCCGTACTTACAGCTTACGGGGTTCTTCTTTTTGCTTCAATTAGGTAAGAATGATACGCTCATCGCCGGCAGCAGCCGCCACTTAGCTTCCCCGGCTGGGGCAAAACCTCCACAGCCCCGCGCCGTTGCCCTTTCACTCCTGCGCCCCTTTTACAAGGGGAACAGGAGAAAGGGTCAGCGCAATGGGGCCAGCTGGAGAGCCCACGCCGCGGGACGCTCGACCCGCGGCTTAACGGAGCCCGCTGCGCGGTAGCGGAGCTCCTAGCCCCCGGGGAAGCCAGGGGCGCCTCGCAGCCGAGACAACCCTCGACCGCCGGCAATGGCGCCCTCGCCGGAAGTGATAATAAGATGTAATGTCTAACAAATGTAAATGATAATGTCCTCATATTATTGTTTCCCTAGACAATTCCCAAAGTTTGAGCACTGCAAGTTGCAAGTTAGAACTGTTTGTATTCAACCACGGCTTGGCTTTCTCCTGCACAGTAACCTCAGATAATACCGTACATTTACTTGGTCTCTAGAAGCCAGCTTTTAAGAAAGAAAATATCAGTGCAGACTTGTCAAGGAAAAGCTTTCCCCTGTGCTGCTGCTGTCATCTTCCCTGCACAGTGGGGCACTGTTTCCTTCACACTGCAGGACACTGATTTTTCTGTTTTTTCCTGAACCCACTCCTGTGTTTGCTTTCAAACTTTTGCAAAATGATTTTGTGTGAGTGTGTGAGGCAAATGTAGCAGTTTTGTCCAAAACAGAGCATTGCTTGAATCTGTGTGCGCTTCCACAGTCATTGATGTCACCTTTTACAGTTTCATTCTAGCTATTCCTTGCACAGTTCAAATTGCAACCTTCCATCCTGACTGATCTGACCCCTTACACTGTTGCTCTGTTGCAACGTCCACTGTCTTGCTCTCTCTCCAGGCATTCTGGCACAGTTAAGTTCTCCATTTCGCAAATTCTGATTGCTTTCCCCAAGATTAAATCCAGGTCCTCAAGGCAATATTTTTCTTAGTCCTGAATCCTGAGTACCAATTACAACTTGAACTCGGAGGTCCAAACGTATCAGAGAGCAGAGGAGTCAGAGGGAGGGAGGAACTTCCTGTTGGCGCCCAAAATGCTGCAGAAGCTAGAAGGCGGATTAGACTAGCCAACTGCCCTCCTGGTGGAGAGCTGTGTATTTGTGCTTGCAACATGGTGCTGTCATAAAAGGACTATCAACTGCTTGTTAATTCTTATCTGTGAAGTTACCAAAGGAGGGGAGGACCAGGGGCATAGCAAGGGGGGGCGAGGGGGGCGTTCTGCCCCGGGTTCCATAATGGAGGGGGTGACAAATTATCAAGGAACAAAAAACATTTTTTTAAAAATGCCTGCTCCGAAGGTCTTATCTTACTATACTAGGGATTATATACCTATATATGAAATTTCATGCATATCAGTTAATATCTTGACCCTCCTCCACCAAAATAGCTGTTCACTTGGCTGTTTTCCTATGTCACGAAGGCTGAAATTTCAGTTCAGAGAACACTTACTGTTCCCAACCCTAACCCTGTGGAAAGCCATCTAATTAGACTTTAATTTGATTTTGAGATGTTTTTAGGAGGTAATTTAATTATTGTTTGATTTTATACCAATGTTATGTATCTGATGTTAGCCACCCTGAGCCCGACTTTGGCCGGGGAGGGTGGGATAGGCGTTCCTTGATAATTTGTCACTCCCTCCATTATGGAACATGGGGCGGCCCGCCCCCCTTGCTACGCCCCTGGCAGCAGCAAAAGAAAGCTAATGTATAAACAGAAATCAAGTGCCCTTATCAAGGGAACTAACAGTACGACTCTATTTTGCCTTGGTCAGACCACACCTGGAGTTCTGTGTCCAGTTCTGGGCACCACTATTGAAGAAGGATATTGACAAGCTGGAATGTGTACAGAGGAGGGTGCCAAGACAATCAAGGGTCTGGAAACCAAACCTTTTGACAAACAGTTGATCGAACCTGGTAAAGAGGAGACTGAGAGGAGATAAGCTTGCCATCTTCAAATATCTAAAAAGGGCAGGTGGAAGATGGAACCAGCTTGTTTTCTCCTTCTCCAGAAGGTAGGACTCAAACCAAGGCTTCAAGTTACAACAAAGGAGATTTTGACTAAACATCAGGAAGAACTTTTTGACAGTAAGAGCTGTTGAGATTTCTGCATTGCAGCTGGTTGGACAATATGACCCTTGGGGTCCCTTCTAACTCTGCAATTCTATGAATCCATGATTCATTAAATATATTCTTAACCAACAAGGACAGAACCTCTTTCACTGTCTTCTGTGGGGGATTTGTATCTTTCTGCCTCTTGGCAACTGAAAGTCCCATTATTTCTCATCTGCACTTTCATAATTCTCACCCAAATGGCATTATAAACAAAGGGTGTCTTGTCAAGGCTTCACTCTGATGACTTCAAACTGTTCAAGATAAGCTTTTGGCAGTTCTGTATCCGGCTCGCTTGTTGCAAGCTGAAACATGCTGCCTTTGGGTACGAATTCATTTGGTTTTCAGTGCTTCAGGGTCACAGTAAATGAAGCAGTTCAGCTGATTGCCCAAGAAAACAAAATAAAAAGTCTGCAAGTGTATTTTTTTCTGGCACGTTTATGTTTACTCCAAACCATGGGATCTTGAAAGAGGCAGTATCTGCCATGAGCAGGGCTGGCCCTGCCATTACTCAAAGGGAGCATCAGGCGCTGGGTGGGCAGTGACAGCAGCCGCCCTCCGGCTGTTCCTCCTAAACCCCAGGGCCACCCCCCACTGTAAGGAGAGTTACAGGGCTTTCTCTGCTACATGGCCAAACAGCCCTGGACACCCTGTATGAGCCTGCTGCCACAGGTGCAACTGCCCATCAGCAGAGCTGAAGTAAGATCCAGCTGCCAGCCCTGGTGCCTCCTTAGGTGGAGAGGGGGAAGGGCGCCATGTTGTCTTTTGCCTCAGGCAGAAGCATGTCACTTTTCAAGGACTATTGATAAATCAATCCCACTTTGAGAAAACGATGTGATGGGATATCCCAAATTCCCCTTGGATATTTGCCTTTTTGCTGTTTCCTGATGGCCCTGATCAGCACCATCCAGAAATGACATGGCAACAGAGACTTCCTCCTGTGTTCTGGTGCAGTGGATTGCCAAGCAGAAGTTGGGCCTCCTTAAGAAATTGCCAGTGGTCTCTTCAGGAGGCCTGATGACCCTTTCATTGTGCAGCTGTTGTTCACCCTGAGCAAAACTCCTCAAGAAGAAAGGAAGGAACCAAACTGCACAGCAGCAACACACTGGCAAGGGCAGCATTTTAATTGCAGGTCTTCTTCAGGAATATATTGTTGGTGTGGCAGTGTAGGCCTCCTGGCAGCTGCATCACTGCATCCTACTGGGATGATCACCCCATCCACTGGAGCCAACTCCAGGGGGCCTGGGCACCCACATTTTTTTGCTGTGGGTGCCTGACCCCCTGCGGCCCTGCCTCCTGCCACCACTGTCAGTGCCCGCTGCCCACCACTGTCTTACCTCTGGTGCTCCGGCACTTTGGCAGTGACTAGGCCAGGGCCTCCACTGTGGGACCTGCTGCAGCTGCAGACATGCTTCTGAGGTACATCGGCAGCCACAGCAGGCCCCAACTGAGGCCCCACAGCGGAGGCCCAGGCCCCAGCCCAGTTGCCGCCACAATGCCAGAGCGCGTGTGTCTCACATGATGTCATGGCGTAGCATGCACATGCCATCACCCACGGTTTGGGGCCCAAGTCAGCACCACTGACCCCATCCCAGCCTCAATGCTGCCCTGTCCTATACCCATAGTGATAGTGCTGCTGCTGCTGCTTGCAGTCCAGCCTCTCAGTGGCTCCCTGCCAGCCACTCCTAGTGATATCCAAATAGAACTGCCATAGCTGTTTACATGTTATCTGAAATAAAGCAAGAACCAGGTTGCTTTGCAGATGCCAAATACCATTTCTATCAGGTAAAGAAGCTTCCGGTACTTCTGCTATGTGAAGGTCTGTCAGCCGGGGCCTAGGAGAACTTAACCAGAAGCCTGCTTCTACTCCCACAAGATTTTCCTGATAGGATCATCAGTTTCAGCTATGCTGAAAGAAGGAGAGTTTTAATAGTTACAGTGCAGCAAAAGGAAACTTTCTTGGACTGCCATCATCCTGGGGGCTCAGCCAGTTAACAATATCCCTGTGTGCATTGACCACAAGATTTAGTTCAGACCCCAATTTTGCCTTTGTAACTATGATTCAACTTGGACCAGTGAGGAGGCTGGTTCTACTCAGGAGTCTGAGTTCAAATCCTTCTCCCCACCCTCAATCACTATTTGGAAATCCAAACTTGTTTTCTCTTTTGACGGAAGTGAATGACATTTGCAGGCATAATAATCCTTTCAGAATGGTCGAATCCTGCCACATTACAGGCAAATAAGTCAAAGAACTTTTGTGCTGGACATCTCTAAAATACCCCCCCCCAAAGGAACTGTCTCTAACTTGTTACATTTTTGGCCAGAATTAGGTGAAATTTGTGGGCATGAATCTTGCCAAATTTCAGACAGGCAACTTTGGATTAGGGCCACACTGCTTACTTTCTACCACATAGGTTTTGAGCTCTTGAGGAACTGCAGTGTTTTTAGAGGAAGGGGGTCCTTCCCTTTTTTTGCGGGAAATTCCCCCACAAAAAAGGGAAAGTTGACAGCTATGGTCCTATCTGAAGAGGCCAGACAAATTTAGCATTCAAAAGTACCCAGTTTACTATGTGTGGAAGAGGACATGGCTGGTTGGAACCCTGAATAAGAGCATTCCTTCCCATAATAAACTGGGCACTTTTGAATACCAAAACCAGCTTCCTTCTAGCTCTCTCTTCTTCTGTGGGGATTCTTCTGTACTTAAACCCCATCTAGCAGAACCATACACATATACTGATGAATGGACGAAAGAGAATGTGACAAGCTGTGATTATAGTCATTGTACATTTCAGACGTTATTGGTTCTTTTGGCAGGGAAATTAAATGCAGTATTGCCTGCAGTTTTCAGTACAGCCTCCACCTATAATTAAACTAAATTTGTCTGGCCTCTTCAGATAGGACCCCCTTTGTCTAAAAATATTGCCGTGGCTTCCAACTTAATTGCTTTGATGTGTTCAATACATATTGTGCAAAAATAAAATAATGTAGCTTATTTTCCATCAAGAGGTCAACGCCTACTTGATGTAAAATAAGCAGTGTGGCCCCAATCCAAAGTATGATGAAGCCTGATCCTAAGAGTGTTTACTCAGACTTCACCCTCAAAATGTATAGACCAATCTTATGAATGGTCAGTTGGAATTGCATTAGGGCTTGCTGCTGACTCTAAAACACCTTCTTCCTAGGGAATAAACCCTGTGCTGGTAAAATGTGAGGGGTGGGGGAGGTGGACAGATAAGGATCACAGCTGAACAGGCCTTTGCACGATGGATGTGCATCACTTATCCATGTGCCCAGTTCATGGAGGTGAGGCAGCCAAATACAGGTCTGCTATCCCAACTGGATTCTATACTATAGACAGGGGTGGTCCACCCATGAGGCAAGGTGAAGCCATTTGCTTCGGGCAGCAGATCCGGGGGCACCCTGCCCCCCTCCCACTGCTGGGGCTCCACCTGCACCTCCACCACAGCACCATTGCCCTCAGCGCTGTCCCTGCGCCCTTGCTGCTGCATTGTGGTGGCAGCGCAGGTGCAGCGGCAGACAAGGGTGAAGTTGCCATGGCTGGTGGAAGCAGAGGCAGGATGTCGCAATGGGGAGGGCAGCACGGGGGGGAGGGGCCCAGATCTGCGGGGGGCAGGGCATTTTGCCTACAGTGGCAAAAAGTCTCAGGCTGGCTCTGAGTATAAGCTACACCGTTATGTGACTAGACCGAAAAATTCCTCTGGTATTTTAAAGGCTAAGTAGCTTATTGCAGCATAAACTTTTATAAGCATGAAGTGGATGGGGGGGGGGATCTTAAATACGATAAGCTTGCTAGTGTTTAAGTTGCCTTGGGACGTTTCTGATTTTAATATCTTTCTTCACATTGCCTTCTCAAAGCATTAGAGACACAAAGAGTTATAAGGGTTATGCAGTATTTTACAACCCAAGTATGTAGAAGATCAGAACTGTGTTTACTTGTGGAAAGGAAATCTGAAAATGTAGCCATATCATGGTTAACAAAAACTGTACTGTTTCAATCTCAAAGCGGATGATTACTAAAGTTCTAGTAAAATAATAATTAAAACCCAATTAATGTTGGGTTTCAGAGCATTAACCTTTCCTTACAAGTGAAATCCCTTCTAGTATAAACACGACAGCTCTGACAGATCTCTAATGAGATTTCAACACCTTCCATTTGCCTTTGGAGTGATAGAGGTATTACTGCCTAATGAATCCTGTAAAACTATAGGACGTGTCTTGCTCAGTGTTAGAAACTGGAATAGGAAATCTAGGAGCCATGTGGCTCCTGGGACCTAGGTTGTGGGTGCCAAAACAAAATGTATAGGTGTCTTTTTGTTGTTGCTGCTGCTGCCGTGCTACCAAAGCAGGTGATTTGCATGGCAGCACAGCAACACTTACTTATTTATTTGCTGTTGCAGGGCTTTCTGATAACTGATGATGAACTCATGAGGGAACGGGAGGGACATGGCTACATGGTTACAGATCATTTTTAAAGGATTTCCTCCCCACATTGTGCTGGCACCTTTTTCAGTCAATCAGAGCACAGATAACATTTGCCAGGTAATCTTTAGGGAAGTTGAGGGGGCATGGCTGACATCTTTGGGGATCTGAGGAGATGGTAGATGTCTCCTGGAGCAGGAGAAGATGCTAACCACTGGTGGAAATTGCCACCAGGATTTCACAGTCTTCCTGCCAGAAAAAAATTCTATCCTGTGCTTGTGTATTTGGGAAGTTACCTGGGAGGACATGTCCAAACATTCAGGTGAAATTAAGGGCAAGAGATTCAGGATTTTTCTCCACACCAAGTAACTTTAAACTTCACCTCTTTCTGAGTTTCAAGAGCATTTCTAGCTACCCCAGCAAACTGCAGAGGCAATGTGGGAACTTCTCAGCCACCTCAGCAGTCATCCCTTGCTCTGAGGAAGGCCCTCCTTGGTTCTTCCTAGAGTAAGGAAGGGATTAGGAGATGGTGATGAAAGAGGAAAGCCAATACTGCCAGCTCTAATGAAATAATTTGTTCTGGGACAATATATGATTAATAGGTAGAGGTTCTTCTGACTCAGAGGATGATCAGCTGGTGACCAGAGGATGACCAACTGCAAAGATCATTCCAAGAAATGGGAAGAGTTATCATTTGGCACTTGTGAGCTTCAGCATACATGGCTGAATGGTAAACTGTGGGTTTCCTCATGAGCTTTCATTAGGCTGCCAGCTTACAGTAAATACAGCTGCATTTGGGGGGGGGAGGGGAATGCTATTGAAATGCTACTTCATTAATTTGCTCCCCTGAGATTATTATTTTGCCTTACTTTGTTCCTGTCTGACTCAGGGTGGTTCCAGATGACAACAACAAAAGCATGTTTGTGCTTTATTAATGCTCTACAAGTGCTAGGCTGAGTCACTTGTAATTGCATAATATCTAGTCCCCCTGCAATGAATCGCCTACTTCTGAAGACATAACTGTAATGCTGCTTCCTGAAGAAATGAGAAGCTGTTTTCTTCTATTTCATAGAATGTGCAGATCAGTGCTAGAGTAAGACTGTGCACACTATATTACGCTCTACACCTTGGGATTTTCCTTAAATAAGCTCAACAATTTTGGGGTATTCCTAAGAAAAGCTCAACAACTTTGGGGGGTGTCTGGATTAAACTTGTTGTTGTTGTTGTTCAGTCGTTCAGTTGTGTCCGACTCTTTGTGACCCCATGTACCAGAGCACGCCAGGCACCCCTATCCTCCACTGTCTCTCGCAGTTTGGCCAAACTCATGCCAGTCGCTTCGAGAACACTGTCCAACCATCTCATCCTTTGTCGTCCCCTTCTCCTTGTGCCCTCCATCTTTCCCAACATCAGGGTCTTTTCCAGGGAGTCTTCTCTTCTCATGAGGTGGCCAAAGTACTGGAGCCTCAACTTCAGGATCTGCCCTTCCAGTGAGCACTCAGGGCTGATTTCTTTAAGGATGGATAAGTTTGATATTTTGCAGTACATGGGACTCTCAAGAGTCTCCTCCAGCACCATAATTCAAAAGCATCAATTATTCGGCGATCAGTCTTGGATTAAACTATGGTAACCCTAATATTTCCCTCTTCATTCCTACCAGAGAGTCAAGCTACAGTTTCAAGATTAAAAAATGAAAAAGTGTCAAATGGACAATCAATTTCATTTTCTTTGCTTTGAAACCAGAGGTGGTTGGCCAGACCACACCTTGGTGGAATCTATGCACATATTTTAAAAAAAACCGTTCTGAAAATGCTTTTTTAAAAGCGTTTTTAAAAATACATTGAATTTAACTCTCCATCGCCATCTAGTGTCATATTGTATATTGCACTAAAAACACACTTAAAATGTTTTATTTGCAGCCGTATAGCAGAGCCCACTTCTGGGCACTGCAGTTTAAGAAGGATGTTGACAAGCTGGAAGGTGTACAGAGGATGGTGGCCAAGTTGATCAATGGTCTGGAAACCAAGCCTTATGAGGAACAGTTGAGAAAGTTTGGTATGTTTAGCCTGGGAAAGAGGAAATTATGATATCCATCTTCAGATATCTAAAGGGTTGTGACATAGAAGATGGAGCAAGCTTATTTTCTCCTGCTGCAGAAGGTAGGCTCTGAATCATGGGCACAGCCAGGGAGGTGCAGGGGGGCAGCTGCCCCCCTAAATCAAGTAAATAAATAGAAATCCTTAACTAACTGACCATTTTGCAATTGCAGATAATTCGGTTCTGCCCCCCCCAACAAAAAGCCTGCCCCCCTAAAATAAATCCTGGCTACACCCATGCTCCGAAGCAATAGCTTCAAGTTAGAAGAAAGGAGATCCCGACTAAAAACCAGGAAGAACTTCCTGATGGTAAGAGCTCTTTGACAGTGGAACACATTCCTTCCAAGTCCCCCATTTTAAGTGGGATGCTCACAATTCCTTTGAAGGTGCCCCAGGCTCGGCCTTAGTCCCAGGGTGCCCTGATTTGTGCGGCCTGAGGACAGGGGTTGTGGAAGTAGCTCCTGTGACTGGAAAGGAGGCATAAGAGCTGCTTTTCTTCCCCACCAACATGGCACCCTTCTCTACTGCAACTCTCATCAGCCCCCAAGAGAGAGGGCCCACTGTTGGCACGCCTGCCAAGGATTTTCCCGCGCAGCTGCTGTCATGTGTGCTCTATGGTTGGCATGGCGTGAGCCAGTGAAGGTAAGCCAGCAGCATGGTGCAAGGTGTGTGAGTGTGCGATTTGCCCTTCCGAGATGACAGAGGGTATGGAAACGGACTTCTTAAGGAGGTGGTGGGTTCTCCTTCCTTGGAGGTTTTTAAGCAGAGGTTGGATAGCCATCTGCCATGTGTGATCTAGTTGAGATTCCTGCATTGCAGGGGGTTGGACTAGATGGCTCTCAGGGTCCCTTCCAACTCGACAACTCTATGATTCTATGGATAAAATTGCAGCAGGGGGACAAAATTTGAACAAAGTGCCGCAGAAATAGAATTATATGTAATTGCTCCAAGGAAGAAAAAGTAGTAGGCATGAATGTAAGCAGGGTCAAGCTGGTTTTAAACAGAGCCTGAACTCAAGACAAATAAAAACAATTCATGTTTGCAGCAGTTATCCCACAGCATGAAGGATAACAGAGCATGCCAATTCCTTTTCCTGCCTTCACCTCCAGTAGTGATCCTAAACTGCATTTAATGTATTTTGAAATAATCTTTCTATTCTGAGTTGCTGCAGAAGCCTCAGCTCAGCAATCTCTAGCACAAAAGGATTAATCCAAATAAAGCGATAGCAGCCTTGCTTTTGTTCCATGATCATAGATGTACAACTGGCATTTGAAATCTCCTGAGTTCCCCCTACACAGGGCAATAGATTTCTACTTCATCAACTATTTCTTAATGGGATGCAGCATTTTCTCACCTCACAGCCTAGGTTTTACATGGTAATGAGGTATTAAGCTTTACATCAGAAAACTGAACCCAAGACTTGCTGGATTAGCAATTCAATATAATGTAAACCAGCAGGTTCAGATGAAAGAAGTAGAAAGGCACTGTCCCTTGGCCTAGAAAAAAAACATTTTGCCTCTTATGGGAAGAATACACAGAGGCTCTCCCCCCCCCTTCTATTTTTACTTCATTTCATGTTGGTGTTTTGAAAATAATAACAGCAAAGATTTGGATCACTGTCAAAGGTATTTCCACAGTGCAGGGAGGGAAACAGAGAAGAAAATGCTAGATTATTTTACCTTACTATCTCTGTTGTAGACTAACTGCCATCCCTAAACCTTTAGCCAAACCACTGCATTGACTTTTAAACTAACTCTAAGTAGAGAGTGGGAGAGAGCCAGTCATTTACAAATGAGAATTTCCCTTTGTGTTGTTGTCTGAATGGCTCTTCTCCCGGCTATCACCTCAAATGGAAATTAGCCTGGCTTTTAACACTTGTGGATTCCCTAGGATTAAAGAGGTGTCTGACACACAGCCTAATACACTTGGGTCATGATTAAATTCTGACACCTATTAGACCCAGGATATTATGGTGTCTAGCACCACAATTTCCGCCCTCCCATCCCAGGTGGGCGGTGTTTGTGGCACCGGGCGGGATCACCTGGCCGGGTTCCCCTCCCCCCCCCCGGCTCAGGTCTGCCCTTGGCCAGCCTCCGGCCAGGATGCACAAAAGGACAGAGGCCGGGGGCAGGGTCAAGGACCAGGTAAAAGCGGCATAGCCACCCAGATTTCCCCCTTTTCAGTTTCTGTCCCGCAGGTTCTAGGATCCAGGAGGTCTCTGGGAATCCAGGTAAGTGGTGGATGTGCGAGGCGGGAGGGCAACGTGACCCATGGTCGGCAGCGGTGCGTGAGGGCGAAGGGCCCTGCCACCGCCTGCTCACTGTGGGGCCTTTTACCGTGCCGTGGGCCTCCCCCTGGGCCCTGTAGGGCGGGGGGGAGCCCAGCATCGGTCACGCCGCGGCCTTTTTGTTCGTTTTAGCGGCGTTTGAGGGCGTAGGGCCCTGCCACCGTCGCCGCTCGTCGTCGGGCCTCCCACTTGGCCCGGGAGGGCGGCGGGAGGCTTTGCATCGGCCGCGCCGCAGCCTTTTCTCTGTGCCACGGGCCTCCCCTGGGCCCGGGAGGGCGGAGGGGAGCCCGCCATCGGCCGCGCCGCGTCCTTGTTGCTTATGTGGGCAGCGGCGTTTGAGGGCGCAGGGCACCTATTAGACCCAGGATATTATGGTGTCTAGCACCACAAACTCCGAAAAATATCATCCCTGGGTCAGCTGCACTGGTTCCAGACCCAGTCCATTTGGGGCTGATTTTAAAGTGCTGGTTTTAAGATTCAGGCTTTTACGCTTGTGGCCAGGTTACCTGAAAGATCACCTGCTCCTATATGTCCTACGACATTGTTCAAATGTTTGTCTGAAGCCCTGTTCTGAGGGCCCACACCAAAAGAAGCCAGGTGATCAGTGGTAGAACTCTGGTTATGGAAAACCTCCCCAGCAAAGCTTGCCTGGTGGGGTCCTTATGGTCTCTTTGGCAACAATTTTTCAGTCAGGCCTTTTAAGTAACTTGTGCTTTTGTCATCCAGGTACCTCAATTTATTGTTATGGATGCTGCAGATTGTTTCACTACTTTCTCTGCCAGAAATAACAAGTTTTATGCTTCTTCTTTTCAGATTTTTTGTTTTTTTTTATTTTAATTTCTGCAACTCTCCCATACAAGGCGGCCATAAAGTTGTGGCAAGCAAGTAAGTAAATGAAATAGTGGTGAAAGGATGCTGCAACATTCTTTGACAGTCCCCAGTTGTAACTGTTGTTGTTTAGTCATTTAGTCGTGTCCGACTCTTCTTGACCCCATGGACCAGAGCACACCAGGCTCTGGCGTGATCCATGAAGGAGAGTTGCAACTAATACATTGTTAAGGACAACTACTAAAACTAGTGTGGTGTAGTGACCAGAGAGTTGTCTTAGGCGAGGGAGATTGAATGCCAAATCTCTGCTGAGCCACTGGATGACCTTGGCAATCATTATCTGTAGCCTCACCTCCCTCACAGGGTTGATCTGGGGATAGGAACATGGGCCATGTACATTGCCTAAGCTTTTTATTAAAAGGGTGTCATAAACAGGGAACAAGCAAACCAAATGACAACAGTAACCTACCCAGTTCCCCTTGTTTTCATTTCCAGCCAAAGTGGACAATGGCAATAACAGAAGCCTGAAAGACATGGGGACTGAGAATTAAAATAAACCAACATGCTTCTAAACGCTGAACCATTAGATGGTGTTCTGGCCAAATTTAGTTTCTGCTGTGGCCAGAATGCCTTCCTGTACCTGTTATGTAAAGGGGCGTGCGGAGATTAAAGATGCACAACAGTAAGATTATGTGAATGCTGAGTTTGAGAAGTCTATAAACAGGAAAGTGACAACAGAAGGTCCCCCTGGAGAAAAACAACTAAACATAAATCAGCAATTTCAGAGCGAGTTACTTCTTTCTTTATTTCTGTGCAACCCCCCCCCCTCCCACCTCAAGTTACTTTCTTAACAGTTTGCTCCTCTGAATGTTCATCTGGTTTCAGAAAGGCATAGCAAAGACTGAGAAGATGGAAAGTCTTTAGACAGATAATAGGAGTGGCATGCAAAGAATGTAGCTCGTTAGAGGCAGCGCCTTATGAAATATGGGGAGGGGAAAGATCTAGAAAAGGGTTGCTCGTTTAAGAATTTAAACTTACCAGCTTAAGGTCACAGCAATGAGATGAGATCATAGAAATTAGTTGTCTCTAGATTTCTGACAGCATTCGTGCAAATTAAGCTTTGTGTGTGCATGGTGACAAAAAGAGAGGAGAGGAACTGTAGCAGGGAAAGCCATAATCGCAAAAGAAGCAAGCACTAAACTAGAGCAGGGGTGGCTAACCTGTGACCCTCCCAAATTGTTGGACTCCATCAGCCTCAGCCAAGGATTCACTAGAGTAAGAATGTCGAGTTTCTTGAAATATTAACTGCTTATTAGGTTGGCCATGTGTCCTACTTTAAATAGGACAATTCTCAGTTTGAAGGCATATTTTATATGATGCACTGCCTGATCCAAAATCAGTTTACAAATAAAAAAGGTGCAGAAGGGAGAACAGGAGGCACTGGTGGAGGAAGGGGATGCAGTGGGTGCAGTCCGCCTTGGTGTCCTCCCTGAGGGGGGTGACATCGCCGCCCCGCCCCCCTTGGCTGCTTGCTGCTCACTGCAGGCAGTGCCCCCGGGACGCCTGCCCCACCCCCGCAGCCAGCTAGCCCCACCCCCAGGTGCACAACATGTGCGCCACTCCGGGTGCTGGAGCAACTAGCTCCGCCTCTGGCAGGAGGAGCCTTGAAGATACCTGCAAACAGTTGGCACAGCTGGAGAGCAGACTGCGGCTAACACGCTCAGGGCGGCTAACACTAATTAATAATTCAGTATGACTCACTATGGTGAGTCATACTGAATTATTATAATTTATAAATTTGCATATGTTATAGAGTTATGTGTATATAATCATATGTAAACATCCTGCAAATCTGTGTTCTATTTTTGGCATATGTAAGTGGCCACTCTATTGTTAACAGCAACAAAGGGCCTTTTCTCTTGAGCCAGTTTACACATTATGCGGGGGGGGGTCACTTAAAGTACATTTTTGTGTGCATTCAACAAGCTACACAATCATGTATTATCCACATGGGTGACACACTCACGCTTTACATGTTCAATTTTTTTCATTTAAAAATGTAATCCATGAAATGCTTTTTACACTGATGAATAGAAAATTTTAGACTTCAGTTAATATGCAGTTAGTATATTTTGTTCCCCTCTCTCCTGCCACAATGTATTTTTATTTATCATTTACCATTTACAAATTTATGTATAGGCTACCTTACTAAGAAATTTGAAAGGCATCACCTCACCCCTCATGGCCAGACCGCCCCCCCCCCGGCACAACACAGAATTGCAGGGAAACCTGGGAAACCGTCATCCTTTCTTGCACTTTTCCCAAAGGCAACATTGCCTGGCTTTCAAATACATTAAAAGTTCTGAACTGTCACAGAAGTCAAAGGATTCTGCTGATTTTTTTCAGATCAGGTTTCCAGACAAGCAGTAACGGTGTGACTAGTCTTAGATCTTCCTGGATTATTACTGTTCAGAGACTTTTGTATTTATATTCCACTAGTGGGTATTATGCCCGTTAAATTAACGGGCGCTAGGACACCGCGTCACGCTCGGCTGCATGATCTCCAACCGCGGGCGGGGCTGCAAGAAGCGAGCAGCGCTGTTGCTGGGGAGGGGGAGGCGACGTCGACACTCTTCCGCGCGTGTGCCCAGCCTCGCAGACACGCCCCCTCGCTCTCGTCTCCGCCCCTTCCCGCTCTCACGTCCGGGCATTCCCTGGCTGGCTTGCCGCCTCCTCGCTTACTGACAGCCAGCCGGCCCCGCCCTCCCTCCCTCCCTCCCTCCCACCTTCTCCTTGCACCAACCTTTCCCGAAGTGTCTCTGCGTTCCAAGTCCCAACGGCTGTCCGTGGGGCACATGCGCAGTAGCGCAATCCCACGGACACAGGGACTGGACGCAGAGACATTTGCACTTTATTATTGTAGATAGTAGAACTCCTATTGACTTCAGTTGCAATAGTGACTGTTCAGCATTTGTGCAGTGATCCATGGTGACTGACCTTAAATTCCACAATAAATAATGTTCACACAAAACTGTTATGTTCATTGTGCCCTGCGCCCTGCGCCCTGTGAACTGGAAAGACAAAGTTACAGATAGGTAGCCGTGTTGGTCTGCCATAGTCAAAACAAAATAAAAAAAAATTCCTTCCAGTAGCACCTTAGAGACCAACTAAGTTTGTTCTTGGTATGAGCTTTCGTGTGCATGCACTATATAAGGGTCTGGTGACTTCTGTTTCAGTGTATCTGAAGAAGTGTGCATGCACACGAAATCTCATACCAAGAACAAACTTAGTTGGTCTCTAAGGTGCTACTGGAAGGAATTTTTTCATTTTTCATTTTGTTTTGAAAAGACAAAGACTGCCATCAACCAACTGATTGTGTGCCACCAACAAAAAGAATCACTCTCAGGAAGTGAATCAAAGGGGTGAGATGTTATCAGCCTCTGAAACAATGAAGTAGTCTCAGAAGCTACACACACACTTCTGGTTACATCTCTAACTGCATTCCTGAGGTTACTTAAGCAAGATTGACTTCACTTTTGTGAGTAAACAGAGTTCATCTACTACCATGTTTTCTCCTGATCCTAGTTTACACTGCATGGTGAGAAAATTATGTCTGTCTCCCATATGACCTTGCAATGCATAGTAATGTCTTTCTTTATTAAATTTGTATCCCATTCTTCCTCCTAAATGAGGCCAAGGTGGCTATATGAATAAGGATCATGAAAGATGCTGCAGTAGAAAAGTTCTTTGCCCAGCTGTTTGTAAAGAGGTGGGCAGAACACATCACTTTGTATGCTAAGACTTTCCCACAGTCTTCTTTGAATTCCAGCATTAATGCAAAATATAAATATATTCTGTACGCAGGACTTAAAACGGGATACGAAACTTGCTGCTCAAAATCTGCTTTGCCCTCCCCTCCCCTCGTATTTTTGCTGTTGCTGTAACTCCATTTGTTTGTTTGTTTGTTTGTTTGTTTGTTTGTTTTTATCCCACACAAAACTGAACTGCATTTCTGGAGCTTTGGGTCTTCAGTCATCTTTTGTTGTGGAAGCTGGTTGCCAGAAGCCAGAGATATCAACCTAATTTAGAATTAGCTCACAAAAAAGTGATATATTTCAGGTTACCGGTACCTTTTCTTCTTTTTCCTCTGCTCCGTTTCATTGGGGAAATTGTACTTAAAGGAAGCAAACTGTTTTGCTGAAGGTGTTGTTTGAGAAAACACTGTTTGTAAAGACTGTGTCCTTTTTGATGCACAAGAGTGCTGCTGATACAGCTTGTTTTTGCAAAAGGAAATTGTTGCCATTTGCTTTACAAGCTCAAATGATGCAAGCCATCAGCAGCACAATTGAAGCATGCAAGAACAGAGAAGGAGCCTTTAATTATGCAGTAGTTGCCATGACAACTTTGCGTATCTAATAGGATAGCATCATGGACCGTCCCCATCCCCCCAATTGCTTTCTCTTTATAGTTTGCCCTGGAATTCCTGATCAGCGGTCAAAGGCTAAGGCTGAGTCTGTGCCAACTCAAAGACCCGATTCTGCACCAAGGAAACATAAACCATTTCCCCCTACCAGTCTTTGTTGTGTCAAAATGTATGATCCAGCGTTTAAAAAATCTTTAAGATTCCCTATGGGAAATGATGGGTGGGGGAGCTTGTAAGAATGACAGTTATTACCGGTATAGCAGCTGACATGCACAGAAGAGAGGGGCAATTGAGACACAGCAGCATGAAAAACAGTGCCCTCCATACATATTTGGACCCCACTCCTCCTCCTCTCACTTACAGCTCCCTCATCCATGAAGAAGGGCTGAGACACCCAGGAAGTTACTCAAGCATCTGTGTGGAGCCTCCAGTGCTCAATGGGTTATGCTTTCAAAGGATGCCTTTTCAGTGGAAGCTTTGGGGGCTCCAAGAAGATTCTCTGTTAGTGAAGACTCAAGAGAAATAAACATTAGGACTTGTTTTCCCAACAGTATGTGAAGAAGCTGTTTTTAAAAAAAAAAAAAAAAAAAACACCTCATCTGGGAACTCAGTTACCAGTAAACATAGGTGTATGAAAGGTGTGTTTTGCCCACTTTCAGGAGGCCAGAGTTCAACCTTCCCTTCACCATTGTCCCAGTTCAGGGGCTTGGCTAATGATAGGCAATTAAGCCTCAAGGTCAGCAGCAACAATGATTTATTATACGTGCACAGTTTTATGATTGTGAAGTTTAATTAAAAGTCAGTAAAGTCAGCTGTTAATTACAAGCTGGAAATCAGTATCAAAGGAACATGCGACATTGCATTTGATGCCTTCCTTAAATTTTCTTGACTCAAACTTATCTGGGCATTTTAAAGCTTGAGGGTCTAGATATGGAATCCCCACAATAAACACTCACAATGCACTGCAGAACCATTAATGAGATTCAAAACCTCACACCCTTGAACTGCAAATGCCAGCAATTCAGTGCAGACACACAAACATGCACCACCACTGGTCAACTGATCACACGTGTCCTTGCTCAAGACCTAATCACAGACACCTCATTGGAGTCAGAAGCAGGATAGGAGGGGGTCAGCAGCATTGCTTGGTTGTGATAGGAACTACGCTAGCGCCTGCCTTTTCCTCCCAAGCAGTATGAGAGTCTTAATCTCAGGATCGGGAGTTCAAGCCCCAGGTTGGGCAAAGATTCCAGCAATGCAGGAAGCTGGACTAGAATCATAGAATCATAGAGTTGGAAGAGACCCCAAGGGCCATCCAGTCGAACCCCCTGCCAAGCAGGAAACACCATCAAAGCATTCCTGACAGATGGCTGTCAAGCCTCTGCTTAAAGATCTCCAAAGAAGGAGACTCCACCACATTCCTTGGCAGCAAATTCCACTGTCAAACAGCTCTCACTGTCAGGAAGTTCTTCCTAATGTTTAGGTGGAATCTTCTTTCTTATAGTTTGAATCCATTGCTCTATGTCCGCTTCTCTGGAGCAGCAGAAAACAACCTTTCTCTCTCCTCTATATGACATCCTTTTATATATTTGAACATAAAAGGTGTTCAAATATATAAAAGGATGACCCTTGTGGTCCCCAGGGCTTTTTTCTGGAGGTACTCAAGGGTACGCAGTGGCGGCACCTCTTGTTGTTGTTTAAAAGTGTGGCACTTACTGTAATAACTTCATGGTGAGTATCAGCACCTATTTTTCTAGAAAAAAAGGACTGGTGGTCCCTCCCAACTCTACAATTCTATGATGCTACGATTCTACTTTATATAGGGTCCAACCCCTGATTAGAATTGTCGCAGGCAGCATCTTCCTAGTCCTAAAGGGGGGGAAATCACACTTCAGTGAAAAGTAGATTCAAAAAATGTTTTAACTTATTCAATACTTCATGTTTTGCTTTACCATTCCCTAAAAACCTGAAAGCTTTTGAGATAGCAGAGAGAGAAAGAATGCAAAGCCCTCTATCAGGGGTAGATCTTAATCCTTATCTCACACAAAGGGGGGTGGGCCATCCCAAGTCTCACCCAGGAGCTTCCATTTCTTCTCCCAGCCTCCCACGCTGGGAATTCTTCCCTTTCCTGCCTCTCACCCAGGGTCCTTCATCAGTCATCACCTGACATCCTCATCAACCCACCGTAGAAGACATAAAAAAATGAAATGAAACAGCCAAGCTATCTTAAAGGCAGGCAACTTATTTTGTATGAGCCCCTTAGTTTCACACACCTTAAAAGGTAAAAGTACCCCTGACCCCTGACCGGCGTTAGGTCCAGTCGCGGGTGACTCTGGGGTTGCATGCTCATCTTGCTCTACAGGCAGAGGGAGCCAGCGTTTGTCCACAGCACCTTAAACACAGCAAATAGATCAAACTGCTGCAAACCTTCCTAATAGTGTATTCCGTTATTCTCTGAACCAACTATCCAGCCAATTAAAAATGATAATTCCTTTTTTGTCTTTGCATCTTCAAAAAATCACAAACAAACCCACAAATCTTATT
Organism: Lacerta agilis; assembly: GCF_009819535.1. Taxonomy (NCBI): domain Eukaryota; kingdom Metazoa; phylum Chordata; class Lepidosauria; order Squamata; family Lacertidae; genus Lacerta; species Lacerta agilis. Next base: position 131,305,908 of record NC_046312.1, read on the forward strand.
TATATAAGTGTGCAGTTTTCATTGTTCTTCATCTTCAAGGAGCTAAATTTCAAAGGCCACCAAAATGCGATTGACTTATACTGGAGGCAAGTCAAAAGAAGCTCGCCAGAAGCCCACCTCCCTTCTCACACCTGGATACCATCGTGCCTCTTTGTATTCACTGTAGTGGCAAGAGCAAAAAGAGAGAGACAAATTCCATTTATGGATGGGGCATGCAAGTAACAAATTCAGCAAAACCCTATATAGAATTTAAATCTGTTCCTTGTCTGAGCAGGGTGGGGGAGCCAACAATTGCACCAACTTCCCCCCATTTGTCGTTGGTTAAGGACAGCCTGTACTACTCAGTAGGATTTTAAAATAAAATAAGGACTCTTTATTGTGGGATAACCAGCCTTATATAAGCAACATGTTTAAGTCTAAGTAATGCATGAAAATAATAGAGAAAGCTGTCCTTTCAGGCTTAGCTCATCTTGGGAGGAATTAGGTAATCAAACCTTTGTTCCCCTCCAGTCTACTTGAGAAGCTCAGCATGTGAAGAGGCCTGAGCTGGTTGCTCTGAGCTCAGCCTGCATGGCTCTAACAAGCCTCTCTTGAGTTTGTATATCAATAATTTAGGAACTTTCCCCACTTTCTAAAGAAGCCAAGTTTTACTGCCTATGTAATTTTTTCTGAGTGATGTACGAAAAGCACATGGACCAATTTTTAACTTACCAAATGTGTGGTCTTTTTCTATACTGGGGGAAGAGGGGCATTTTGGAACTCACAAGGGAATATTTTAAAGGTAAAACAGCCTATATTTCCTAGCTTTGCTGCATATTTTGTGATTTTAAGTCTCTGTTGGAGTTCTCTCACCAAAGATACTTGCCCCAAACCTGTATTTTGGCATCCAAGTGATTCTTCTTTCTATACCTATTTTCCCCTTTGAGCAGGGCTTACCTTTATTTCCCTCCATGTCCTGCCCTGCCATTGCCTGCTTCCCATGACCACCCCTATACTGGCTTCCCCAGACCTCTGCATTCTGCAGCATCATTTAACCACCCCTTCAGTGGACTGTCTGTGCCCCTGCTGCCCTTAAAACAAACATCACACTTTACTGCAGCCTATTTAGAAGTTCAGTTTTTCTACACTGTAAGTGCTGACAACTTATACAGTATGAAATACTACTGCTCTCATAAGCTGCTTACATCTCTGCTTTTGTAACATTTCAATATGATCCAGTTGAGCTGCAAAATGTAATCAATTCCAGTCTGAGTCAGGGATGTGGAACTACAGGCCAAATCCAGCCCACCAGGAATATGGCCCCCAGAATTCTCACCACTTCCTCTGCTGGTAATGGAAGTTGGATCAGTTGGTGAAGCCTCGGACAGTGCTCTGCCCTGTCAGCCGCTGGACAGGCACAGGTTTCTGTGTTTCCTCTGCATACAATGACAAGAGGGTCTCCTTTAGGCAGAGAGGAAGACAAACTGAGAAAAGGAGGCCAATTTTTTTTAATGCAAATAGTCTGTGTGTGTGTGTGTGTGTGTGTGTGTGTGTGTGTGTGTGTGTGTGTGAGACACAGAGAGGTGGGGTGGGGTGGGCACAGGGGGAGAGAATGGTGTGCATGCTTTGGCCCCAGCCCTCAACCTCTTAGGGCTTTGACCCTGGCTACCACCAGAATGCAGCCCCTGATGACTGTTCCCTGAAGAAATTTGGCCCTTTTGCACTTGGGGTGAGGGGGTAAGGAGCACAGACCTCTGAACTCATCAGGGCAGCTTCCCACCCCGGCAGTATATGAAGCAGTGTCTATTCTGTTCCAAGAAAAACATCTCAAAAAGCAGAGGACCGATCCTTGCATCTTCTAGGACATTTTCATGCAAAGGTGCATTTAAGCATGAGGCCACCCAAGTAAGAATCAGATTGCTACTGCTAGGAAGTTCAGCTTTCCAAGGGCGGCTAGAAGGCGAAACTGGTGTGCAGGATGATACTTTATGAACTTGCTTCACTGACCCAAGTATAAATGGGGGGAGGTGGCGGGGGGACGGACGACAAAAGTGAAAATACAGTTTTGAATGAAGTTTTCCATGTGGAGATTTCATCTTACAGGACAAATAAAAACTACCTTCAGCTTAAGTGTGAATGTTAACTTAGAAACTGATGTAACAGAATATACAGTACTGGGAAACAGAAACAAGTATGTCGCTTCATGTTTTGTTGCCAATGTCTCCGACAGACTTTAGCAAATGGCAAAGCACTCTGTTCAAATAATGTAATGTACTGTACTGTCCAGATGTGCCTTTGGGGGTTTCTGTAGGATTTGAACCAATTTGACCTGATCTGAAGCTCTCCCACCCTTGAGTTAGGAAACCTCCAGAGTGACTTTTCCAGGAATGTAGTTGGGAAGTAATTGGTCACCTTAACTTTTGACTTATGCTCAGTTATATCTACCCATCTCTCTATGTTAATATTATTTTATCAGTGTATATGCCTACAGCATGTTATATTAAAATGCATTAACATAACTGTTTTGTTTGGAGCAATTTTCATCAGAACTGCAATAAATGGGTGAGGATTAAGCTCCCACTGCAGTTCCAATCCTGACTGGTGTAATAAAAATTAGGTTCAACCCCAGAAGGGAGTCCACGAACCTGGGGGAGAGCCTTAGTAGGGCTCCCCTCCTCTCAGGAGCACTTATGAATAAATAGAGACGATACAGAATCTCCCAAAGCAAGGCGGTTGCCCTTTATTAGAACTGCTGCAGCAGGGTGTCTTTGCAAGCAAAAAGACCCCGAACAAAGGCGTGCAAGCTCCTATATAGATTTTTGAAATTGCCCCCCCTCCAGCTCAAGACCACCCCTCCATACATTAGAATTACCTCACAAATTGGGAGGGTCTGGTAGCAGTCACCTGAGCATCTTGGACCCTGCCCCCATGTCTCCTCTCGCCCTCCACCAAAAACCCATCAAGTGAAACAAAAGATATTTACATTTCCCTATATCCCAGCCAAGTTAATCACACCTTTTTGTCTGACACTCAGATATTAGGATGCCAGAGATTATCACTCAGGCAGAGGGCTGCTGAGTAGCTGGAGGGCACCCCCCCTTTGTTCCTGAGACAAAGAAATACTTGGCCAGTTGGGAGTGAGGCCTGTCTTCCTGTGCTGGTTTTCAGACATGTGGCCTTATTTGCTTTTGGTACATTAATAACAATTATTATATATAAATAAAACACCTTAAAATTCTTACAACACTGGGTCTCCCTGGAGTAGCTATTGTTGTTCAAATCCCAATCACATTAAATGCAATAAGGCATTTAAAGTTAAGTTGTTGTTTTGCCCTCAGTCCAGGCCCATTCAGTCTGCTTCAAATCTCTCTCTGTTGCCTTTGAAAACTCCTATCACTAACCACTCAGTTCACAGATTCTCCAGATAGAGGATTCCTCAGATGCCCAGGTCCCTATGGCCCCCCCATAATCAGGCATGGATTGGTGCGCAGCCACTGGGCTTTGATCCGAGCGGGCCCTGGCGCCGGGTTTGGGGAAGGAGGCAGGAGGGCTCTGACGGGGTCCTAGAGCCTGCCCCTCTCCTTCCAAAGGGCATGTACTGTATTGCAAGCCAATTATTGTAAAAATAGAGAAAATTAGGGTCCGGTATTCCCAAGGAGGAGTTCCGGAGATTTACCCTGGAAAGCCCGCAATTTGCTGAAGCCTCCCTACTTACTGAAATAAGCCGAGACGACACAGGAGCTGGAGAAGGGAAAGCAAGGCGAAGCCTCCCGTTTATTCCCGTATCTGTTGCAACAGAGGTTCCCCACGACGTGTGGAATCACGAAGAGAGAACCCCGAGTATAGTCATAGGGAGGGTTTTATACATTTTTGTTTCTATACAGGTGAATGGAAGGAGAAGAGCGGGAGGGAAGGATTTACATAAGGTAAGTACATTTTATGACAAGGTGATTGGTTTATACAATAGTATCAGGGTGGTTTTCCTGCCTGTCTTTTGATTAGTTAATACTCTTGTTTATCTTCCGTTCACAGGGTGGAGTCGGTGATCGGAGCTTCCTGAATTGTAAATGTCCATGTCCTTTTGTACATGAATAAAGGTGATCTTCTTGGATAGCAGATGTTTCCGTTGTTTATTCCCTGCTGCTTTGGTGGTAGACCCAGTAGATGGCGCTGTGGTATAGAGGAAGCAGTTTGACAGTTCTTAGAATGTTGAGGACGGGAATCTGACAGCTCCCGGATGAGTGGCAGTTAGTCTTTATGAAGGGCGGCAGCAATAGGAAGTCCTTTGCAGCGTAATTTTGGTACAGGCAGAGCACAGATAATCTTAGTGTATTATACTTGTTGCAAAGAAGAATACATGGAGTGTAGGGATACATTTAAGATACATAGCTGGAGAACCAAGAGTTACATTTCAGATACAAAGTCAGAGAACCACAAAATGTAGTACTACATGAATGTCAGGGGTGTAAAAGGTACATTAAGTCAGTGGATACAGAGGTCAGAAAAAGGAAAAAGGCACGCTTTTACGGTGCGTTCGCAGATTCGGGTGGGATATGCAGAGGAAGGGCAGTCTTAGCGATAAGGAGTTCTATTCTCGGCCAGGACCTGGGACCTGAGGCAAAGTTGTCTATTGTTCCCACTCACTGGGCTTTGGCTGATGGGTTTTAGATATGCAAACGGTGAAGACGCTGGGTGGGGAGGCTAATCCGGCTGCAGGTGATGGGGTTCGGAGGTGCGGATGGTCGGGTGATTATGAGCGATCAGATTTGCATCTGAACATCCGAATTGTTATCGTCCGCCTCCCCCCCTCCCCTCTCTGGCCAACTCGTTCTTCTGCTTCTGGAAAGAAGTGGACCTAAAATGGCGTTACAGTGGATTTCAGGTCCCCTCTCTGCGCATAGGGGTGTTGGTGGGGTGAAGACGTTGGTGGCATGGGTATACTATTACAACTGGTATCTGCGTGCAAGAAAGAGCGAAAGGGGTTTCCTCAGCAAAGTGGAGTGTATGTGGTCCGTTCCTGAGTCAAGGGAGAGAGGCAGCTGGTGGAAAGGGCGCTCAAACCTGTCCGCCTCCTCCCCTGTCCGCCCCCCCCCCCAATTGCTTGCCTTGCAGCCCAGGAAGCAGCAAAAGAGCGTTATGCCGCGGGGGGAGGACCTTTAACTTTGCTTCCCCGTTTTTCTTTCCCTCTGCGTCTCGGAGAACAATTAAAAGTGGTGGAGAGATCCGCCCTCCCCTTCCTGGCTTTTTGTTTTGGAAACAGAAGCCTTTGCCATGATGATTGAAGCATTGAAAGGGCAAATTCGCAAGATAAGCTCTGGAGTTGTTCGGCGTGGGCGTCTCTTAATTGGCTGTAGAGGCCAAACGGGCTGAGTCCTGCGTGTCCGTGGAGGGTGTCTCTCTTCCTCTCTCCTTCACCGATGCTTGGGCGAAAGGGCTGCCTAGAAAAGGACGGAGGAACCGCTACGGGAGCCCAACGCCCTCCCAGCCGCTGCCACCGCGCATGGCTCGGCCCATGGTTCCTCCCAGCCCTTGTACATCATCATGCATAATTGCAAACCCCCTCCCAACATTTTACAGTCCACATGGAGCCTGCTTGAGACTCCTGGGCTTATTGGTCTCTGCTAATGCAATGGCAGGTCTTCGGTTTAAGAGTCTAACTCTAAGCGCACCTTGGATCCGGATTGCCTCTTACATTTCTGCACAAACTTGTGCCTGCATTCTCAGTGGACTTCCTTCCAGGCAAAACATTCCAAAAATTGTGTGTTACCGGTATGTTCTGTAAAAGCAGCACACTAGACTAGAGCGATTTAATGAAATAATGTGGACAGGAGGAAAATGCTTAAACAAACACACCCCGGGCCATGCGTGTAGCCAGGATTTTTGCGGGGGGACATGCCTTTTGTTGGGGGGGGGGGCAGAACCTCACTTTGCTATGCATTTTTATTGATTTGGGGGGCAGCTGCCCCCTGGCTATGCCCATGCCCCAGGTCCCTCCTCCTTTCAGCTTCTCTTACTTTTTCTGCTGTTCTTGGAGGGCTCCCTCCCAAGTCCCAAATGGGGGTTGACAACACCTCTTCCTTAGCAAAAGTGCTTAAGTCTCCTTAGCAATGCTGCTGCTTCCCACGTGCCAGAGCTTGAGAGTTGTCCTCATGTTTTCTTTCTTTCTAACTTTCTTTAGAAATGTCTGGTTGGCTTTTTTTTAAAATGAAGGCTAAGGAACTAGGGCTTCTGCATGTATGGGGCCTGGTACATATGTACCCCCTGTTGGTGGCCCTAGTTCTGGTCCAGAATTTCCCCTGGCATGGTAGTTTTCTATATGCCGTGGTTGCATTCAGTCACCTGAGCTCTGACACAGGTTTATCACCTCAATAAGAGTATAGTCTCATTTTCTATATAAAAAGCATATCCAAGTAAATGTGCAGGTAAGTTGCTACTCATTATTACTGATAATTGCACCTTAAATCATGTTCCTTGAAACCCTTTTACAGTTCTCTCCCAAGCACACACCTGAGATTTCAGCCTCTCACTTCAAAGCAAGGACTCCCTGCTACTACCTGTGGCTGATTCCTGCCATCTCTGTCCAGCTGGATGTGAGTCCCACGTTTGCTCCTCCCAGCTCTGTTTAGTCTATTTTACCTCTTTTTCCTCCTTTGGTCCGAGTCTTTGACTCTTTGTCCATTGTACTGACCACATCCCCCGACTGTGCTTCTCCTGAACCTCTTAAAGCTGAACCCCTTGAACTGCAGCAGGACCCCAGGAGCTTCTTAGTTAGATGCAAAATAACTCTAATATTTAATAAACCAGGAAATGGTTTAACAACTCTAGACACCATGTCTTTGCCAATTAAGTATTTGGCAATATTCCCAGCATTGGCACAATAACTGTCTAACCTTCAGAGGTGCCTTCAGAGCATTTCCATCTTGCCTTGAGGTGACTCATTCTCTGACAAAGATATTCAGGGCAGTGAAGGGCCCATGAAGTAAGGTAGCCTTGCTTTCCCAAGTTGTAATGTCCTGGAAAACAGTAGGTAATGCCATATTTGAAGTGGGGAAATTTGAGAGAGAGAGAGAGAGAGAGAGAGAGAGAGAGAGAGAGTTTTAACATGAATATTGGTGAGAAAAATCACCTTGTGGGGATTTTTTTTACTTTTAAAACAGTCAGGAATCAGCTACCCTCATTCACACCATCATGTTCCAAACTCGTGGGTTCCATTAAGTACTTGGATTCCATTAAGTACTAGAGACAGATGCAAATAAGGTAGCATTTACATTTCCAAAAGGGAGAGTAGCCATTCCTTGTTTGTCCCAACATGCTTTGGTGCAACATCATTATGCAAAGAGCATCCTGCATTAGATTTGTAAGATGGCCACAGATGGCTCCCAAATATGCTTGCATCAGAAACATGTATCCCCCCCCATTTCTTATTTATTTTTGTTGGTTTAATAGCTAGGCTAAAGAGGACTAAAAAATAAGTTCAATACTTAACGTTATGACTTTCAATTGATACTAATAAAGGCTGGTTGCTGCTGCCCAGGAGGACTCCCCTGCCTGAGTGCCTGAGGGCCCCGTTCCTGCCACTCACCACCTGGCCCAGGACTGCTGCTGCCTCTGCACTGCTGCTGGTTGCTGCTGCCCAGGAGGACTCCCCTGCCTGAGTGCCTGAGTGCTGCTGCTGTCCAGCTCTTTTTTTTTTAATGTTTTAAAATGTTTCTATTATTATTATTTCTTTTCATCTTTTTAAGTTTTCTTGTTGTGGGGGTGGGATAGATGTTTAGTGGGGTTTTGAGTTTTGTTTAATTTTGGTTACTTGTAATTTTTATAGTTTTTGGTTTGTATTATTGTGTTTTGTTTTCTGTTTTTATATAGGTTTAATTTTGTTCTTAAGGGGTGGGGTCAGGGCTGCCTGGGAGGGGGTCCCGGCCAACAAAATGGCTGGGGCAGGTTCCACAGGGTGGGATGCACTGGGACAACCGATCTCAGTGATCATGGGCAGGAGGAGGAGTTACGCTAAGACCAGACCATGTCATTGCCGAGGAGGCAGGTTTAGTCGTTGTCTGAGGACTATTCCTGCCTCCGGGTCTGGTCCTGACCGGACGGATACTGGATTCAGCAAGGGATACCCACATGACCTGAAGATGCTGCTGTGCAATGCCAGGTCAATGTTGAATAAAACCACTGCCATCCATGACTTGATTGTGGATGGTGGACTTGACCTGGCATGTGTAACAGAGACTTGGTTGGACGAGGCAGATGGGCCTGTCCTTGCCGCTGCTTGTCCGCCAGGTTTCTCTTACGCACAGCAACCCAGGCCTTGTGGGCGGGGAGGGGGGGTTGCAGTGATTTTTAGGAAGTCATTAGTTTGCACCAGGCGTCCTATTGGGAAGACCCAGTTCTCTGAGTGCATGTTCTGGAAGTTGGGCAATAGGGGCAGTACAGGATTCCTTTTGGTGTACCGACCTCCCCGCTGCACCAAGGATTCCCTGCCCGAGCTGCTTCAGGTCGTGGCGGATGTTCTCCTGGAGTCGCCTAGTTTGGTCGTCCTAGGGGATTTTAACATCCATGCCGACACGACCTTACAAGGGGCTGCTCGGGACTTCGTGGAAAGCATGGCCTCCATGGGGCTGACCCTGAATAAGTCTGGTCCAACTCATAGCCGAGGACATGCCTTAGACCTGGTATTCACCTCTATGGATGTTGGTGATCTGACATTAAAAAAAAGTGAAACTAAAGAAGTGCCATGGTCAGATCACTTCCTGGTGCAACTGGACTTCTCCGCAACCCTTCCCCTCTGCAGGGAGGTGGGACCAATTCGGATGGTCCGCCCCCGCCACTTAATGGATCCAAATGGTTTCCAGAGAGTGGTAGGGGATACTTTATCCCATGTTGATGGCCTTTCAGCCGATTCCCTGGTGGCCCGCTGGAATGTGGAGCTAACCAGGGCTATTGACTGTTTGGCTCCGAAGCGCCCTCTCCGGTTGCATGGAGCCCGGACAGCCCCGTGGTTTTCCCCGGAGCTGAGGGCGATGAAACAATTGTTGAGACGGCTAGAGCGCCGGTGGCAGAAAACCCATTCTGAATCCGACCGAACACAGGTTAGAGCTCAACGTCGAGCCTACCAAGTGGTGATAGCGACGGCAAAGAAGACTTTCTTCACCGCCTCTATTGCATCTGCGGAAAATAGCAGCAGGAGACTCTTTCAGGTGGTTCGGAATCTATCGGAGCCACCTTCGTCATCGGGGCCTGGTAGGGACCCCAAGATCTCCTGCAATGCGTTTGCAAAGTTTTTTGCGGATAAAATCGCTCAGATTCGGAAAGAGATAGACTCCACCGTGGGAGCAGGGCCAGGGCGGGAGAGTGCCAGAGTCCTGTCTAGTCCAGTTGCGTGGGATCAATTTCAGTCTGTTACCCCCGAGGATGTGGACAGGCTGCTTGGACGAGTGAAACCAACCACCTGTCTCCTTGATCCTTGCCCATCCTGGCTTATAAAAGCTAGCCGGGAGGGGCTGGGCGATGGGCTCTGCGCGGTGGTGAATGCTTCCCTCTGTGAGGGAGCCTTCCCAGCCCCGCTGAAAGAGGCGGTTATTAAACCGCTTCTTAAAAAAACATCTTTAGACCCGGCCAATATGGCCAACTATCGCCCAGTCTCAAATCTACCATTCTTGGGCAAGGTGATTGAGCGAGTGGTTGCTGAACAACTCCAGGCACGCCTGGAAGAAGCGGACCACTTGGATCCCTTCCAATCGGGATTCAGGCCTCACCATGGGACTGAAACCGCCTTGGTCGCGCTGGTCGATGATCTCCGGCGGGCTAGGGACAAAGGTGAGAGCTGTTTCCTAGTTCTGCTGGATCTCTCAGCGGCCTTTGACACCATCGACCATAACATCCTTCTAGACCGGCTAGAGGGGTTGGGAGCTGGAGGCACTGTTATACAGTGGTTCCGCTCCTTCCTCCTGGGCCGTGTTCAGAAAGTGGTGGTGGGGGATGAGTGTTCAGACCCCTGGGCTCTCACTTGTGGGGTGCCTCAGGGTTCTGTCCTCTCCCCCATGCTTTTTAATATCTATATGAAGCCGCTGGGAGAGATCATCAGGGGGTTTGGGCTGGGTGTTCATCAGTATGCAGATGATACCCAGCTCTACCTCTCTTTCAAATCAGAACCAGTGAAGGCCGTGAAGGTCCTGTGTGAGTGCCTGGAGGCGGTTGGAGGATGGATGGCGGCTAACAGATTGAGGTTGAATCCTGACAAGACAGAAGTACTGTTTTTGGGGGACAGGAGGAGGGCAGGTGTGGAGGATTCCCTGGTCCTGAATGGGGTAACTGTGCCCCTGAAGGACCAGGTGCGCAGCCTGGGAGTCATTTTGGACTCACAGCTGTCCATGGAAGCGCAGGTTAATTCTGTATCCAGGGCAGCTGTCTACCAGCTCCACCTGGTACGCAGGCTGAGACCCTACCTGCCCGCGGACTGTCTCACCAAGGTGGTGCATGCTCTGGTTATCTCCCGCTTGGACTACTGCAATGCGCTCTATGTGGGGCTACCTTTGAAGGTGACCCAGAAACTGCAATTAATCCAAAATGCGGCAGCTAGACTGGTGACTGGGAGTGGCCGCCGGGATCACATAACACCGGTCCTGAGAGATCTGCATTGGCTCCCAGTACGTTTCCGAGCACAATTCAAAGTGTTGGTGCTGACCTTTAAAGCCCTAAACGGCCTCGGTCCTGTATACCTGAAGGAGCGTCTCCACCCCCATCATTCAGCCCGGACACTGAGATCCAGCGCCGAGGGCCTTCTGTCGGTTCCCTCACTGCGAGAAGCAAAACTACAGGGAACCAGGCAGAGGGCCTTCTCAGTAGTGGCGCCCGCCCTGTGGAACGCCCTCCCATCACAGGTCAGGGAAATAAACAACTACCTGACATTCAGAAAAAACCTGAAGGCAGCCCTTTTTAGGGAAGTTTTTAATGTTTGATATTTTTGTATTTGATTTCTGTTGGAAGCCGCCCAGAGTGGCTGGGGAAATCCAGCCAGATGGGCGGGGTACAAATAATAAATATTATTATTAATATTATTGATTGCTCTTGAAGGAGACTTTATCCTCTGTGTGTTGCTCAGGCCATCACCTGAGACACGTGTTCCCTTGCCTTGCCTTCAGAAAGGCCTTCTCCGCCATGGTGCCACATCGCATGGTGCCAAGCTTTCCTGAGGGAGGTCTGCCTGACTCAGTCACTGCTCAACTTTTGGAGAGCTGTGGAAAGGTGGTTGTTTAGGGGGTCCCTTGGGCACGACCAAAGCTCAGTAATGCAGCATGTGCTTTTCATGTGCTGGGTGCCAGATCCAGCCTCTGGCACATCCAGTTTAAAGAACCAAGTATCAGATGACATAAATAATAAAATTATTATTATTATGGAAAGTTTTTAATGTTTATGTTTTATTATGGTTTTTATATGTCTTGGAAACTGCCCAGAGTGGCTGGGGCAACCCAGCTAGATGGGTGGGGTATAAATAATAACATTATTAAAAATTACTATTATAAAGATCTCTGTCTGAGATCTTGGCATAGACAATACTAGGCTAGAGGGACAAATTGTCTGACCTGGAAAAAAGCAGGATTTTTGCTTACTAATCCTCCTCCTGCTGCTGCTAGATATAGTGGTCTTTTAAATGTGACACCCCCCTTTTCCCTTTAGTTTGTACTGTTCAATATCATTTTATTGTTTTGTTTTCAAGCTGCTTTGGGATTCAAAGGAGTGGCATTAAATATTTCTTAATGACAGATATGGATTTACAGATGAACTCTCTTCAGCCCCTCTTAGCAGAAGTATTGACTTGCTCAGAACATTCAGAGCAAGCAGGTAAATAGAGGTGAATTGTGTTTTCTCCCCCCCCCACACACACACACACACTTGTTTGACTCTTCAAAGCAGACTTGTACCTCTGATAGATGGGCCTCTGGAAAGAGTACAGTTAGACAGACTGTATCTCCTTCCCCAACTGGCATGAGTTTGGCCAAGCTGCGGGAGGCAGTGGAGGATAGGGGTGCCTGGAGTGCTCTGGTCCATGGGGTCACGAAGAGTCGGACACGACTGAACGACTGAACAACAACAACATCTCCTTCCCCATCATAGCAGGGGCTATTGCTGCTTCAGGGGCACATACACCTCCCCATTTCTCGTGTGTGTGTGTGTGTGTGTGTGTGCGCGCGCGTGCTTGAGCCCAGCTTTAGAAACTTGAAACAACCGCCAGTGTAGCTCAGCTTTCTTGTTTTGAAAATCCAAAGCTTCTCACACAAAGTAAGGTAAGAAACGGCATTTAGTCATGCAGTCTTTGTTTTGCTTAAAGCTTGCTTGGAACTAGTGTCAGTCTCTGATTTATCTCATTACCGTGCAACAAATGCTGGACTGAGGCAAGTTGGGGGGGGGTTATTAAAATATGACAACTGATGATAATTTGAGTTGTTGTCTCCAAGGGTGGGTTCCGATGATGAATTCAAGTAGGGTAACCTTGCAGGAGACTTAGCACACAGCATTCCTCACAAACTGCAAGTGGTGGGGAAATGGCATTGTGATAGCAGTCATTGGCTGATAGGGGAGGGTTGGATAAACATCTTAATGCTTTATCATTACTCCAGCAATGAAAACAAAATATAAAACCAACTAAGTTTGTTCTTAGTATGAGCTTTCGTGGTCTCTAAGGTGCTACTGGAAGGATTTTTTGATTTTATATTTTGTTTTGACGATGGCAGACCAACACGGCTACCTACCTGTCCCAGCAATGAAACCAGTGCAGAACACATTTGAGGCATGGCTGATCTCCCTGCTTTTTGGCAAGTGGTCCACAAACAAAGAAGCTGTGGAATCATACAAAGGCCGTCTGGGATAGAAATAATCAAAGGAAACAAGTATTAGCTCAGCTGCTGGGTTAATTTTAGCACTGAAAGCAAGTTCAAAGGTAACACAGGCAAAGCTGCCTGCACCAATAAATCCTCTCCATCTCTTGGGAGCTGGGGGGGGGCAGTGACTTTGGGAGACTGGCTTTTGTGCTTTGACTCTTCTGGATGGAATGCAAGCAATTTCTTGGTATTATTTTCCACAGGATATTAACAAGACAAAGGCAACTCGTTGGGGATTCTCTTCAAAGGCAATAGCTGAAACGCATAAAAGCAGGCTTGATTCACAGTATGAGCTGAAATATTTCCTTTCCTCCATCCTATTAGAACACATTATTGTTCACAGATATGCACTGATCTAGCAGTTATTGTTTGCATCTCCAAAAACAACAAAAAGGAATTAATGGAGCATACTGATTCTCACCAGAGTAACCACAAGTAGCCCACCCACGTCCTGGAAACTGAAAAAGATATTCTAGGACAGGGGATGTGAATTCTAGACAGGCTTGAATCTTGGCATCCAATTCTGGGCTTACACATTGTCATTTTCATGGCTCAAAGCAAAAAGCAATCACTCAGCCATCTTTGCTTTCAAATCAAACAGAGCTCTAATTTTGGTTAAAATGACATAGAAAACAGAACACTATGGGCAGAGATGTGGAAGCCCAGAAAAAAATGGGAGGGGAATTCCTCCCTCTTCAGGCCTTAACATCTGTATTACATCTTATGCATGATCCAGTTGACAATGTGTATTGAGACTTCCAAGAAGCTTTCGATAAGCAAGTTAGTTTAGTAGTCATGGGAAAATAGGAGAGGTGTCCGACTCTTCGTGACCCCATGGGCCAGAGCACGCAAGGCACACCTGTCTTTCACTGCCTCCCACAGTTTGGTCAGACACATGTTGGTAGCCTCGAGAACACCGTCCAACCATCTCGTCCTCTGTCGTCCCCTTCTCCTTATGCCCCCCATCTTTCCCAGCATCAGGGTCTTTTCCAGGGAGTCTTCTCTTCTCATGAGGTGGCCAAAGTATTGGAGCCTCAGCTTCTGGATCAGTCCTTCCAGTGAACACTCAGGGCTGATTTCCTTAAGAATGGATAGGTTTGATCTTCTTGCAGTCCATGGGACTCTCAAGAGTCTCCTCCAGCACCATAATTCAAAAGCATCAATTCCATGTATGGAAAACAATGGCTTTAACTATACGGACCTTTGTCGGCAAGGTGATGTCTCTGCTTTTTAAGATGCTGTCTAGGTTTGTCATTGCTTTTCTCCCAAGAAGCAGGCACCATTTAATTTCGTGACTGCTGTCACCATCTGCAGTGATCATGGAACCCAAGAAAGTAAAATCTCTCACTGTCTCCATTTCTTCCCCTTCTATTTGCCAGGAGGTGATGATCTTAGTTTTTTGTGATGTTGAGCTTCAGACCATATTTTGTGCTCTCCTCTTTCACCCTCATTAAAATGTTCTTTAATTCCAGTTAATTTACAGTTTTTCATTGTTTTCTCAGATATATCCAATACTACTACTACTAATAATAATGATAATGATAATAAAATAATTTCAAACCTAGGGGTTAGCATAGGTCTCCAACAGGAGCTCATAGAGCATGCAAAGAGGACAAGTAAGCGCTTTGCAAGACTGTTTGGGAAACTCCTTAAATATTATGTCCTCACAGATTTTGCAGCAGCGGCTGAGCTAAGATGAGTTTTCCCTTTTACAAAACTTGCAACCAAAATTCGCCCTCAAAGTCACTTTTGCTTAGCATCAACTGGGCCCATTTTAAGATGGGTTACTGGGGGGGTGGGCAAGCCGAAGGGTCCAGAGTTTGTTTGCATGATAAACCTGGGCTGTCAGAGCGTGGCATTCAGAAATGTAATCTGAAAAAGAGCAATTGTCAGTGAAAATGTCACTCTATCTGCCTGCCCTTACAGAAACAGAGCTTCATTATCATAATGGTGAAGGCTATGATTTGACAAAGTTAACATTGCCTTTTTAAATAGTGGAGGACAGGCATGAGGAATTTTAATGATTATAAAGGTTGTTTTCCAGTTAGAGCATGACTTGCTGACAGTCGTTGGATGCAGGTCTGTCATACTGTATTATATGGTTCACTTCCTATTTTCAAGCTCAGTCATAAAAATTTCTCCCTGAGCAGATCTTTATATAAATAAATAGAACAACCACCTAAGACAGGGATGGCCATCTGGCAGCTCATGAGACACAACTGACCCACAAGGCCACTTGGGAGTTTTTGTGGACTCTCTTTCCTTGGAGGTTTTTAAGCAGAGGTTGGACGGCCATCTGTCATGGATGCTTCAGCTGAGATTCCTGCATTGCAGGAGGTTGGACTAGATGATCCTTGGGGTCCCTTCCAAGTCTCAGAGAAGAAATTCACTTCATCAACTGTGTGAGAGGCCTTCAGGTATTTGGATATTTTGTCATCTCTTTTCCATGCTAAAGATACCCAAGCTCCTTCAACCCTTTGCCATAGGACTTGGTGCTCACTGATCTTTGTTGCTCTTTTCTGGGAAAGTTCCATTTTGTTGATATCCTCCTAATACTGGGGTCCTGAGAATTGAACTGGAGACATACTCTTGTGACCTGGACACAAGGGGTGGAATCAGTGCTGTGCTAATACGCTTGTTCTGTCAGCGCAAGCATTTCTGCTTCCCAGATGGAATGAGCTCCCCTTTCCTCATACCATGTGCTGTTCTAGGAGTTCTTCTGACTCTCCAGAGAAGATCTGTGGGAGGCACAGGGAGTCCTTGCATTGGCTTCTACTAATGTACTGGGTTGAATCCAGCTCTACCCTTTTGTTGATGCAACCTAGAATACATTTGCCTTTTTGCGACCACATCACCCTGGTCATTCATGTTTAGCTTGCCATCTGTTAAAACCCACACCCTTTGAATGTGTACTGCTGTCAAACCAGGTGTCACCTACCTTAGGGTTGTTGTTTTTTAATGGCTTTAAACAGAACGTTACAATAATCTCTGTTGAAATTAATCTTGTTTTCGACCAATTCTTCATCCTGTCTTGCTCATGCTGAATCCTGTTTTTGTCTTCTAAGATATGAGCTGGCCTTCCTAGTTTGGTGTCATCTGCAAATTTGATTAGTATCACACTCTTTCATCCACGTTATTTATAAAGATGCTAGACACCACCAGGCACAAGGCAGATCTCTGCAGCACCCCACTTCTCTCTTCTCTCCAGGCTGATGAGAAGGCATTAGTGAGAACTCTGGGTACAGTCCATCAACCAACTATAAATCTGCCTGACTGTAAAAGGTAAAAAGGTAAAGGACCCCTGGATGTTAAGTCCAGTCAAAGGTGACTATGGGGTTGTGGCGCTCATCTCACTTTCAGGCTGAGGGAGCTGGTGTTCGTCTGCAGGTAGCTTTCCAGGTCATGTGGCCAACAGGACTAAACCAGTACTGGCGCACTGAGGGCCGTGACGAGTGCCAGAGCGCATGGAAACACCATTTACCTTCCTGCCACAGCGGTACCTATTTATCTATTTACACTGGCGTGCTTTTGAACTGCTAGATTGGCAGGAGCTGGGACCGAGCAACAGAAGCTCACACCGTCGCGGGGATTCTAACCACAGACCTTCCAATCAGCAAGCCCAAAAGGCTCAATGGTTTAGACCACAGCACCACCATACTTTACCACCTTGTCTACAGGAATATCACAGGAGACCTTATGCAAGGTTTAGTTTGATGGTGGAGGACTTCCCCTGCAGATGTGGGTGACCATGGCCAATTCCCATAAACACCTAAGGGAAGTTTGAATGCTTTGGGAAGGTTTCTTGAGAGACAGGACTTGCAATTCTGTCAGTGAGTTTTTTAAAAAAGTTTTTGTTTATCTTGGCATTTGACTTCTGGCTTCATATTTTAATTGCTGCTGCTTTACTTGCTAATATTGGTACTGTTTTAATGTCTTGTTATTTTGTAAATATGTCTTGCTGATTCTTGTTAGCCTTCTTGGGAGAGTTTTACCCTAAAAGGTGGGATACAGATATATTCAAATGAAGTTCCTGACTCTTCCTTCCCTTTTCTAACTTCTTGAGAATTAGGCAGAGGGCTAAACTTCACCACAGCAGTTGCAATGGTTGTGCTGCTGAGGAAGATCAAGACGGCCCTTGTTTACCAGAAAGGCAGGGATGTTGTCTTTGAATTCAGATACTTTCTTGTTTTAAGCCACCATTGACAAAGGGCTTGAGTGAAGGCAGCTAATAAGAAGTAATTTCTTAGACTATGACAAGGGCACTCAATAGGTAGTACGCTGGGCAAGCTAATCCTGCCAACTAAAACACAGGCATGCACATTAAAGTCTGGAGCAGGAACTCATTATATGCTTCACTTAACACTAACAGACTTGCAGGATTAGTGATTAACAGTCCTCCCGTGTGGAAGTCAAGAATTCTAGGCCTCTGCAGGCACATCACCATGTACAGGATAACATAAATGTAGGAGTAATTTCTTTCTTCATGAAGTTGGATAAGCTAACCCAATTTGCTCAAATTAAGCACACTTAAGAAAGGTGCTTGCTGCGTGATCAGTTCCAAACACATAAAGGGCCTGTGGGCACATCCCCCACGACAATGACACATGTGCTGGCCATGCACCTGGCTGGAGCATGAGTGATGTTAGTCTGCAGGGCCGTCTTAGCCATAGAGGCTAGTGGTGCAGGGAACCACGGCACCACGTTCTGGAGGGTGCCAGGGAAGAGGCGGAGGCTGGATGTGGCAGCTCGCCGCCCTCATCCGCCTCCGCCATGCTGCGCTGCACCCGGAGCCTCCTTTTGGGAAAGCGTGCCATTGCAGCTGCCCCCTCCCCAGCATGCCCCGTGCCCTCCCGGGACATGCGCCATGCCCCCATGCAGCCAGCCAGCCAAACCCGGCACGCAAACACAAGGTGCAGCAAAGCGTGCAATCGAGATCTTGGCTATGCATACGAGGAGGCGCAGGACCCGGCAAATCCATAACCTTCTGAGATCCCGATTGCATGCTCTGCTGTGCCTCCCTTGTGCTTGTGCACTGGGCTCGACTGGCTGGCTGGCTGCAGAGAGCGAGCGAGAGCAGTGCCTCCTTGCCCTCCCCCAGCCAGGCACTGTGGCCGGGCAGTCAGGCTGAGCCTTTGGCTAGCAACGGGGGGGGGGGGAATCCATCTCCCCGCTCCGCCGGCCGATGCCGCAACTGCAAAGCAACAGGTGAGGCGGGGAGGAGCTTGGAGGGTTCTACGTGAGAGTTGTGGGGAGGCAAGGAGAGGAACGGCTCCAGAAGTATTCCTCTCCCCCCCCACACACCCCTTCTTGCCATTTGGACATGCACGTTGCACGCTATGCACCCCCGTGGGGAACCTTTCCTAAAAATGGTCAACAACTTGGGGGGTCCCCCTGCCTAAAAAAGGTTGACAATTATGGGAAATGGCCCCCCGCCGGAGGGATCTTCGCACCACGGCGCCCGATATGCTTAAGATGGCCCTGTTAGTCTGCAAGCGGCAGGAACCCTAGTCCCAAATGCCTGAAAATGAATTTGCTAAATATGTGGGCAAATACCAGGAAGTAACAGCCAGTCATGGGTCCCCAGCACATGTGTCCTGTCTATGTACCATATACACATACAACCACCTGAACTTTACAGTCTTCATCAGAGGCATAAGTGTATATGCATGACACAACTGTCACATAAAGTGAGAACGCGCCCTGCCTTCCAATCTTCTCTTGTTCTGGATTTAACTCAAAGGTTTGTGGTGGGAAGAGGTACTTGCTGAGTAGTTTATGTTTTGACGCATTTTAGTATCGTTGCCAATTTTAGAGTTTATTCTTTACCTTTCCCCAACCCAACCACAATATTACCAACCCACCAAACAGTTATTTGGTAGGCAGTGCATGGGGCAGACCTATCTTATTTGCACCCAAAAACAAAAGATCAACATCAGTGGCAAAAGCAGCAGCAGCAAAGAACATTCAGGGAGCCATGGGAGAGACTCATCTAAAACTGGTACCCAAGAGGTCAAGGCCATCTGGTGGCTGCTTCAAGAAACACTGTATGGGGACTGAAGACTTAGGAATCTCTTTCACCTGTTCTCCCTTCCAAAGTTGAGACCTGAAGACTGTGAATCTTAAAGGGCCAAAGCCCTGGCCTGACAACAAGCATCTCTCCTCCTTTCTGTGATCTCCTACCTGACATGCTCTCTGAGCTGCTGGATGGGTATGCTAGTATGAGAGACACTATATTTCTCTGTCAAGTCAGGCTCAAGTATTGCATCCCTGAAGGCCTGGGCTCAGGCACCAGCATCAGGACCCTGACCCAATCCCACAGCCGATAGTACAGCAGTCCTGGCTTCTGATAGCCTGGCACCTGTGAGGTTTTTCAGCTATGTGAGGCTTTAGGGCTTAAAACACTAAAGAAAGTACTATAAAATTCAGCTCTTAGAACAGGGCCAATATGAGGTTATGTTCAGAGTTTATTTTCATGCAATCTGGTTTGAGGGAGTACATGGTTCTGGGACAGTTAACTTAGCACAGTATTTAAGTGTGTTCTGTATCATTCTGTTCAAAAAGACATAGTGTATTATTACTATTACTTAAATTTATTGAGGTTTTTTACCAAGGTAATTTAAAGCAACTTTCAATATATGTACATACAAACACATACATTGAAACCATAAAAAAATAAAAAAATAAAGACCCTAAAGGGAAATCCTGTTTTAAAAGGCAGGATTAAAACATTCCACCCACTCAAGGCCAAAGATAATTAAGAGGCAAAGGCCTGGTTAAAAAGGATTTTTATCCAGAACATTCCACAAACAGGGAGTCACCACTGAAACCACCATTCTCACATTGCCACCCTCCAGATCTGCCAGATGATGAAAGCCAGGCCCAGGGTGCTTTATATGGGGGGAGGTGGTCTTTGAGGCACAGTATTGGGGTCCTGAACTGCATAAGGCTTTATAGGTGAAAAGCAGCACTTTGAATTGGCCTTGGAAACTAACTGGTAGCCAGTGTAGTCAGGCCAGGAATGGTGTTATGTGCTCAAGCTCTCTTGCTGGTTTGGGGGTGGGGGCGAGGAGAAGCGGTGCCTGGGAGAGCGCTGCAGTCCAGCTGGTTTGAGGGGGGAGATCGAGACCACACGCTGGTTTACGGGTGGAGAGTAGAGGAGGGAGGCGAAAAGGAGCCCTTGGTCTGAGGAGGCAAGGCAGGATCAGGACCAGCAGCAGCATCTCCTGCTTGGCTTTCTTTGACGGGGGGGGGGAGAGAAGGCAGGATTTGCATTGTGATCACCTCCCCAGCTCTGTTTGACAAAAAAAAAAAAAAAAATCCGCACCGGTACCACTTGACCTTCCTACACCACTGTGTCCTCCCTAATATGAAGTTAGGCTCGCGGGCTATTTCATTAAAACGATTTGACACGTGTCTTTAGCTTCCCCCCCCCCATCCCGTGGGAAGCGGCCGGGTTTGTAAATCAATATTGTTTTGTTTTGTTTCTTCTGCCTCTAGCTTTGGGGAATACAGCCTCGCTTGCCTCAAAGGGACTTTTTTTAAAAAAAAGTTTGTCCTGTGTGGTGTTTCTGGTCTTTAAAGCGCGCGCAATTTTGCCTCTCTCCTCTAGCTTCCGATGAGAAAGAGAGAGGGAGAACGACAACTAACTCCCCCCCCCCATTGTGAAAGGGAGACCAGCAGCTGATTTCAATCGGTCCAACTTGTGGGCGTGGATTGAGCGCCTACGAACCCCACGGACCAATCGGAAATGGCCCCGGGGAAGTTAACTGGAGAGTCGGCGGCGGGGGAGGGCAGAAGCCGTTTCCTGAAAAGATGGGGGGAGGAAGGCGTCGCCGTCACTGTGCGAGCGGGTGCGTGGGCTGCCTGGCAGGTGAGTTTCGGGGGGGGGGGGAGTTGTTCGAAAGTGGCGCAGATTCCCGCGACTCCCAAGCCTGCAGCGAGCGGCGAAGAGGCGCAGCTTCCCCCGGCTGGAGGAGGCAGGCAGGCAGGCGGGGGGGGGGGGGAACGGGTGTCATCCCTGCAGAGGTGGGGAAAGGCGGGTGCCATCCCGGGAAGGAGCGCTGAGCGGTTAGAGCGAGCGGTCTGCCCCGAGGAAGGGAAGGGCCCCTCATGTGGCTTTCCTGCCATTTCTTCTGCAAGACGAGGGGGACACGCCTGTCCCGCTACCTTCGTGACGCCGCGTTCTGGAGTCCCCCGTTGCTGTCCCCCGTTAGGATGCTCTTCCTTTATCTGTAAGCCGCCTTGAGTCAAGGGCGGAAAGAGAAGCGTAAAGCGAGAAGAAACAATTTCCCACGGGCAGCTAAGGCTTTCAATCAGCGGGGGGGGGGGGGCGCTCTCCAGAACCGGGAAAAGATGCTCCGCTCTGCCTCTCCATCCCAAAACGCTTTGGAGGAACTACTGGAGCAAAAAGGGTTAACAGCTTCTTCCACGAACAGTATTTAATCCGCGCGCTCGCAAAGCTGAGAATCCGATCCAGCCAATCAGTAAGGGGCTTCCTGCCTGGCCTGACTCCACCCAAGAAACGACGGGGCGGAGGGGGGGAGAACCGAGGAACCTTTTTAACCCCAGCACCACCACGGCCCTTTGAAAACATGGCAAAGGGGGAAGCCAGGGGAGAATTCGCCCCGGCGCCACCCTTCACTCATTTCCCGAGGGACAAGGAAGGGGCTCGAATCTTTCGAACCTCCCTCTGGTCTCTTCTGCAGGATCGAGCGCCCTTTGTCTCATCGCCTCCCCCCGCCCAGGCGCCTGAGTTCGATTCGCCCACCCCGTCTCCCCTTATACATTACTACGGTCCAACTTGTAGGCGGGGATTGAGCGTCTACATCACCCGCAGACCAATGGGAAACGGCAGGGGGGGCAGAGGCGGCTTTTTCCCGAAGAGATTGGGCAGGCAGGGAGAGGACGGGTGTCATGGGGGGCGGGACACCCTCTAGACGCTCGCCCCGCCCCCTTGGAGGTTAGCCCTGCCCCCGGGTTAACTGATGTGGCTCGTCTTTATTATTATTATTGTTATTAAAGATTTCTTGGTTTACAGAGTCATGCCAATGTCTCTTTTTTCAACTTTCATTTTCCAGAGGTCAGTTTCATTTGTTGAGCATTAGGCTTACATTAGGAAGAAAAGGGGGGGGGAGGTGGAGGGGGCCATGGGGGGGGGTCGGGAGGCGAGGTTTCCAGTGTGCTTAATGTATGTGCGGGTTTTTGTGTCAGCGTCGTTTGCGCATGTTCCTTTGGTGCTGAGAGAAATTGGGGTTGGGCCAGGGTGCGGTTGCTTCTTTGTGATTGGCTGTGGTGAACTTCGTTTTCGTGTGGGGGGGTGGGTGTTTTGGATCAGGTTAGCCATATTGATACCGGGGGGAGGCGCCCGGGCGAGAGTCCGGTGCCGAGATTTGGAGGGGGGGGGGCGGAGAGGCGGTGGTAGGACTCTAGCCCTTTAAGTGTGTCAAGCACTAAGCAGCGAAGGGCCAAGATTTAACAGGAGGGGGCGGAGCTGCTCAGCGGAGCATCCAATTGGCCGGTGCGAGGGAAGGACCGGGAGAATCCCGCTCTGATCGACAGGGGGCGGGGCTTGAGCAGAATGGCAGCGGCCGGCTGGGGCTCTGGGCTGTGAGGGTTGCGACCATCTCCCTCCGCCTGGCAGCTCCGAGGTCTGCGACTGCTGCCTCTCCCCAGTCGGGGTGGGGGTGGGGAAGGCGAGGGCTACTGCATGGGAGCTCCTGCAGCCTGCAGAGCTTTCCCCCGCCCAGATTCCTCCTATTCGGGGCTGGGATTTTTCGTGAGCTCCCTAACCCTGTCAGTAGATCCCCCCCCCCCCTATTAGATGCAAGGATTTCACATTTTGAGTAAAGTGAGAAGAAGGAACAGCGAGAATTCAGGAGAAGCAGCGCAAGAGGCTGCAATCTTACACCTGCTTACTTTGGAGTAAATTCAGTTGAGCACATTGGGGCTTACTTCTGAGTAGACATGCTTGGCATTGCACTGTCAGTTTATTAACATTACACTAGAAAAAGAAGCTGTCAATTCATTGAGTACTTTCCATCTTTTTAAGTACAGCATCTTAAACAATTTAAAATCAATGGGGCATAGACAGGTTTGGGGAAACGTAAGGCCTGTCTATAGGACAAAATCCTAGGGGAAACATAACAAAATAAAGAGTTTAGGTTAATCACGTTCCCACAATTAATGTCATGTCTATCTTGACCCAGTTTTTTTTTGTTTTTTTGTCATTGATACCCTGCATTCCTTCTCAAAAGGTCTACTCAAGGTGGCTTCCATCCTTCAACAAATGCCAAGCATCCCTACAGAAACGTGATATACCAGTATGTATAGCTCAGGTCCCTTTAAAACAAAGCCTTCAACAGGTTGGATTTGTCTATAATAGTAGTGCCTAGAACCACTGTGGGAGAGTTAGAGCTCCTTTCCCCTAGAATTATAATATTGTACAGTTGGAAGGGACTCTCTTGAGGATCATGTAGTCCAGCCCTCTGCAATGCAGGAATATGCAGCTATCGCATCCTTTTGCTGTCAGCCCTCATTTGCCCTCCTCCTGCTATGTAAATTTATTTATAGCTTTCCCTCCCTCCTCTCTCTCTCACACTCACACACACACACAGGTTGCCTCAGATGCTAGTCCTACTCAGAGTAGACTCACTGAAATGAATTAAAAATCCAAACATCAGACTGACCAATGCATTATTTTCAGTGTAGCAAAATCTCCCCTCCCACATCATAAGGTCACCCAATGCCTAACCGCCACAAGAGCCCAAGAAGGGCTCGCCGCCACATACCCTCACAACTGCAACCAATACTTCAAGCCCTCTGCTATGTCAGTCAACCACATGTCATTTCCCCAATCAGAGAGGTGAACCCCATCTTGAAACAAAGTCATCTTGTTGTAAACTATATTGGGATGTGGAATCACTCAGCCACCAAGCATGTGCACCTTCTGTGCCACTGAACGATTCAGGCGTTTCCGGCTGGGTTAGTACTACCACGCCAAATGCGTCTCTCCAACATTCACGACCAGATAAGAGTCATTTTTGGGAAGGTCAAAGCCAAATAGTCCAAGTCCTTTTTATATTCAGAAGCAAGTCCACACCTTTTCGGCTAGGCAAATCATTTTCTCCCACCTGCAAGACCAAAGCATCAGGGGGGCCTTCGGCCTTGGCCCTAGCAGTCATGATTGGCAACATCTCCGATTCAAAGGTTCTTTGCTTCATCAATTTTAGCTTCCATTCAAGATCTTGATTCATGATTTTTGCATATTGGGATTGCAAGTATTTAATTTCTTTTTGAATTTTTTGACTTTTGGGGTGGCCTCTTAATTCTTTTTCTTTTCCTTTAATTAATTTCAAAAGTCTATCCATTTCCATGTTTTGCAGCTTCTTCTTTTTTGCTTTTTCACTTATGAGGAACCCTCTCATTACCGCTTTACTTGCATCCCAAACAATTCTCTTTTCCACTTCAGCATTTAAATTAATTTGAAAATATTCCCTCATCTTCTTTGCAGCTCTTTCTATCAACTTGGCATCTCTCATCAATGCATCGTCCATTCTCCATCTAAAGGAGTCCTTGGAAATTATTTTTAAATTCAATTGTACAGGATTATGATCCGAATATGTTTTGGGACCAATTTCTGCTTTTTGTATTTTTGGTGTCAATTCATTTGAAATCCAGATGTAATCTATTCTCGACCATGACTTCTGAGATTCTGAAAAATAAGTTGCCTCTGCTTCAGTTGGATTTCTCAATCTCTACGCATCTACCAAATTCAAATTGTCAACCATTTCAAAAAAAGTCTTTGGCAATTTCCCATCATTTGTTATTTTAGTTCTTTGAGATCTGTCCATTAACGTGGAGACTGCTCCATTAAAATCACCGAGACATACTATTTTATAATCCAAATAGTCCAGTAGCAGTTCATGGATTTTTTTTATAGAAAATTGACTTTCCTTCATTTGGTGCATAAAGTCCCAGTATCAATTTTTTTTCGCCTTGTACTTTTATCTCAATAGCAATGTATCTCCCTTCTTCATCTTTAAATAACTGTCTTGGGCTATATTTTTCTTTTACATAAATTACCACACCTCTTTTCTTGACTTTATCCGATGAAATGAATTCTTGGCCTAATTTTTTGTTTGTTAAAATTCTTCTGTGTTGTCGGACTACATGGGTCTCCTGTAAGCAAACAATATCCAATTTCTTCTTTTCCAAGCTGTGAAAAACTCTGTGTCTCTTCGGTCTCTGATTCAATCCCCGAACATTCCATGTCATCAATTTCAAGGCCATCTTTTAATCTGTTCCTCCAGTCGCCTCTCCTTTCTTGTCTTTTTCTGGCACTTCTGGTCCCGGTATCCCTGGCAATGGAGGCCGGTACAAAAATGCCGGGTCTAATGCAGATCCTTTAAAATCTTCCAAATGCTTGTCCAAGAACTTTTGCTTGTCGGTCGGGGATCTTATTCTGATTTTCCTCTCCTTGAATGTAAACGCCAAACCCTCTGGGAACTCCCAACTGTAAGGAATCTTCCTAGTCCTCAATTCAGATGCCAAGTCGTTATAGGAAACTCTCTTATCCAGGAAGTATCTGGGGATGTCTTTAAAAAATATTATCTTCTTCTGCTAAACCACCAGGTTATTCTTATAGTGTAGGTCCAAAATCTGGTCTCTTTGGTGTCTATCCTGTAATACAATCAAACAGTCGTTGACCCCTTTGGATCCTTTCTTTCCTCTAGATCCAAATCTAAAGGCCTTCACTATGGATGCTGAGACCTTACTCTCTTCCAGCTGCCAGAATGTGGAGAATTCATTAACTATAAAGTCCTTCAAACTGTCCTTTTCTAGTTCAGGAAGTCCTCTTAAGCGGATGTTCCGTTCTCTCTCTCGGAGTTGCAGAAAGGCAAGATATTCTTCTACATTCCTTTGCTGTGAGCCAATTTTTTCAATTTTTCCCCAAGTCAATATTCTCCAATTTCGTCTCTACTGTTCTTATTTTTTCTTTAACTTCTTTAAATTCCTCAGTTTCCTTTTTTCAAACAGTCACCTCTTTAGCAATTTTATCAATTTGCTCTCTGTTTTGCTTGACTCCTTCCTCAATAGCACCTATAGATTTTTCCAATCTCTGAGTGGAGTCTTTTATTTCAGTTTGTAATTTTTCTGTAGCTGTATTCACTGAGGTGTTCACTGAAATTTGTGTTTGTTTCACATCTTCTCCTATTTTTCCCACCTTTTCTGACAAATCCAAAATAGTTGCACTTAGCTTCTCAATCGCAGATGCCATCTGTTCTGGAGTAATTCCTGATATTGAAGCTTTTCGTGCGTCTTTTGCTGCAACCTTGGCTCTTGTACTATCTTGCATCTCCAATACACTCTGCAGCTGGTATTTCAAGGTCACTTTCTTTGTTGTAATTGTCTCAGACATTCACAGGAGTCCAAATCAAAACAATCCTTTAAGTAAACACCAGGTGGCCAGCATAGTCCTTCAGAGAGCAAAGGGATCACAGAGCCAGAAGTCCCAAGCAGTTCCAACCACCACCACTAGTAATCCAAATAGTCCAAGTAATCCAAAGTTTCTAAGTAATCCAAAAGTTTAAAAGTAGTCCAAAGTAATCCAAAAGTTTAAAAGTCTGTGTTGGTTTGGGTATGTATGGGTTTTTTCTTTGCTATTTCTATATTGTTTAATGTGTTTGTTTCTTTTTCTCTTTGCTTTATTCTTTGTTAGTTATTTTTGTTTAAATGTTTAAGTGTTGGATTTATGTGTTGTTTAATGCAGAAAATAATAAAATCTGTTTTTTAAAAAAAATGATTGGCAACATCTCCTTCCATCACATCCCGCGCCTTGAAATCCAGGAAATATGAACATGCTTAGGAAAACCCAGCTGGCACCCCACGCTAAGCATGCTGCTCTGGAAGCCACAATTCTTTCTATTAAGGAGAGATTCATTCTTCCCCATATTTCTAGATTCCTTTTTATCTCATTCCAACATTTTTCATAATTATCTTTATAAATATTAATAAGATAGCCTAGAAATAGGATTATTTCATACCCACTTTGTCTTACCTCTTTTTCCATTTCCCTTTCAAGAGCCTCAAACTCGTAAATGGATATGTTCACCTATAATAATAGTAAAATTAATAATAATTTATTATTTATACCCTGCCCATCTGGCTGTTTCCCCAGCCACTCTGGACGGCTCACAATCAAGTGTTAAAAACAATACAGCATTAAAAATTAAAAACTTCCCTTCTTTTAAAAATAGGATAGCTGCTTATTTCCTTGACATCTGATTGGAAGGCGTTCCACAGGGCAGGCGACACTACCAAGAATGACCTGAAGCAGCTCAGGCAGGGAATCCTTGGTGCAGCAGGGAGGTCGGTACACCAAAAGGAATCCTGTACTGCCGCTATTGCCCAACTTCCAGAACATGCACTCAGAAAACTCTGTCCTCCCAATAGGACACCTGGTGCAAATTAATGACTTCCTAAAAATCACTGCAAACCCCCCCCCCCCCCCGCCCACACGACCTGGGTTGCTGTGCGTAAGAGAAACCTGGTGGACAAGCAGTGGCAACGACAGGCCTGTCTGCTTCATCCAACCAAGTCTCTGTCACACATGCCAGGTCAAATCCTCCATCCACAATCAGGTCGTGGATGGCAGTGGTTTTATTCATCATTGACCTGGCATTGCACAGCAACACTTTCAGGTCATGTGGGTTGCTGATTCCAGTATCCTTCCAGTCAGGACCAGATCTGGTGGCAGGGATGGTCCTCAAACAACGACTAAGCCTGCCTCCTTGGCCATGACATGGTCTGGTCTTAGCATGACTCCCCCTCCTGCCCGTGATCACTGAGATCAGGTGTCCCAGTACAACCCCCCCCCCGGTGGAACCTGCCCCATCCATTCTGTTGGCTGAGGCCCACTCCCTGGCAGCCCTGACCCTTTACCCTTAAAAAGCAAAATTCAAACTACAAGAACTTAACAAAATAGTGAAAGTAAAAACAAAGCAAGAAACAATTATGCTAAAATTAAACTACTCCCTGCCCTGACTAAACATTTGTCCCACCCCAAACAAAAATAAGATAATGAAATATTATATTATAAAAAAACCACTATTCGAGGTGCAGCAGATTAAGAACACATAAAACATTTTAAACCATTTTTGTCACTTGCTGCAGAGAGCTGCTCAGAGTATGTGTGAGTGTAGGCCCCGCCCCTTGGGGGGAGACACGTTCGACAGCAATTGTCCTTCAAATAATTTACAAATTTAGACCTTTCTATAGTTTTTTGATTAGAGCAGCCCCTGATTGAAGCAATCGTTTTTGCCATCTCAGCAAACTCATAAATCTTAACTTGCCATTCTGTCATTTGTGGTACTTTTTCTGTTTTTCAATATTTTACCACTAGAATTCTTGCGGCTGCAGTTATATACAGAAATAAGTTCCGTTTAACCTTGGGAATGTCGTTTTTTAATAGACTCAATAAATATGACTCTGTTGGGTTTTTTTTAAAAAAAAAATAGAGCTCCTGAGTATCTTTTTGATCTCCTCATGTATCTCATTCCAAAATGGTCTAACCACCTTACATCCCCACCACATATGGTATAATGTTCTCACCTCTTTCTTGCATTTCCAGCAGAGATTTGAATGCTTTTTGTAAATTTTTGCTAATTTTACTGGGGTGAGATACCATCAATAACACATTTTCATTGTTTTCTTTTACTAGATAGCAAGCTGTGAAATTTATATCAGTTTTCCACAACCTTTCCCATCTAGTCACCTGAATTGTCTGGCCTATATCTTGCGACCATTTTATGGCCGTTTCTTTTATAATCTCATCTTTCAGTTCCCATTGAAGAAGTAAATTACCAGTATACATTCTTGAGATAACTTTCTTGCTTGGTTGAATAAGTTCACTTTGCAGTTTTGAGGTTTTTTGTTCAAATCCTATTTTCTTATCTTGGCTAAAGATGTGCACTATCTGATAATATTGTAACCAGCTATTACAAAACCTTTTGTGGAATAAGCATTGGTTTTTAGGAAAATGAAGTTGTAATGTTGTTCTAAAAAAAAACAAAAAACTTGAGTTTACAAATAATAGTACCTGGGAAGTATAAATAATATGATCATGTTTACCTGACAGTGTAAACTTTGAAGAAGTGAGGAAAAAATTACATTTGTGTAAAAGAACTTTTTGAGGAAGGAAACGGAACTGTCTAGCTTTACCTGGAGAGTGCCAAGAGTTTCCTCCAAGGATGTCAGGGTGACTGTGCCGATAACAGTCTTAGCATTTCCACCCAGTCTTCCTGCCATCCCTGTAGTTTATGTAGCCTCTGGTGAAGGATGGTGACCAAAAAAGAGGATTCATTCTTCCCCTTATTTCTAGATTCCTTTTTATCTTTTATTCCTAGATTCCTATTTATCTCATTCCAATATTTTTCATAATTATCTTTATAAATATTAATATTTTGATATTGTTTAAATGATTTTGTCAGCCACTCTGAAAGCTGCGAAAAGAAAAGATGGCCTAGAAATAGGATTATTTACACACCCACTTTGTCTTACCCACTTTTGGTTTCAGGCTCTTGAAAGGGAAACAGAAAAAGAGGTATGTCCTTTCAGATCTAATAAATCAGTATTTTCTAATTTGATCCAATCCTGGATCCAAGTAATGCAGCTTGTCTCATAGAATAATTTTCAGTCTGGAAGAGAGCCATTTTTTCATATGTGGTAGAATTGTAAAATAATTATAAATTATTGGGTACTTCTGTGACGTATTGCAACAATTCAGTTTTATTGCACTCTACGGGAATAATAATAATAATAATAATAATAATAATAATAATAATAATATTCCACCCATCTGACCGGGCTGCCCCAGCCACTCTGGGCAGCTCCAAACAAAATATTAAAAACACAGTAAAACATCAAACATTAAAAGACTTCCCTATACAGGGCTGCATTCAGATGTCTTCTAAAAGTCAAATAGTTTATTTCCTTGACATCTAATGGGTGGTCATTCCACAGGGCACGTTCTGCTGAAATAGTAATGCATCTCCCCTCCTTCCTCAAAAGAACAGATGTTGAAAATTGTAAGTCCTGCCATACTAGCTGTTGGAGGAGACAAACAGTAGAGGGGTGTTGCATTTCCAGGTGGCCACTGTAGGAAGTAGAACACTAAATTAATCAAACACAGATCAGATGTTGGTCTGACTGCTCTATTTAGGCGCTTATGTAACAAATGCTATATTTATATTTTCCTTAGAAGTTTCATTTCTGGTAACCCACATGAGGTGGGTGCACCACATCCATTCAGCTTCCTGTTTTCAGTAAGTTGATAAAACAGAAAATAGTGCTCAAATACCATATATACTTGAGTATAAGCCTAGTTTTTCAGCACATTTTTTGTGCTGAAAAAGCTGCCCTCGGCTTATACTCGAGTGAGGCGGGTGGTGGGGGTGGCGAGAAAGAAGCCCTTTCTCTCCGCTCGTGCCGCCACCCGCTCTCCCCAGTCAACCATTCCTTAAGAAGTGTACAAGAACGGCGGTTCTTTACCCTCCCCAGGCAGCTTGTTCCATTCCTGAACTGCTCGCATAAATGCAAACTTGGCAAAGGAAGAAGAGGAAGGAGCAGCCCAAAGGGTTGCTTTTGGGCTGCTCGTTACTCCTCCTCCTCCACAGCGGCAAAGGTGAACCGGCTTATACTTGAGTCAATAAGCTTTCCCAGGTTTTTGTAGGAGAATTAGGTGCCTCGGTTTATATTCGGGTCGGCTTATACTCGGGTATATACGGTAGCTAAAAATGAAACACACAACAGATCCGACCCTTTGTACAATGAACAACGAAGAGCTTCACAGAAGTCTGACTGCACCAAAAAAAGTGGCATCTCCATTCAAGACTATCTTGGCTCCTATCCGTGGAATGGTGAGCTGAAGCTCGTCCCCTTCTTCTAATTTTGCAATACCTGCCAAGAGAGTTTGAATATCTTTACAGAAATGTAAACATATAAACATGTACAGATTGTTATCATTCAGTCCAGAGACACCTCTTTGATTTAATGTTGTTATTGCTGCTGTTGCTAATAAGGTCCCAGGATGTAAAATAAAACTTAAAATACAACAAATCAACAATTTTATTTTCCCAAGTAGAGCATACCTGGAAAGAGACTGTATGGGTCTCCAGCAAGTGTTGGGAAGCAACACTTGTGTGACACACATGGTATCAGTCTGGGTGGGTGACTCTCTTCCTAACTTCATAGGATTTTTGAGAGGATAAAGGGATGGACAATTATATACACTGCCTGAGATCCTTGGAGAAAGTGCAATATATAAATGTAATAAAATTTAAAAAATAAAGATTGACTTCTAAAACTGTGGCCCAAGTTGGTGGCCACAGCTTTCAGGTCTATATACACATACGGGTGAAACTCTAAAAATTAGAATATGGTGGAAAAGTCCACTTATGTAAGCAATTGTTTTCATTAGCTACTGGAGTTTAATATATGAGATAGACTCATGACATGCAAAGCGAGATATGTCAAGCCTTTATTTGTTATAATTGTGATGATTATGGCATACAGCTGATAAAAACTCTAAAGTTGAAATTGTTAATTTGGGGTTCTCATCAACTGTAAGCCATAATCATCACAGTTATAACAAATAAAGGCTTGACATATCTCGCTTTGCATGTCATGAGTCTATCTCATATATTAGTTTCACCTTTTAAGTTGAATTACTGAAAGAAATGAACATTTCCATGATATTTTAATTTTTGGAGTTTCACCTGTATATAGACACTTTTCAAGGGCAGGAAGTCATGTGAATTGTGCACCTGTTCCTCCCCAACACAGAGACTGTTTGTCACCCAGGTAAGCATTTGCACTCAGGCGTCAAAATTACTGAGCACATTCTGCTGAAAGTAGCTTGAAATAACAGCCACAACTCCACTGAGGAGAATCTATTGTCTTTGAATACTGTTCACAGGCAACCACCACTGAGTAGGTAAAGATAAGGAATTTAGGAATTTATGTATGAAACTTAATGAGTTCAGTGAATGGTTGCAGAAATATGTGGTACACACACACACACACACACACACACACACACACCACTTAGAAACACACTGTCAGATAATTTTTAAGCTCATTCCAGGTGTGTGGGGCTTGACAAAATGTATTAAGGACAGATAATGTATTTACCAGCAGTATAACAAGAGTTGTTAGGATTAGTGAGAGGCATGTTTTGGATGCAACGAAATAATGTAACCAAACTGCGATCATCGCCAACTACATGAGCTTTTTTCCTCTGGATCCAATGTCCCATTGCAAACATTTCATCTGTATACAAAACCTGAAGAATAAAGACAGACAAAATTGATTACACTATGAAACTTTAAGAAAACAGAACTCCAGAAGCTTACTGAATTCTTTACCTGACCATATATGAAAAAGAAGCCAGTTTCTCTGACAAGTATTTTATTTCCTTGCTCTTCCAGAGCAGTTCCTCTTTTAAAGCTAAGAAGCCATGGAACTATACTTGACCCATCTAAAAGAAAGACAAAATATATTGTAAGAATAAGCTAATCAGTTTATACTTCCTTTTAGTATCCAAGGCATGTTGCTGACTTGAAGTGAATCAGGTGAATTTTTTAAAATCAGTCGTTTCTACCTGTAAGATGATATTCAAAGAGCTGTGGTAACAACTTCTTTATACCTGCTTGTTTTTCTCTTAGGTCACCAGGAATAAGGCACCATCTCCCTAACACAGATGATTCATGTTACCAAAAATTTATGGAAGGTTGGGGGCCCCCACAACTGCAGCAGTGCAGCAAAAAGAGAAAATGTGGATTGCCCTAGTATGCACAGAGAATTTCATGATATGCACCACTCAAGCTGGTATGGCTAACATTTCTCCAGGCTGACAGCCAGACTGACCCATGGGTCAACTCTTTGGGTGCTGCATATCTAAGTGGCCGTGGCCATTTATTCAAAAAGAAAAAGGGGGGAAAGAACACATCTGAGGGGTCTTGATTTGTGCCCTCCCAAATTTGTCAATTTTGAAATCACAGTAGGTTACAGAAGGAACCAAGCCAGGCCTCTTGGGATGCAGTCTGCAGCCCACAGGGTAGCAACCCTGTACTAAAACAAGTGCAATAACTGAACAGAACTCTGTTACAACGCTCACCTGAGCATGTGCTCCAATGAAGCAGCAGTGCACAGGATTTGAAGACAGGGTCACCATTTCAGGGTAAGACTGTGCTGACAAATTCCCATTGGAAATGTGAAGGGATGTTACCAATGGAAATGAAAAGCTGAGCACAATTTGATGTTTCTTGCTCTGTAGCAAGTGAAATGGAATCACAGGTGGTGCTGCCCATTTATTTGTGACGAGTAAAATGAGATTTAAAAAATGCTGCATTACCATGTTGCTGAATGTCACGCTTGCTGTCAGCCATCAACTGAAGACATGACTGTAAAACTGAAGGGGGAAACACAAGGAAGTAACTGAAATATGCATGCTAGCAGCCGAGACACTAAAGTACAATTTCCCTGCAGTGGCTGCAGAAGCAGAACAATACTGATGGTAGGTTCTCTCTGTGTGTGTTTCTCCTGCCGTCAGGGGCAGAGGAAGAGGAGTGCGGTGGGGGCGGTACGCCCCGGGTGTCACCACTGAGGGAGGCAACAAAATGCCAGGCGGCACTTACCACGGGGCCTGCAGCGTGTCTGAGCCACGCGTCTCTCCTGAGAGTGACGTGGTGGCTTGGGCGCCCACAGGCTCCACACTGCCCCAAACGGTCCGCCTGACCCCGCCTCCCCCTCAGCTGTATGGCGGATGAGTGGGAGGGGGCAGGCAGACTCCAGAGGCCCTGTGGAGCATCCTGACCCGGCTGGCCCCACCCTGCGGGTAGCTGGCCCTGCCCAATTGGCTTGCTCCGCCACTGCCTGCCGTGCCCCCTGCCTCCTGCAAACTCAAATTACTCCTCCTAACTAGTGTTGGGGGGACCTGCAGCCCATGGATTGTCAAGGCTTCATGTCATTGTGATGCCAGGTGACTGACATGTGATATGTGGCCTCACCCACCTGTCAAAACGTGGCACAAAAGTGCTAAGTAGGATAAGGATCCTACCAAGTTGCCAGATCCAGTTTCCCATACCCAACTTAAGTTACTGCTATATTTTGTAAAATAGTGCTTTCTGATATTTATTTTTGCTATTTGTACCCCGCTCTTCAGGGAAAGAAGTGGGAAACTTGTTCATGAATGGACTCAAATTAGGGGTGGATTTAGGAGGTCAAGTTTGAAGATGACACCAAATTATTCAGTGAGGTAAAAAACAAGTTACTCTGGTAACTTGTTCATTACAAAAATGAAATTTTATTTATTTTGGTTTTCATGTATGTTTTTATATTTCATATTGTAATTGTTCTGGGATGCCTTTGTAGGCCTGCAGAACTGCCTAAAATTGTTTGTGTGAATAGTCTAAAATGGAATATTTCCTCATGCAGCTGAGTGTAGTACAGAGCTCAAATTACAGTGGTACCTCAGGTTACAAACACTTCAAACTCCTCTAACCCAGCTGTAGTACCTCAGGTTGAGAACTTTTACCTCAGGATAAGAACTGTTTCAGGTTAAGAACAGACCTCTGGAACAAATTAAGTTCTTAACCCAAGGTACTACTGTAAAAATTATAGGTTAATGGAGAATGTTTTTTTTTGTCATCAGATTTATTTTCATGGCATTAAGTTCAGATATTTGCAATTCTGAACAAAAATTAATTCAGTTAGCAGAATGAAGCAAAGCAAACTTTGAAATGAGTACTTTATTGACTAGCTTTTGAGGAATTGTTTGAGTAAGACCATACCAAACTAAAAGTTCTGAGCTTCAAAATTTGCCCCTTTAAATACAACAGATATAGAAAGTGAAAGGCAGCTATGGTAGAGGTGTTAAGTTGAGCAAAAATAGGATTTAACCAACACAAAACATAATGAATCTACTTTTCCAGAATAGTACAGATTTTTATGCTGACATACCTACAGCTTCTGAATATATTGATCTACACAGATTCAGTATTCTCTTTTTTTTTACAGATTAACCATTATTTATTTATCTGCTAATTCTGTATTGTGTCTTTCCACCAAATTGTGTTGAAGGCTAATAGTAAAATAATACAAATATACTGTAAGAGAGAAAACCAGCAAAAGGTCCCTTACTGTTTACAAATTTTAGCAGTGTTTTGACACATGTGGCTTCAATGAATCTGTGTAGTTAGTTTGTTCACCTTCTATAGATAAAATAACACTAGTGAACCTACCAGAGTTGAAGTGGTCCCCATGTGTGAAAACAATGGATCAGACCAGCTGTGAGGAACATTTTTCAACCTAAGTGGGAAACTTTATGGAGACCACCAGCGGAGCAAGCCGATCGGGCGCTTGGGGTGGCACGCATGCCCTGTGCTTGGGAGCAGGGCCAGCTGCCCATGGCTAGCCAGGGCAGGGCACTCTGTGGGCAGGGGCGGAGCAAGGGGGCGGGGGGCGGTCCGCTCGGGGTACCGCCCTGGGGAGGGTGACACTCTGGGGGCAGGCCCCACCCCCGCGATCGACACCGTTGGCGCGGCAACTTTTAAAAGGCTTCAGCGGGCGAACAGCAGCGCTGCTGTTCGCCTGCTGCATCCTTAAAACGTGGTGCGGCGCCGGTTGGAAGGGGTGCCGGCCGATCACGCCCGCCATCTTGGGTGGACTGCGCATGTCCACACATGCTGCGCACACATCATGAAGTCGCGACGGGGGCGCGCTGGGGAGGGGTGCCTTGAAGTTTGCCGCCCCGGGCGGCAGAGCGACTCGCTCCGCCCCTGTCTGTAGGGCCTCCGAGGAGTTTGCCTGCCTCCTCCCACTCAGCCGCCCAACAGCTGAGGGAGAGGGGGCGGGTGGACCATTTGGGGAGATTTGTGGCTCGGGTGCATTGCAGGCCCCACGGTGAGTGCCGCCTGGCATTTTGTCACCCCCCTCAGTGGTGACACCCGGGGTGGCCCGCTCCCGCCACCTGCTTCCTCCGGCACTGGAGGCCACATGCTAGTAGTGGGCGGGGCCAGAGGTAAAAGGGTGTGGAGCAAGCAAGCACAATTCTAGGACACACTGTAGCGAGGCAAAAGCTCTCAGGGAGGTGGGAGAGCAAGGCTGGTGAAAATCGTGACCCGGGGAATCCTAAGGAATGGATCAAGCCGTTCGGTCCCCAGGTCTGAGATTTCTCGCCCCTAGTGCATGCGCACACGTACACACACACACACACACACACACAGTGCTTTTTTTCTTTAAAAATGTTTAGGGGTACTCTCATTTTCCTACCCATATTGAAATACTGCCCCTCAGTGAGGCCAAACTTAAGATTCACAAAATGTTTAGGGGTAGGCATACCACTGCTTCCCCCCAGAAAAAAGCACTCTGTGTGTGTGTTTGTATCAATGTTACATTTTCCAAAACCACATTCACATTAAAATAAACATTTCCCCATTTATATCTTTCTTTAAAATAAACCAATCATTTATGACTTCCCTTCTTCACCCTCCCCAGTTCCTTTAATTTTCCCACTTATCCCACCCATTCTTGTATATTCATTTAATTCCCTTAATCCTTTATTATTCCTTTGTTGTGTGTTATACTGTTGAATTTACCTTACTCCTACTATTGTTTTAAACATGGTTGTAGTTGTTTTCCAGATACTCCACAAAATTTTCCCATTCTTCTTTATATACTTGATATTAATTGTTCTCTTACTTTATTTGTTAGACCTGCTAACTGCATATTCTGTCATTTTTAATTTCCAATCCTCATTATTTAGGACATCACTCACCCACCATTTCTGGGCTAACAAAATCCTAGCTGCTGTAGTAGTATACATAAATAGGTTTTTCTGAGACCTAGGTACAGTGGTACCTTGGGTTAAGAACTTAATTCGTTCCGGAGGTCCGTTCTTAACCTGAAATTGTCCTTAACCTGAGGTACCACTTTAGCTATTGGGGCCTCCCACTGCCGCTGCGCCACTGCCACGTGATTCCTGTTTTCATCCTGAAGCAAAGTTCTTAACCCGAGGTACTACTTCCGGGTTAGCGGAGTCTGTAACCTGAAGCGTCTGTAACCCGAGGTACCACTGTACTTCTGTCTGTACTATTTTCAAAAGAAATGTCTAATTACCATAATTTTGGCTGTATGGCACAATCCCAGCAAAAAGGCTTACATGCCATCTCTGGCTTTCATAGTTGTTAGACTATTTACTCCTTGGGGACCTGTCTTCTTTACTAAGCTCTTTTCACTTACCTGCTTCTCCTGCTTGCAGAGGAGACCTTTTCCCCCTGTGTTTGTGTCCACTCCACATTATCTCTTCACTACTTTGATGTGGTCCAGAAGAAATTTGCTGCCAACAACATACGCAGAAAGTCAATATTAGGGCTGTGACGCCTGTCCTTCCCCAAAGCGAGTGGAAATTGCAGAACACACAAAGAAGTATACATTTCCTTCCAAATGGGTCTGCAGCTCACCTGACTAGAAGCACCTTCTAATACATTCAAGTAGGGAATGAAGGAATTGGCTTCTTTGCTCTTTTCCAAAGACCTCAAGAGCTGTGGAAATGCTGTCCTTGTCTGGACCCTGCAGTTCAGCTTGCTGCTCAGCATTGCTAGTTCTGATTTTAATGCTGTAACATAGTAAAAAGAGACTGCTGCAAGGCAAGATGACATGAACACTGCAAGCCCCAGAAATATTAGTAAGAACCCTTTAGGATCCAAGCCATTAAAAGGATGGGAGGTGGTGATGTGGCTCTTTCCTCGTGTGTAGCTCATAAATGCCATGGCTCCTTTATTAAACACCAGATGAAAACTTCAGCTGATTCTTTCTGGTGAATAACTACATCTTGCCTGTTGCATCCAAGATATGTGGCCAAAATGCAGACAGCACTTACTTCCTGTCATGTGGGTCTGTTGATGCTATATGCATGACATTTAATGTTTGCTTCTGCTTTATGGCTCTGTTTCTGTGGTTCCCCAACTCGCCTTCCTCATTTCAGTTTCAGCTTGATGTTCAGCTACACAGCTGTGCATGATCTTCACCACATCAAAATGTCTGGTCATTTTGAATTCCATTGCACTCTTAGATAGCAAGTTGTGTAGGAAATTCTTGGCAAGGTGTAGAGAATACAATGTATTGGCTCTGAGTACCAAACATGACATAATTAGATATTTTCATTTTCCTCTTATACAATCCAGTGACAGATTAAAACTCTGACATCATCAAATAAATCCTATCAAACTACAAGGATTAACAATGCTACTCTTGTTTTTCAAAAGTTACTAATAAATAATTATTATGTTAAAGCTCCTAGACCATGTATGTCTTATTGATACACTAAGGCTGCAGCCCTATACCAATTTATGGAAATGGCTCATTGATCACAGTGTGGTTTAGAATCATAGAATCTTAAGAGTTGTAAGGGACCCAAGAGTCATCTAGGCCAATCCTGTGCTATGCAAGAAACACAGCTAAGAATCTCTGGCAGATGGTCACCCAACCTCTGTTTAAACACCTCCAGTGAATGGTAGTCCACCACCGTCCAATGTTGAACAGTTATTTCTGTCAGAAAGTTCTTCCCATTGCTTTAGTTGGAATCTCCTTTCTTGTAATTTGAATCCATTTGTTTGTGTCCTATCCTGCAGTGCAGGAGAAAACAAGCTTGCTTCATCGTCCATGTGACAGCCTTTTAGATATTTCAAGATAACTGTTATATCTCCTCTGTCTTCTATTTTCCAGGCTAAACATACCCAAATTTCTCAACCATTCTTCATAAGACATGGTTTCCAGGCCATCTTGGGTGCCCACCTCCAAGGTTGTCAATACCCTTTGTAAACTGTGGTGCCCAGAACGGGACACAGGACTCCAGGTGTGGCCAGACAAAGGTAGAATAGTGTGGGACTATTACTTCCCTTGATTAGGTCACTCTTGTTAAGCTTATGGTCTACGGATACTTGACAGCTCTGATTAAGATCCCTAGATCCTTTTCACATGGTGCTATCCACTATCCTATATTTGTGTACCTGGTTATTCCTAGCTAAGTAAGTGTAGAACTTTACATTTGTCCCTATTGAAATTCATTTTGTTAGTTTGGGCAGTGATCTTTGATCCATAAAGATTATATTGAATCCTGATACTTTCTTACGAATACTGTTTAAAATATTCAGTTGGTTATAGCTAACACTGCTTGTGTAACGGTATACAACACAAACCAAAAAAAATTCTGAACATAACAAAGGAAGCTGATCCCTGCTTGTTTAAGATTCTGTATGCTAGTACCCAGTGTTTGAAATAAGCCAGGCACATTTTGCACCTGACTACCTGCCACTTAGGACGTGGGTGGTGCTGTGGTCTAAACCACTGAACCTAGGGCTTGCCGATTGGAAGGTCGGCAGTTCGAATCCCTGTGACGGGGTGAGCTCCCGTTGTTCAGTCCCAGCTCCTGCCCACCTAGCAGTTCAAAAGCAGGTCAAAGTGCAAGTAGATAAATAGGTACCACTCCAGCAGGAAGGTAAACTGCGTTTCTGTGCGTTGCTCTGGTTTGCCAGAAGCGGCTTGGTCATGCTGGCCACATGACCCGGAAGCTGTACGCCGGCTCCCTCGGCCAATAAAGCAAGATGAGCACCACAACCCCAGAGTTGTCCGCAACTGGACCTAACGGTCAAGGGTCCTTTACCTGCACTTGAGACCAAGTGAAGATGCCTAGGTGCCAGTATGGCACCTGACATCTCCACCATCTGGAGGTGCATGCATGGGGATGATTGGATCTTGACTGTTTTCACACACTAATACCACATCCTGTAGA
Organism: Lacerta agilis; assembly: GCF_009819535.1. Lineage (NCBI taxonomy): Eukaryota > Metazoa > Chordata > Lepidosauria > Squamata > Lacertidae > Lacerta > Lacerta agilis. The sequence goes on from NC_046312.1 coordinate 131,345,616, forward strand.
ATTCTATCCTTTATATTGTATCTGCACAATCGGAATGAATTTCAGGAACCAAAATGCTTTTTCTGGGCAGCCACGGCAGCACCAGTTAACGATGTTATAGTTAATTGTAGCTTGTCTTCACTTACACCAACTGCCCTGCTGACAGTTGTGAAGAATATTATTGTGTTATGGTCTGTGTCACCATTAAGAAAGAGAGGTAAGAATAGGTCTTTATGTGGACTGTCCCTGGATAAAGTGACTTTTCTTCTTTAAGTTCTCAAAGGTCTAGCCATTCTGTCTGGGGACTGCAACCTTGGTTTAAGGAGTCATTTGGTGCCTAGCTTATCTGAGCTTCTAACACTGCTAACACATTGAATTGGGTCTGGTAGCTCCCTGGCAGTCTCTCCATCATTCTCCAGACTTGGCACACAGCCCCATTGTGGTGCCCCCCTCATCAACATAGAAACTGTATTCTGCGCTAGTAGCAGCTTCCTGACAGTCTTCACATTCCAATATTCCTGGTGGGAGATGAGGCTCACAGGCATGGCTGGTGAGCCTAAACTGTGCATAAGCCACTTGGGACAAGCTGAAATCCAGGAGTACTGCTAGACTACAAACTTGTACCTTCTGGAGACTTCCGGTGTGAGCGCCATCTCCAGCGGTTGGGAGCTGTCTCAGCTCCGAGACAGCTCCGGTTTCCCCGGGGGTAGGAGCCCCGCAACCGCGCTGCGGGTTCCGGCAAACCACCAGAAGAGAGTCCCGTGGTCCAGGGTTTCTAGCGGGCTCCGTGGTGCCGACCCGTTCTCAGGCTTCCCTTGTAAAAGGGAGGCATGAGTGAACGGGCTCCGGCACGGGGCTGTAGAAACTGTCTCCAACCGGGGAAACGAAGCGGCGGCCAGCCGCTGGATCTTGAGCGCTCCACTTTTCCTCAATCTGGATTTTAAAAAGGAATCTGTAAGTACGGACCTCAATTTGGACTTAAAATGTTGTAATTAGGCTTACGGAGAGAGACTTAAAATGAAGAAGTCCGTCTCTCCCTGATGCAGCAAGATCAAAGTAACACCGGATTTGGCTGTTGCTATTTAAGACTGGCTTGAAATTTTATGCTGGTTTTGATTCTGAATACTTAAGAAACCCCTGTTTGGGGCAAGACTGAGAAATTTGATTTATTTCTTCCGATTGATTGTGAATTATAGAGAGAGAAAGTTTACCCCCTAAGGGGGAAATGGCGGCTGGGACTTGAGTGGTGAAGATGGAAAAGTACTGAAACTTTGTTATTTCCTGCCTACTCCTGCCTGTTTGGTTCCCACAGTCTTTCCAGACCCAACAATGATTCCAGTGCAGAGGAAAATACTGTTGGAATTACAACTTTTGCAACAGAGTGTCATTGACAAGTTTTTTCAGATTCAAAGTACTTGGAAGAACTGTACTGATGAACTGCTCCAAGAAACAGTTGGAGAGAATTATATTCCAGAGATTTTATCTGAAGAAGAAAAGGCACAAGTACAACAAGAAGAGAAGTTTCCTGGACGTGAGAGGTCGGAAGCTGGTAACCGAGACAGAATAATGGGCTTCTGGGGTGGCAGCTCAGAAACTTTGGAACAATAATTCTGGGAAATACAATTTGAATTGGAGAGTGGAGAAAAGATACTTTGTGACAATGTTTTGGTTTGCATGTATCAAGGAAAATGTGACATTCTGGAAGGAGGAGGAAACGGTATCATTTTGGGAGAAGAATCTGGACTGGGAAAATGTTGGGGGGAAGCCTGGTGGGAGATTGAAATGGGAGGGGGGAAGATGGTGAGGAGGGGGGTGGGGTAAAGGGATTTATGAGATTTATTAGGAATGCTGACCATGGTACTCCAACATCAGAGGGCAAAAAGGATTATGAGAATGGAAGAAATATTTAGGTTTTTATGAAAATGTGTTGATTAAAATATTTTTGAAGTTGGAATTAGAAGTAACAAGAGCAACAGCTTTACTAAGTTAAGAGAAGAAAGGATATAAGAAGCTAAGGTTTGGAATGTGATGATTATAATTGTAAGATTAAGATTAGTTGTATGGAATTAGATTTTACAATGTTACAAAGTTACTGAAGAATAGAAATGAACGCACAAGAGAGGGCGTGAGGAAGTCCCAAGCGTAGGATTTTAAAGAAGTGGAGGATTTTTAAGTAATTTGTGTTGTTTTGTGTGTAATGGGTGTATTGTGTTGTTTTGTATGTGGTATGGGTATTTGTAATTGGTTTAATTTGGAAAATGCAATAAATTTCTATTAAAAACAAATAAACAAACTTGTACCTTCTGGGGGAGTGCAAACCCTCCAAAAGCAGGTCAACCACCAAACTGTCTTTGAAAATAAGTTGAGAATGTGGCTGCCTGACTATTGACAGATTCAAAGCAAGCAGATGACATAACACCAATTCTGTTACAACTGCATGGCTGGCTGGTTTTGACCTATAAAACTCTTTGCAGTTCAGGATCCCAACATCTTCTGGAATGTGTCTCCCAATATGAACCTGCCTGGACCCTTATATTTTCTTCTGAGACCCTTCTCCAGGTCCCGCCCCCTCTGGAGAGACTGAGGGTGGTGACAACAGAGAGGGCCTTTTCCATTGCGGCTCCCCATCTGAGGAATGCTCTGCCCAGTAAGATCCATCTAGTGCTTTCCTTGACATGTTTTTCGCACCAGGTAAAGACTTATATTTTCCAGAGAGAGATGATATTGATATGTTATCAAGTGTGATTGTGAAGCTTCCTGTGGTTGTTGTGGGGGTGGTGCCCCTCTCAACAACAAAATACCTGGACCTTATGAGCATTTTCTGAGGCCCTTCTCCATGTGTCCCTGCTGAGAGGCACAAGTATGGCAACCAGGCAGACGGCCTTCTCAGTTCCATGCTCTCTGGAGTGAGGCCTGCTTGGAGCCACCAAACACCTTTTTAGAGTCAGATGAAGACCTTTCTTCACCAAGTGAATCAAGGCTTTATGTCAGTACTGCTCTGGGTTGCTGATAAAATACCAGCTTTCAGAGTGGTAAGCGGTGGCTTATGAACTTAATTGCTCATCTAAATTTTTATGGTTGCTGTTTGATACTCTTTCTCAGATCCTTATCGGTTTGCTTACCTGCCTCTACTCCCCAGGTTGTGCAAGTTTCTGGTTTCTTGAAATGGCCAACATTTCAATCAGTTCCCTGAAGCAAAGTTTCCACACAATGGAAAGTCAGTTGCAGTTTCTGAAAATTGAGTTACATCCTTCACTCCTCCACAGAAAATAACATGTCTAAGTAGAAAGATCCACAGAAACACTACAGTACCATGTCCATGCCACTTACTTTGGTGAAGTCATATCAAAAGTATAAATGTAACACTGCCATCTACAGTATAATCCTCGTAATGTTCTTGTTATGCAAACCAAGTATATTAGAACTGTATCAGTTAGTAGTCTTTCAGTGTAAAAGAACTAGATCCGTATTTCTTGACTAGAAAAATATGGGTTAGCATAAGACCCAATTTTCTAGGGTTTGGTTGCATCTCTTTGGGCTAATAACTGGCCTGAATTTCCAGCTTTCATTCTAAAAGGGGAGATGGGGAGAGGAGGAAGCCTCTGCTGTCACAGAATACAGGTGGTGTACCAGCAGCCCATCAACCTGATGCACCTTAACATTTTTCTATGCCTGCCCCTCACAATAATTTGCAATGGCACGGAGGGAGGAGGGGAGTCAGCAAACTACTAGGGGCTCTGAAGTTGACAAGAGCAGCATTCATTTTTTCCAGTCTTTGCTGCTGTGACTGCATGGAGCTGTTCTCTAAGCGATTGCAGCAGCATCATAGTGTTGGTTCTGCTGTAACTAGTGCTTCCTGAGAATTTGTGCAATTTGGATGAATGTCTGGCCCTTTTCTCCCCTTTCCAGGTCAACTTCAACTTCTTCAATTTACTCCCCAACTCCAAATTAAGGAGTGGGTGGTGGGAAGAAAGCTTGGGAGCCTGAAGCCCAAAGAGCTGATTCCCGGAGTTCAGAGCCTGTGTTTGCCTTTTGAAATAATCATTCAAAAGTGAAATATTCAGGTGCCATGTGCCAGGATTAGGCAGCAGCATAACAAGAGAAACTGAAGGATGTGAAATAGTAATCGTATTAATATGCCATGCTACAACATATTGAAGTAAGGAAGAAGAGTCTATCTGAAACAATTTTGACGCACTGACCAAAAAAGGATAAGCTTACTCCACAGGGCATGCTATATACCAAACATCAATTATACTCAAAAACAACAAACACACAGAAAAGGCTATTAGCAATTGTAGGTGTTATCAATTTATTGCATATGTTAGTACATAAAAATAGAGGTTATGTAAAAGGAAAATCAATCTACCATTGTAAAAAAGCAGATTAAAATGGAAATGAAAGTGCTTAATTAAATGCATGTCTAAAAATATGAAATGACAAGTACTGGTATTGTTTTTAATCTGTAGAAAACACACATACACCAACAGTCTGGCCCTAAACATGTTCACTTATAAGCAAATCTCACAGAACTCAACAATATTTACTTTAAGTGAAAATACATATGGCTGCAGTTTTAATTTTTGTTCTGATCTAAGTGAAACATTCAAAATTGAATCCATAAGTATATTTAATTCTATTGCATGCAGCAAATTTATTTTTTGGCAAGAGTTCTACCATAAAGTTTTGTGTCATTTGCAAAAAGTTACACAAACAACAAAAATCTATAATGTTTTCCCATACAGTACTTATTTTCTAATTGAATTTTACTGAAATTTCAATAGTCTTAATTTTGTGGATCTGCCAAGGCAGAAGATAGGGTATATAACCTTAGCAAATAAGTAAGAGCACCAAAAGGACATTAAATATCCTTACTCTGATTTCAGTATCACCTTGTGCCACAATGCACAAAACCTTGAGAACAGACCCTCAACTGGTCCCATAAATGAATCCAGATTTTTTGCTGAATTATCAAAGATTAAAATGTATTCAAAACAATATATCTGTCATTACAATTGGACTCAATAAGCTTGTGCTATATTTAAAAGTCTGACCTTCCTGAAGGGGTAGGGGGACATCTGAAATGGAAGGGGGCTTTATACAGTTCCTATGGAAATTCTCATTGTGAAAACAAGTACAAATTTCATATAAGCATCATACTCTAGCTCTGCACAAGTACTTACTTGAAAGCATAAGCTTCTCTTATCTCTTCAGGCATAACTGGGGAGTCAACAAATCATTCTCCATTCAAAAGATAATATAACCTATATTTTTTCTACAAGATGAGCTCCAAGCAAAGTCAAAGTGCACATAGCAAATACACATATCATTATAAAAAGATAATTACTGTAAGATTCTCTTCCAAACCAATACTCAGGCCAATAATACACTGATCATTGTCTAGGGTGTCATTGCAGCATTCCTGCACTCTTTTAACTTCACGCTTTCGATGACTGTGGATGGTATGATCTACATCCTACACAGTATGCTAATGCTGAAGGTTTTGTATCAGGCTTAATTTACTTTCTGTGAACACTAATAGAGGCATGTTTCCAAAACTGATGAAGCTAAAATAGCATACCACAAAAAGAATGGCAAAGTACAAATGCTGTAGTTGCTGAAATATATCAAATTATTTAAGAGATTATTTGCAATTTCTGTGTAATATAATAAATGTTAATAGAATGATGAATGAGATGTTGGAAGAAGAATAATCAGGAAACAATTATGTCAGAGAAGATACAGAGAGGAAAAACAGAAAGAAAATGTGCTCAAATAGATACTCAATATTGGTTCTAAGGGGTGATATCCAATATTAGTCATACTCACTGAATTCAATGGATTTAAGAAATTTCAGTCCACTGCTATCAATGTGTATACTCCGAGTATGACTAACAATTGAGTATTGTCCATTAGTTTTCCACTTCCTGCACAAGCATATGCATAATACTTGATTTATGCTCTCTTCAAATAAGCAGAACCAGTTTTCAAAACTGGATGTTTTATTTTACTGCATTTTTAAAAAATGAGTGGTTAAAATTGCATTCTGTAAGTTTCTGGAGCAGTCTAAGTGGGTAAACTGTTTTTTCTCTTTCTTGGAAAATAAAAAGCCCAGTTTTCCCCCCAATAAATGCATTGTTTATAAAGCAAAAATAAAACAACACACACACACACACACACACACACACACACACACGATATCCTAATAGAATAAGTAATTGGATTTTGTAAAGTATACTCTATATTAAACTCATTATTTAATACTCGTCTTCATCACTTAGTCTGGCCCTCTTAATAGCTCAATCCCAAGTATATTTTCATGAGGAAGTCCTGTTGTTTGGTGGGACTTATTTCCTGAGAAATTCGCCTAGGATTCTGGCCTTTAATAACCAAAATATTTTCAGTTGTATTCATGTTACATGACATCTGTCAACAGTGTTTAGAAAATGACAACCATGCTACAATGAAAGAAAACCAATTCTCCTACAAGAAAACTTTTAAATTAAACATTTTAAAATACTGTAGTTAAAGAGGAGTTTGATATGAAAAGCAGAAGTAAATGTTAGACAGTAGATTAAAAAAGAAAAACCACCCTTTTTCTGTAGTCCAACTTCTCCCAATTGCCATATTGCTAAGTAGAAAGCAATATTCCAACCAGAGTTTAGGTTTGATGCATTTAGCACTCATGGCTTCTAGGGGAAGAAGCACAAGAGGCACAATGCACAAGGATAGCAAACATAGCAAAATGAACACTAGTCAGCCTGTCTTCATGACTGGATGAGAATATCAACACTAATATATTAACTTTAAATGCATCTTTTTTCCATTCATCCTGCATGTGGATGTAATAAGCAATGAATGCAGCCATGTCATACTGAATAGTGTAATTCCATAACTTTTTTTAATTCCTACCCTGCCTTTCCTCCCAAAGGAGCCCAGGGGGCCATTAGTGCTACTTATAATGTTAAGCACACTACACGATCAGAGATGTGTAACAAAAGAATTCAGGGGTTTATCATGCATCCCGAAGCTCTAGCTAGAGTGTGTCACTAATCATGGTTACCTATGCAGCCAAAACATACACTGCACCAGGGTGGATTTGATTTAAATCAAACTGATTTAAATCACTAGTCAGTAAGGCTCAGGGTGGATTTAAATTTTAAAAATCCGATTTAAATTTTAAAAAAATCTGATTTGATTTAAATCCACCCTGAGCCTTACTGACTAGTGATTTAAATCATGATTTAAATCAAATCCACCCTGCACTGCATGCAACAGCTCTGTTCTTCTCTTAAAACCAGTGGGCAACATCCAATGATGTCTGCCTGCCTGCCCAACAGAAATCTGCTTATGCAACAAAACTTCCGGTTTCTCTTCTCCCTGCCCCATCCCATCCCGCTCTATGGAGGATCCTATAATCCTTTGGAGCAAAATTTGGAAAGGGGGGGGGGGCTACAAAGGAAATAAGTCCCATTGCACAAGTGGATCCCCCTTGCACCGCATCAGATCTCCCCCAGGGTTAACTTAAATTTTAGCAATAAGTTTATTAATGTGTCTTAATCTAAGAAATGGAAATTAAGATTAATTTTATCAAAAACATCACTAATTTATAATGCTAAGTGTAAAAACTATCTGGCTCATAATTTATTAGATCTCCATTTTAATTTTGCTCTTTAGATAAGTACAAGACAAAGTACACACTTTTAAAAATTGTCATTCTTTATCACTTTCTACAAATCCAGGTACAATGCAGTTGTATCTGACAGAAAGACAGGAATTAGTTATATTATTGTTACATTAGATGACATTTTTGCCATTTCTTCAGGGGAATAACTCTTTGCAACTTCTTTGATGAATTGTTCAAGTGCTGTGAAGTAGCCTTGGCACTGCCAAGTGTCATTATGAGTTCCATCTGGAAATATTGCCAATCTCTTAGTCCGAGCAGGGGAAAGCTCATAAAGCTGCTTCATCATAACTGGAGGAATCAACTGGTCTGCAAGCCCAGAGATGAAGAGTGAAGGCATTCTGCACTGAGCTATTTTTCGATAGGAGAGGAACTTGTTTTTATAGCACCACAAAGGAAGGTACCTCATTGGAAAGAAAGAAAACAGAGTGCTGGCCATATGCGGGATACTAAGGAATGTGTTCTCCACCATGATGGCAGAAATCCTATGGGAATTCTCAGATGCTAGGCGAATAGCAACTGCTCCCCCCAAGGATCGTCCAAAGAGAAAAATTTTTGTCTTGTCAAGATCAGATCTAGTCATCACATAGTCTAACACAGCCTCAGAATCTAAATAGATGCCATCCTCACTTGCTTCTCCTTCACTTTTTCCATAGCCTCTATAGTCAACAAGCAATAAGTTTACTTTCAGGTTTACCAGCATCAGCAAAGCATTGGGTAGTCTGTGACCAATGTTTCCTGCATTTCCATGAAAGTAAATGATAGTAGGTGAATATGAGGAATTGTCTCCTGTGTTTCTGAGAAGAATCAGATTGAGCAACACACCATCTTTGGTTTTGATGAAGATATTTTCATGTGGGATGCCAGTAGGCATGGGGACATAAAGTCGTGATGAAGCAGGTTGCTCTGGGAAATAAAGCAACACATCCTGGAATTTATATAATATACCTGCAATAGATACAAATATTAACAGAGGTAATATCATGCCTCCATACAAATGAAAAGTTACTATCAAAGGTAAGAGAGAGATACGGCAGAGGGCCCAGGACCATGAGACCAATGCAAGGAGCCACTTTTCAATGAAAGTCCAAAGCATCCATGATTTTTCCATTATAGTAGTCAATGAATCTTTAGTCCATATGAAGCCTGAAAAAAGAAAATAAATAAGCTTCTTTAAAAAACAACTTTAAAAAGGGACAACAAATGTATAAGGTAATTTATACCTATACTTTATGTAGTGCAAAAGACATGTGGGCTCCATGCTTATAGGTGCACTGCAGAAAGTATGAAGCTACATCACAACATGCAGTGCATTTACACGAGATACGATGCAGAGATGGAGGAGGCCCCATGTTGTTTTATTCCCTATATACTTGAGTATAAGCCAACGCACCTAATTTTACTACAAAAAGGGAAAGCTTATTGACTCGAGTATAGCGTGTGCTGGCAGCGGAGGGGGAGGAAGGAGCAGCCCGAAAGGAGCCCTTTTGGGCTGCTACCTCCTCCTCTGTCTTTGCCACTGTCGGCAGTGGAGGAGGGAGCAGCCCGAAAGGGCTCCTTTCGAGCTGCTCCTCCCCCTGCCGCCGCCCGCCTCATTCTAGTATAAGCCGAGGCCGGCTTTTTCAGCACAAAAAATGTGCTGAAAAACTCGGCTTATACGAGTATATACGGTAAATGTTTCTCATCACAAAGCAATCCATAATGGCTAGGATGTATGGAGGCAGTTCCCAATACATAGTTAGCTTTGCAAAAAAGAATGGCTGCATACTTCCCACCAATTAGAGCTTGCTATGCAAATGTGAAGTTATCTGAAATAGAAATAGAAAGGTATGGAATTCAAAGAAAAAGAAGCAAACCATCTTGTGTAAACAACTGTGCAAAGACTTGTGCTAACAGAATAACAACTCTGGAATTTAATTCTGTACACTTTTCTTGTGCAATTTTCTTCAGCTAAAAGAGCCCATCTTTCCACTCACAGAAGGGCACTTTTGGACCCAAGCCACTGAGTCTTATCCACCTGTCCCCTTGCTTTCTTCTTACCTTTACCCTCCCAACCACCAAATCTTCCTTTCTTTAACCCTTGTCAGCCCTACACACCCCCAACACAGAAATAGCCAACACATTAACAGTCAAGGTCAAATCCTAACAAGTCTAATTTAAAACAGTTAATTTGCAAATGATGTTGCAGAAAGTTGACTGCTCTCTGCTGATAATGTATTGGGTATCTGGCAGAGAGGTGGGAATGATTGGTAGATCCAAATTATATTTTTTAATAAAATTTATATACCGCCCTTCATCCAAAGATCTAAGGGCGGTTCACAAAATTGTTTGAATCTATGATACTGGATTGCAAGGGAGACAAGGACATGAAAGCTGTAACCAAATGATATTGTTGGAATGCTCTGATTGTTGGAATTTCTGCCTATATACTTCTTTGTTCAAATTGAAAATTGTCTCTCATTGAATCGAGTTTCCAGGTATCCATCATGTAGAAAATGCATTCAACCCGGGGTCAGCAACCTTTTTCAGCCATGGGCCAGTCCACCATCCCTCAGACCATGTGGTGGGCCGGACTATATTTTGGAAAAAAATATAAACAAATTCCTATGCCCCACAAATAACCCAGTGATGCATTTTAAATAGAAGCACACATTCTACTCATGTAAAAACACCAGGCAGCCCCCACAAATAACCCAGAGATGCATTTTAAATAAAAGGACACATTCTACTCATGTAAAAACACGCTGATTCCCAGACCGTCCACGGGCTGGATTGGGAAGGTGATTGGGCTGTATCCAGCCCACAGGCCTTAGGTTGCCTACCCCTGATTCAACCAAAGCTTCAGTCTGTATTTTGTGGGTTTTCTGTGTCCCCTTATCTCCTCCTCCTGATAAGTAATGGGTTCCAGCAGTCAATCTAACTACAAGAAAAATAAATTGAAATACTGTTGGGGGAAGGAAATCTAGAATATTGTGTGTAATCACTGCCATTAGTATTTCTTCAGAGAGCATAATGTGTAATAAAGTGCGGAGATGACCTTCTACAAGAAGTAACTCCAAAGCTCAATAGCAAAAGCAGAAAAAATTCTGGAGCTGCTTAAATGACACATTTCTGAATACAATCACTAAGTAAAAAGGTAAAGGTAAAGGGACCCCTGACCATCAGGTCCAGTCGTGTCCGACTCTGGGGTTGCGGCGCTCATCTCGCTCTATAGGCCAAGGGAGCCGGCGTTTGTCCACAGACAGCTTCCAGGTCATGTGGCCAGCATGACAAAGCTGCTTCTGGCGAACCAGAGCAGCGCATGGAAACGCCGTTTACCTTCCCGCTGGAGCGGTCCCTATTTATCTACTTGCACTTTAATGTGCTTTCGAACTGCTAGGTGGGCAGGAGCTGGGACCGAGCAATGGGAGCTCACCCCGTGGCAGGGATTCGAACCGCCGACCTTCTGATCAGCAAGCCCTAGACTCTGTGGTTTAACCCACAGCGCCACCTGGTACTATTTGTCAAAACAAAATCGAAAATTCTTTCTAGTAGCACCTTAGAGACCAACTGAGTTTGTTCCTGGTATGAGCTTTCGTGTGCATGCACACTTCTTCAGATATCTGATTTTGTTTTGACTATGGCAGACCAACACGGCTACCCACCTGTAATAAGTACTATTTGATTAGCATCTTTTGAACACCCCACCAGTCGTTATGCCCCCCCCAAAGCAGCTGCTACCCTCACAAACAGTACAATATGTCTGGGGTGCAGAACAGGATTAGAGAATCAAGTGAAACTGTTAGAAACAGATGTGCCTTCACATAATGAGGCTCTGGATCCCAGCTAGCATGATATAGAATAGACAATACTCAAAATGCCTAAATACTCCAAACTAAAGCCATTCAGAATAATGGGATAGATAAAGTTACACAGGTGCCTGGTAACTGAGGACCAATAAAATAAAAATATAGGACTACCTAAAACAATGTTGTGATGGATGGTGCTGGAGGAGACTCTTGAGAGTCCCATGGACTGCAAGAAGATCAAACCTATCCATTCTGAAGGAAATCAGCCCTGAGTGCTCACTGGAAGGGCAGAACCTGAAGGTGAGGTTCCAATACTTTGGCCACCTCATGAGAAGAGAAGACTCCCTGGAAAAGACCCTGGTGTTGGGAAAGATGGAGGGCACAAGGAGAAGGGGACAGCAGAGGACAAGATGGTTGGATAGTGTTCTTGAAGCTACCAACATGAGTTTGACCAAACTGCGGGAGGCAGTGGAAGACAGGAGTGCCTGGCGTGCTCTGGTCTATGGGGTCATGAAGAGTCGGACACGACTAAATGACTAAACAACAACAAAAACAATGTTGTTAGATTTTATTGATCTTTGTAAAGCAATTAAAGACAAGATAGGGGATTTAGCTGAAGATGAAATAAATTTTGTGCACAAAATATGTCTTTTACTCATTTAGAGGGGGTAGTTTCCCAAACCTGTATCTTTATAAATTTGTGAACAACTGTCAAGGAGCTATCAACAATCCAGGGCAGGCACACACACGAAAGGCACGGAATGCAATTAGCTCTTTATGAACCCAAAATAACAACACAGCAGATTCCTCTGGTTCATCTTAATCTAGCTAAGACATTGCTGAAACTGACAACTAGCTCTGAGCTTCCCACCTCTAGCCTTTCACTCTGGATCTCTCCCAAGAGGATGAAATCTCCATTGAGGGGGCAAGCTCCTTTTCTGGGCCTGCCTGGGCCGCTGCTCAGCAATGTGCAGGACTCTCTTTGAGTAGGGTGGCAGAGGGGGAGGCAAGCCAGCAGGACTGGGATTGTTTTGCTGCTGCGTAGCAGGGCCAACCTCCGACTCCTCTAAGTTGGCACTCACACTGTGACTCTCAGTCTCTAAGCCTGTCCTGGAAGGCCCTCCTTCTCCTGATGTCTCTTGATCACTCAAACCCCCTGCTTCTAGGGGCCCCTGCTTGCATCTCCCTCATGCTCTTCTAGTTACCCCCTTCCACCCCATCCATGACCATAGTTGGTCACCCCATTCTGAACAGTGTAGCATCAAAAGGCCAGGAACGACAATGATTTGAGTTAGTAGTAGTGTTGGCAGCAGAATATACAATACCAGAAAATTTAAACCTATAATAATAAAACAACTTATCAAACCAGCAAAACACCACTTAAAACCTGCTAAGCTACCTGGTTAAAGCAAATAGGATTACAGCATATGTTAGGTAAAAGCCATCTGAAATATACTAATGCTTATTTAAAAGCTTGCAGAGACAGTCACCTGCACCACCACACATGGGAAGTTCCATAGTCCTTTAGGTCCATAGCCACACACACACAAAATGTATGATTCAGCCACATTTGGAATACTGCATATACTGTAGTTGTAATTGCTCCATTTCAAGTGGATACTGTATTGTTAGGCCTTCATATCCAGAAACAGGAGATACAGCACTTAAAGGAGTACCGATGGTGTGCCAAGTTACAAAAGGAAGTGTATTAGCCAGTATTGCCTCACTATCATAATTGTTAATTTTGAAAAACAGGAATGAGGCTACATTAATAACTGCTAAATTTATCAAATAAGTAATTGTAGCTTTGGAAAACATCTTGCATCAGTCATCATTCTTATTAATTTCCAGTTAAGAGTTGCTTTTTAAATAGGGCATCGCAGGCTGCAATGTTCACTTACAAAAGAGAACTCACAACTCAACTATGCATCCCAGAGTGATGTTTCCAGAATGACGTGATTTTTCACAATCAAGTTTTTAGGCTATTAAATAAATAAAAATTAATGATACATTACATTTTTAAACATAAGAGATACCCAGACGGCTTTCCTGGATTTCTATTGTGGATATCACCAAAGCTTCTGGAATGACACCATAGAGCAGTGGTGGCCAAACTCAGCCCTCCCCAGATGTTTTGGGACTACAATTCCCATCATCCCTGACCACTGGTTCTGTTAGCTAGGGATGATGGGAGTTGTAGTCCCAAAACATATGGAGGGCCGAATTTGGCCACCACTGCCATAGAGCCAAACTTTTGCCTTATAATAGACTGGAGGCTACATGTATTACTACTTGGAAAAATCAGGGCTTCCAGGTAAACATGCACAAAGCCATTCTACCACCGTGAACATACTCACATCGAAGCAAATCCCACTGAAATAAACTGGAACTGCGAAGTACATTTATTTCAGATACTATACAAACTCAGCAGGGCTAAATTCCAAATAATGTAATTTAGCGCTAAGTAATGATACTGCCGGCAGATCCTCACGTAGCGAGGCCAGAGAGAGAGCGGCAACCGGTCAGAACCGACGGCGCCGGGCTGCGCTGCCGTCGAAGGCGCGTGGGCGTTTTGTGCGAGGCGCGGGATGTGGGCTCTGGGCAGGAGGGAGCTTTCACTCGTGAGGGGACCGAGGCAGGTGTCAGCCGTGAGAAAGGGGCCTTCCTGGATAACCGAGAGCCGCCGCCGCCGCCGCCCTGCGCACGAAGCGCAAGGCAAGCCGCGCTTCGCTACCTGCTGCGATGCGGCAAGCGAGAACTCCCGGGCGCTGGCGCAGGTGAGGCGGAGGCGGCGGGGGGGGGGGACGAGGCCGTCCGCCGCGAGGAGCGCAGGGAAGAGGAGAGAGTCCCGCAGCTCCCCGGCCTCCCCTACCTGAGCCTCTGCTGCTCCGCTCGGGCTGATGGAGCCCCAACGCGCCAACCTCATTGCGGTCCTGGGCAGGACATGCCCGCGCTCCGCTCCTTCCTCCTCCGTCGTCCTCCCCGCCCCCCAGGACGGGAATCTCCTCGCCCACTCACCACTTCCGGGAAACCGGCACGGACGGCAACGCTTCCGGGTCAAAGTTCGAAGGACAAAGGTTTCCAACGAGCGCCTCGACAGGGAGCGCCTATCAGTGTGCAGCAGGCGCGGCAGAAGGAAACTCCGCGAGAACAGACGAGGTTTCGCACACGCACATGCGCAGGGCGGGAAGGCCGCAGCCGCTCTTCCATCGCGCAGCGAGGCAGGCTGTGCTTTGGTCTCTATGCGAAGGGCGGAACTTGCTCGGCCGAAGCTGAGGAAGGAGGTGGAGGAGAAGCGCCCCGCCCCGCGGAAGCTCGTCGGGTGAGAAGGAAGCGACGTGGGAAGCTGCCTCGTTCCCAGCCAGACCCCTGGGCTGCCACCGCGGGGGCCTCTGGCTGGATGTGGGAGGAGAAGTCCCCAGGCTGCTCTTGCTGGGTCGCCTCCGCCGCCAGTGACCCCCGAAGTGGTTGGGACACACTTGCGGGCGGGCGCAGCTACGTCAGCATTTGACTTCTGTATTGGTTACAGGTGGGTAGCCGTGTTGGTCTGCCATAGTCGAAACAAAATAGGAAATTCTTTCCAGTAGCACCTTAGAGACCAACTGAGTTTGTTCCTGGTATGAGCTTTCGTGTGCATGCACACTTCTTCAGATACACTGAAACAGAAGTCACCAGATCCTTAAATATAGTGAGTAATACCCCTCCCCACTCCCTCACTATATTTAAGGATCTGGTGACTTCTGTTTCAGTGTATCTGAAGAAGTGTGCATGCACACGAAAGCTCATACCAGGAACAAACTCAGTTGGTCTCTAAGGTGCTACTGGAAAGAATTCTGTATTGGTGTCTGCGACGTGCTCCTCCCACATTTTAAAACTGTAAAGATATTTCAGCATTGTTCTCTAGTGAACCTGGAAATACGGCCTATGCAGACGGTGAGATACTTCTTTCTATCGTTTTTCTTGTGTGTCTCCCACCAGAGGTCAAAGAGATAAACAACTACAGTACCTGACTTTTAGAAAATACCTGAAGGCAGCCCTGTTTAGGGAAGTTTTAAATCTGTGATATTTTAATGTATTTCAGTATTTGTTGGAAGCCGCTCAGAGTGGCTGGGGAGACCCAGCCAGATGGGCGGGGTACAAATAAATTCTTGCTCTCTCCTTTTTCGGCCACTACATTGCAGTCATCTAGCTGGTCCATGGGGTCACAAAGAGTCGGACACGACTGAACAACAACAACAGCTGGATCAGACCACTGACCCCTCAAGTCCAGCATCTGTTATCAGTGGCTAACGCTGTGGAAGAATGTCCACACAGGAGATGAGAGCAACAGCTCTCTCTTTCCTCACTTGTGATTCACAGCTAGAGATGTAAAATTTCCGGAAATTTTGACGCTCGGAAAAAAACCCTGGTTTCCCCCCGGAAAAAAATGAAAAATTCTGGAAAAATTGAAAAAATGCTACATTAGCTCTTCTTTTTTCTTTTCCAGATTGAAAGTCATTCTGTTACTTTAGAAACATAAAATATAACTATGGACAATTTTAATGGGCATAAAATTATCACAACTAGCATATTAAAAATATAGTGTATCCAAACAATTATTACAAACAGACTTTACTTTTAAAATAATATTTATTTGTATTTGTAACAAATGGAGCAACAATCTCCTGAACTGTTTACTAGTTTATGTAGAACAAAAAAACTCCACAATTTTTTTAAAAAATCCAGAAGTAACAATTAGTCATATTTCCTCTCCACGGTATTTTAAAAAACATTCTCATAAAGATAACTGAAGAAGTGGGACCAAATTTCAATGAATGGGCATTAAGTTTAATCAGAATCATTTTCTGAGCCGTAATTAAGTATATACTTTCAGGCCCTTTTTGTTGCTCTATATTTTCTTCCAGTGCTTTGAGGCCTAGTGAAGAGGAGCAGAACCAATGCATACAACACACATGCAAAAACAAAATGGAAACCTTTTTCTTTTCTGGTGACAACAGCACCCCCTAAAGGAAGAAATGTATCTTGTTCTTGCATTGGAGAGTTCAGTTTGTAACCTAGGATTTGCTTGTCCTCACAGAAATTAGAATAATCTGATACCATGCATATTTTTTTTAGAAATGATTTATAAAATATTTGAACCCCTTATCTTAAAATATTTTATTCATCATGTTAAAATAACATAATCTATTTTTTATTTTTTCAATATTTCTGGGAAAGACAAAAAAGGCTTCAGGGGAAAAAAAACCCGTTTTTCCCCAGTTTTTCCCCAGGCCTTCACATCTCTAGTCACAGCAACTAGCATTAAGAGACAAATGGCATCTTACTGTGGGGATAGAACATTTCCATTATGGCTCCGTGAATTTATCTAATCCTCTTTTAAAGCCATCAGATTTGGTGGTCAGCACTATGTCTTGCAGGAATGAATTCCATAGTTTAGTTGTGCACTGTGTGAAGAAGTACTTTTTTGCCTCTCTTCCCAACATTCAGCTTCATAGGGTAACCCTGAGTTATGAGAAGAGAAAAACTTCCTAAATCCCTCCACAGCTATTACCACATCATGCATAGATGGCATACAAATAAAATGATGTATGTATCATCTTTCCATTTTTCTAAACTATAGAGCCCCAAATGAAACTTTTGCTTCTGTCTACTACGATTGTTGTGTAATAAAACTGAGATTTTAATTCATTTTAAATGTAGAGCTATGTGGCTAATTCAAGGAAAAGCAGGAATAAGGTGGGAGTTGTACTATTTGAAAACAAGCTTGCCATTTTCTTTCTTTTTGTAGTGAAATACTCAAGATGTCTTCCAGCTCTACTTCCTGTTCTTCCCAGCTAACTGTGGCATCACAAGTTCCTTTTGAAGATCTCTGTTCGACTTTAGAACGAATACAAAAATGCAAATCCCGACCTGAGAAAACCAAGAATTTCAAGGAGTTTTTAGATTCTTGGAGGAAATATCATGATGCTCTTCATAAAAATGAGAAAGATGTAACAGATTCTTTTTATCCAGCAATGAGGCTTATTCTTCCACAGTTGGAAAGAGAGAGGATGGCTTATGGAATTAAAGAAACCATGCTTGCTAAATTCTATATTGAACTGTTAAATTTACCCAAAGATGGAAAAGATGCTTTAAAACTCTTAAATTATCGAACACCTACTGGCTCACGGGGAGATGCTGGAGATTTTGCTATGATTGCCTATTTTGTGTTGAAACAAAGATGTCCCAGGAAAGGTCAACTGACCATAAAACAAGTGAACGATATTTTAGATTCCATTTCTAATAATAATGCTGCCAAAAGGAGGGATCTGGTCAAGAAGAGCCTTCTTCAGTTAATAACTCAGAGTTCAGCACTTGAACAGAAATGGTTGATCAGGATGATCATAAAAGATTTGAAACTTGGTGTCAGCCAGCAAACCTTACTTTCCATCTTTCATCCTGATGCTGCAGAGTTGCACAGTGTTACAACTGATTTGGAGAAAGTCTGTAGACAGTTACACAATCCTTCTGTATTTCTTAGTGATGTTTCTATTACATTATTTTCTGCCTTTAAACCGATGCTTGCTGCTATTGCTAATGTACAACAGATTGAAAAACAAATGAACCACCAGAGTTTCTACATAGAAACCAAATTAGACGGTGAGCGAATGCAGATGCACAAAGATGGAGATGTTTACAAGTATTTTTCCCGAAATGGGTATGATTATACTCAGCAGTTTGGAGCTTCTCCCTTGGAAGGTTCATTGACTCCATATATTCATAATATCTTTAACAATAATATTCAGAACTGCATTCTGGATGGTGAAATGATGGCCTACAATCCCACCACACAGAACTTTGTACAGAAGGGTAGCAAATTTGACATCAAAAAGATGTCAGATGATTCAGAATTACAGACATGCTTCTGTGTGTTTGATGTTTTAATGATTAATAACCAAAAATTGGGTCATGAGATGTTGAGCAAAAGATATGAGATGCTGAATAAGATATTTACACCAATAGAAGGTCGTTTGCAGTTTGTTCCTAAAAATCAAGCTAACACTCAGAAAGAAGTAATAGATTCTCTAAATGAAGCAATAGATCACAGAGAAGAAGGAATTGTGGTTAAAGATCCCATGTCAATTTACAAGCCGGACAAACGTGGGGAAGGATGGTTCAAGATCAAACCAGAGTATGTTAGTGGGCTAATGGATGAACTAGACCTTTTAATTGTTGGGGGCTACTGGGGAAAAGGTCTTCGTGGTGGCATGATGTCACATTTTTTATGTGCTGTTGCTGAGACTCCTCCACCTGGCGAAAAACCATCAGTGTTCCACTCCATTTGTCGTGTTGGTTCTGGTTACACTATGGAAGAACTTCGTGATCTTGGCTTGAAATTAGCCAAATATTGGAAACCTTATCGTAAAAGAGACCCTCCTTTTAATATCTTGTGTGGAACTGAGAAGCCTGAAGTCTATATTGAGCCTTGTAATTCAGTCATCGTCCAAATTAAAGCAGCTGAGATTGTGAGCAGTGATATGTACAAAACTGATTATACATTACGTTTCCCTCGTATTGAGAGGATAAGAGAAGATAAAGAATGGCATGATTGTATGACTCTTGACATTCTAGAGCAACTCAGACGTAAAGCTTGTGGAAAGCTAGCGACTAAGCACTTTGATATAGATAATGATGAGCCACAAGGAAAGAAACGTAAAACTGTGCCCAAGATTAAAAAAAAAATTGGTTTAATGGATCATTTTAAAGCTCCTGATCTTTCAAATGTAAACCAGATTTCCAGTATATTTGAAGATGTTGAGTTTTGTGTTATGACAGGGACACAAAAATATTCAAAATATCAGCTGGAAAGTAAAATAGCGGAATTTGGCGGCAGCATAGTCCAGAATCCTGGCCTGGACACCTATTGTGTGATTGCAGGAATTGAGAATGTCAGAGTGAAAAATATTATTTCTTCTGACAAGTATGATGTTGTGAGAGCGGAGTGGCTTTTACAGTGCTTTCAGTCCAAAACATTTGTACCCTGGCAGCTTGATTTCATGATTCACATGTCTCCAGAAACAAAACAACATTTTGCCTGTGAATATGACTGCTATGGTGATAGTTACACAGGTGATACTGATATTGCCAAACTAAAGGAGGTGTTCTCAAGAATGAATAACTTTCAGGCAGAGATCTCTCAGGATGCGGTTGCTGACATAGAAGCACGTTATTCATGGGAAAGCTCTCCGCTAAGTATGTTCAGGCAGCACACGATTTACCTGGCTCTTCCTGATGAATTGAGTAATTCAGGTGCTAGGATTAAACAAACAAAACTATTAACTGCAGCACTGATACTTCGATTTCATGGAGCAAAAGTGGTTCAACAGCTTGAAGAGGGTGTGTCCCATGTAATCAGTGGAGATCATGCTCATTTGAAGGAGATAAAGACAGTGAGAAGAACATTCAAAAGGAAGTTTAAAATTTTGTCTGAGCAGTGGGTAAAGGATTCTATAAAGACTGGCAAGTTACAAAATGAAAAGTTTTACTTAATTTAAATCATTTCATTTAATAGGAAATTATTTACTTTTGTTAACTTCATTTATCTATTTAAAGCATTCTGCCAGGCTCTTTTTAATACTTCACTTCATTTTGAAGTTTGTAGATAAAGTTTCACAAGTATGAACATGAAAGAAAAGCTTTCGGGTATAGTGCTGAGAGTTAGGTTATTTTAAAAAAAACCCACCCCACCCCCATTTTATTGAGCTGTTGCTAGCACATTTATATAGCTGCTTTGGTCAAATATTTGTTAAACATAATAACCCAACTTGCAAATGAGTTAAACTGGAGAAAGTGGACCTGAAGTAATTTAGTCTAATTAAACCCAATAGGACTATAAACCAAGCAAGTGTAACCACCTCCAGTCCTGTGGACCTAGTCCAGGCTTCCTCAACCTCGGCCCTTCAGATGTTTTTGGCCTACATTTCCCATGATCCCTAGCTAGCAGGACCAGTGGTGTTGGAAATTGTAGTCTCAAAACATCTGGAGGGCTGAGATTGAGGAAGCCCGATCTAGTTAGTCCCTGTGCTGGGCTCTGTAGAGCTCTGCTGGCACAGCTACCAGTGAGGACACAGGCGTCTCCACTGTGGCTTGTCCCACAAAGGTATTTTTAGACTTCAGTCCTACAGAGGTGGTACAGACGGTGTTTGAACTGCCTTCTCCAGCTCTGCTCTTCCTGGCAGGAAAGAAATGAGGGTGGATATGTAATCTTGCACTCCTGTCCTTTTACCAGATGTTTTTATAAATAACTATTTTCCTCCAACTGGGAAAAAACTTTGGGGGAAACTGGGGGAGAGATTCACAGCAGCTTGGGGCCCTTACCAATGTTCAAAAGCTGTTAATGTTTCCATAACTGTTGTGTGGTGAATCTGACATTTTATTTCTCCATCATCGATGGAGGGGGAGCTCTGATGTTTCCTCGGACTCTTGGGATATATTCCTGGGGTCATGGGATTGCAGTTTGCGGATTATAATATGAATTTAAAAGTCTAAAAAAATTAAATCCAGGCATTCATCCTTTGAAAGAAAGCTCTGTAAATAACTATACAAATAAAATACTTTTTTAAAAACGACTGCTTCTGATTTTGAAATCAGAAAGACTTGCTGAGAGTAATTTCTGATGTATTTCAAGTATACTAAGAACACTTTTTGATATATTTTGAACTCTGACAATACTAACGTTGAAGAGTCTTTGTTATCCAAACATTTTAAAATTTTCTACTAGGTGACATAATCACTCATTAGGTTTTCGAAGCCAAAGGGGAAGACACTAATACAGTATTGCTGTCTTTTTTAATTCCAGATCAAGTGTGGAAAAAGGTTTGATATTTTAGGCCACATACCAACTAAAATACATCAACACATACCCTTTCTTGCATTGTATTTATATTTTCACATTTATATCCCCCCCCCAAGCGGGAGGCAGGTGTCATGGACCAGGAATCGGCTTTACCTGCTGAGCAGCAGCAGAAAGCTCCAGCTTTTGTAAGCAGGGTTTCCAGCCTCAGTTGCTGGAAACAATATTTGTTGTTCCTGGCCAGACCTTGCTGCTTCTTGCTTCTTGTGACCTTGGCTTGGACGCTTGGCTTTCTTGGATCGTCTGACTACGTGAACCGAGATATTCTTGACCTTAGAACTGGACTGGACCTTGTATACAGACTCTGCCTCCAGGTAAGTACCCCCTTGACACTCGGCTGGTTGGCTGGCTTCTCGCTCCACTGAGCTTTGCCGTGGCTGGCAGCACAGGACTACAACACTAGCCAATCCAACAGTCCAGAGTTGCCCCTTGTACTTGAGACACTATGTTTCTCAAAAACACTCTGTCCTTTTTTAAAAAAAGAAAGAAAGCTGGAGGCAGCTGGTTCTCCTCAGGAGCAAGAAGGCTGATCAGCAGCAGGTGGAGTCACTTTGTCTTCTGCTCCTTCAGGCTGCTGCTCACCAGGTGAAGCCAACTCCTGGCCCATGACAGCCGGCAGATGTGGCTTCTCCCTTGGCAGGTGAGATGTGTGGAGAACAGTGGGATAATCCTTCCCTGGCCTAATCCTGTGGCAGAGAAAGGGCACCCAAAGGCAGCTGCCTTAACAGCAGCAACTCTCAAGTAAGCCTTGTGTGTCCGTCTCACCTCGGCCGATCCCAATCCATAATATATTTTTAAAAGCCTGCCTGGTCACATGAAATAATACAAAATGCATGTCAGAAAGGATCCTGTCAACTAGGGTTGTCACCCATTCCTTAAAAACAGGATAGTCCTGTTTGGGGGGCATGGAGTCTCCTGTCCTGTTTGACCCCCAATTTGTCCCGTTTTTGAAGTCATAAAAATAAAAATTGGCATTTGTGTGCTCACCCAAACTTGCTTGTCGCTCATGCAATGTAACATACTAGCTGCCCTCCCTCCCCTCCAAAGATTGCCAATAATGGAGCAGCAGCCTTGAGAAAGTGCTTGTTCATTACAGAGTAGGAAGGGAGAGTGTTATTGAAGTAAAGTAAGGAGTGTTTAGATTAATCCTGCCAATTAATTGTTTTTAAAAGATGCCCCCCCTCATTCTCTCAAATAGAAATAAATGCATATTGTTAAAATTGGTGTGAGGGTGGTGGGAATCAGCATTTTTTTCAGCACTTACACCCCTGTATTGCAAACCAGCCTTGTTACCCCTTAATATTACAAATGCAGAGGGAGGAAGCAGAGACTGGCAGAATCACAAAAAGTTTGTGACTTTCCTCTAGGCCAGAGGTTTTCAACCTTTTTTGAGTCCCTGGCTTCCTTGATCAAGTACATTCTTTCTGTGGCTCCCCTGTGGGAACACAGGCTTCAATCCTTAGAAGCCCACTTAAGTCACCCCTTGTCTGCAAAGCCAGCAGCCCCTCATCTCTTCGAACACCCTCCCTTGTGGAGTGTTCCCTCAGCCTCCTCTCCTTGCCCATCTCCCTCTGAGTGGCTGGGGAAACCCAGCCAGATGGGCGGAGTATTATTATTATTATTATTATTATTATTATTATTATTATTAGTCCTCTGGGCAGCTACTGCAGCAGCCCCTGGTCTCAGAGCCACCTCTCCCCCAAAATAGATGCCTCCTCCTGCAGCCCCCCCTGGTTGTATAAGATATTGCAAAATACACCATTTAATAGAACCTGGTGACATTATACATAGTCCATATACAATTATAGACCTAAAATAAAGTTTAAATAAAGCACAGGTATGTGAAGGTAGTAACTGGAACTATTGTTATAGATGTGCTGGGGGACGGGACCTCCTCAACCCTAGACATTAATAAATGGTAGAATTTTGATTATTTGGAATATTGAAGGGGAAATTGCAGGCCAGTAAAAAAATGCATGCTAGGCTTCCTTTCCAAGCCAGGGCCACACCTGAAATAGAGGCATTAACATGACAAAACGTCCCTCCAAGAGGAATCTTGAGCCTGGGCAGAAAGAAGGTTGCCAGGGTGACTGGATCTGAAGTGACAGGGAAAGGGAGTCATTAGCAAGGTGTGCTGGGAAGAAGAGGGGAGAGAAAAAGAGATCCCTCTTGGGCAGGCTGGCTAAAGTCTGGCAGGGAGAAATGCCTTTGACTCCAGTGCTGTACTGCAATAGGGAACAATTACTACTTGAGATACTAGAAGATCTAGACTCCCTCTGTGCAGACAGAAGGTGTAAATAGGTGAATAACTCATATTTCCAAAGGAGCACAAGCCCTGGGTGAGCGCCTGGAACCCCCTGGGATCTTGCTACCGCTCAGAAGAAAGTACATTATGCTTTCATATCCAGCTTCTGTGCATTATGGATGAACAAAGACAAGGTTACAAAACATGAACCTATTATATTAAGGGAAATAATCCCAAGTATTCAAATGTCCTGACTTACTATAGCAGCCATATTCTTTCATAGGCCAAGGGGGTTTCTTGGCCATGTTCCTCCTTGCTTACAAATAAAGCCGGACCAAACAGGTATAAAATTGTCCTTTCTTTCTTTGGTCCCCAAGGATTCTCTGCTTCTGTTTTGCCAGTTAACACTGCAGGTTCTTTAAAGGATTTTTTGTGGACAATATGAGGGAAAAGAGGTTTTTATTTGAACAGAATAGGAAAACCTCAAACAGCAACAACCCCCCCTCAAATAGTAAACCACCTTAAACAGCAATAAAAACCTTACACTGAGAAATAAACAATCCCCCCACAAGACCTTCACCCACATACAGCATCCGGTCCAGCCATAGGGAGCCCCCGTGTTTGGTCCATTATCCTACTCGACTACGTTGCCCTGCACCATTTGGACCTGCCCCCACCAGGCAGGGCTGGATGTCTCCATGGCTGTTGCCTGTGGCAATTAGGGCTCCTAATCTGGGCAATCCAGCCCTAGCTGGGCCACCTTCAAGGGCAGGAATGCTCCTACGGGGACTCACACGAGGGGTTGGTTGCGCAAGGATTGGAGCAGGGTGACGTAGTTGGAGAGGATGACAGACCAAATGCTGCTGATGCTCCCTACAGCTGGATCTGGTGCTGTATGTGGGTGAAGGTCTGGTGGGGGAATTGTTTCTTTGAAGTCATTTCTCAGTACATTCATATACTTGGAAGTCAAAGGGAATCCGTTCGACTTCCAAAATGTTTGAATAACAAAGTGCGGCTTTGGATTGGTTGCTGGAAGCTCCTGCAGCCAATCGGAAGCTGCAGAAGCCCCATCAGATGTTCGGCTTCCAAAAATGGTTCACAAACCGTAACACTCAGGAGCCAAAACATTCGAGAACTAAGCTGTTTGAAAACCAAGGTACAACTGTATGAGAGTTTTTATTATTAAGAAGGTGGTGTCACTCTATATGTCAAAGGGCATCAAACCCACAAGCTAGAAATCCCAAAAGGAGCAGAAAGACAGTGGTGTGATACCTAGCACCAAGAGTAATTTAGTACTATGGACTAGTACTATCACCCCTCCAACCAAATTGCCCAGGAAAGAGCAAGTGTTGTACTAGGTAGATGCCTATTCCAGACATGGCAAAGAGGTAAAATGACACTGCCCTAGTACAATTTGTCATGAAACCAACTAGTGGGGCAGTGTCCATAGATTTAAGATTAAACTGTGTCTATGACTTGGTGTGAGATGCACATATTGTTGAACTAAATGGGAACACTGAGCATGTATCTTATCTCATTATACATAACAAAGCCATCTTTAGCCATCTCACCCCTTGCCTTTCCCTGCAAGACTAATTGCAGCCGTTTAGAGTCGTCAACAAGTTTTCCACACTTATCAGCCTATCACCCATTCCCACCACCCTTCTGAGTAATACCCCTCCCCACTCCCCCACTATATTTAAGGATCTGGTGACTTCTGTTTCAGTGTATCTGAAGAAGTGTGCATGCACACGAAAGCTCATACCAGGAACAAACTCAGTTGGTCTCTAAGGTGCTACTAGAAAGAATTTTCGATTTTGTTTTGACTATGGCAGACCAACACGGCTACCCACCTGTAACTGAGCATGTAGCAATTAAAACCCAATGTGGAAAATTGTCAAGTAATAACAACAGTCACATATGACTACAATCATGTATATGTATGCTGTGTTTAAAGATGTGTTTGTCAGCGCATATGTGTGTCATCTGTACTTTACATGTTTGCTGCACAAATACTCATGAAAACACATTTGCCACAAACATGTGAAGAGTTTCCAATTCTTTATTTATCCTAGTTACAAATCTGGCCCTGGTTCCCAGTTGTACGCAGCTTGTTAAACATATATTCCAAAAGAAGTTTTCTATAAAAAGGAAGTGTATCTATTAACATAACATTCATTCCCACTTTGCTGTAGCTAAGTTTTTGTGGCACAACTATTAGAGATAACACATGTTGAACATTTTGTACACTCTAAGGCACTATGTAAGTGCCAAGATTGTAACATTCAGATCCCCACTGATTTTAGTAACGCATTTCACAGTAATATTTACCGTAACAATGATTTCATTTAAATATATATATATGTGAAGGTGAACAATGCTCAGCTCTTTGAATAAATTTTATTTGCAACTCTAAAGAATACTATGTCTGCCCAGTACTAAAAGAAACAAGCATTTATTAGTTTGTATACAAATCTACATGCTAGTTTAAATTAAGTACCAGAAAATCATGAAGACAGTACTTTTATACTGATTAAATTACAACGTTCAAAGAGTTGTTGCTTTAGAAAGCACAGGCTGTAAAAATGCCCTGTTCCTAAATAGTGAGCAGTATGTTCTAGTTCATTCACTGTACTGCAGAATATAAATATATTTGATATACTGCATATACAGAATACCGCAACACATTCATCTGTATTACCATAGTATTCTGTGCTACATGAATTGTTTCTCTTAAAGTTGCCCAGTAGATACTTCTGGGCAATGTGGTGCTATTGCAGCAGTGTGACTTCACCCCTGGAGGTGCACTCCATTGTCTCGAGACAAATGCCAACAATATGTTACTAAGCCTAACTGTTAGGTTTATCACTGAGATCAACATAAGCTATGTACTTTTTTATTTGGAACACACATTTTCAACCTCAAGGTTATATTTCCCCATATGAAGAGCATCTGTTTCTGTAGCTGTAACTGAAGGAGAGACTGCAACTAAGTATTTAACTTTTTTTTATTACAGCAAACACTTTGAATATTAACAGGAAGGTGATACAAGCTTGCCTATCAAGCAAGTAAAATCTTCACACTTAAAAGGAGTAAGAAATAATAGAACAGTATTTTAGAAAGCCGAACACAACAACATTACGTGTCTGATCAAATTGGTAACTGAAACTTAACATCCACTTGAGCTTGCTTTGCTAAGGTGACTATTTCAGAGAGTTTCACAACCTAAAAGACAAAACAAAAAACATCTTGAGATATTTTGTTTCTGTAAGATACTAAAATCAACAAGTACAGGTGAAATGACAACAATAAAAAAGTAATTTGGGTGATTAACAGTATGAATAACTGCAAAATGTTACAGGTAAGTCAGATGGAAGAAATAGCTTACAGTGTGTAAAAAAAACCTCAGAAAGGAAGTCATATCAGTCTAATGCACTGAAAGATGAAGTCCTCTGACTGCTTAATACAAGGATGAAGAACCTTAGGGCCAGGGGCCAAATGTGGTCCCTCTGGACCTGCTCTGCCAGGCCTGAACCTGGGAAAGTAATGCCGGCCACGTTGTTGCCAGAAGCATGCGTGTGGATTCTGTGCACCTTAGGAGCTGCTGTAAGTGCATGCTTTTGTCAAAAAAAATTTAAACTATTGTCCGTTTGTCCTCCTTGGCTGGGTGTTCACAAGACATGAGAGCATGAAGAGCAAGTGAAGGTGATCCAAGAGCGAGGGGAAGGTGGTCTGAAAGCAAGCAGAGGTTCAGTCTGAGTGCATGGCCCCCAAACAAGGTGGGAAAGCTAAAAAGCAGAAAGTGTTCCCACAATGCAAGAGAAACTGGCTGTGCTGGACTGCTTGAGAGGCGGCGTGACTGTCTGCGCTGGCACGGGGATATGGCCTGAACAAGTCCAGCATCCGTGCCATCAAGGTGTGCAAAGAAGGAGATCCATGGGGCTGTGGCACCAAGTGCTCCATTACCTGCCAAAGTGACCAGCCAGGGGTGTGACAAGGCTTCACCACTGTAGCAGGTAGGACGGAAGGTTGTAATTCTCTCATCCACTTCTCTCTCTAAGCTGTCTATTCACTCTACCTGTGGTCTCCAACTTTCCCTCAGAAGCACCTAACAAACTCCTCAGACACTGTTCAGGGCAAAAAGGGTTGTGCCTCAAGCATTTGCTTCACCAAGTTCCATTATGTTACTATGCATTCATCAGTTTACATAATTATATGCACATTCTTTCCAAACATGTACAGCTATATGCATGGTCTCTTATCCTGAATAAGGTCTTGTTATAAGTATATTGATTATGAACAGATGTAGACAGAAGCTGCCCTCCATGAATTGGGAAATCAAACACCACTAATCTCAGGGTTGTGGGTTCGAGCCTCACATTGAGCAAAAAAATTCCTGCATTGCAGGGGTTGGACTACATGACCCTTGTGGTCCCTTTCAGCTCTACAATTATATGATTCTATGACCTGCAGCGGGGAGTTTTCTGTGCCTGTGGGGGCTCCTTGTGCAATTTAGACCCCTTATTTACTCAGTGGTTCAACTTGCACAGGGAGCCTCCTCAAGCACAGAAGGCTCTCTGCTGCAGATGTTTGCCCTCCAACATGGTGAGCAGCATGCATGGAGCAGGGATGTGGTGAAGCCGGACAGCCCGCACCCCCCTCCCCCCATAGGATTTAGAATTGTGTGATCAAACAGAGCCTTAACAGGACTAGATTCTTACAGCCACCTGACTGTGCATACATACATTTTGCGGTATACTACAGTATGTGAAGAATCCTGTAACACTGAAAGCTTAAGAGTGCCATTTCATTATGTTTAGGTAAGTTAACAATGCCTCTCATGTTACAGCAAGAATTTTTACAAATAAATTTTAGCTCACCATTTTAGCAGCTTCATCCAAGTCATCACAGGCAAGTATTTTCAGACCACTGGCTGTTATTAAAGCTTTAGCATCATCAACTCGTGTACCTACATAGTTAAGATTTTATATTTCAGGATTCAGGTTATTTCTGTCAATGTTTCCAAACAATTGACTCTGAACACAGGACATAGTAAAAAGTACAACAGAAAGTGTGAGTGTGGCCTTGATTGAAGTAGCTACCATGCTTCTCTTTCCTTACAACCGATCTTTTTCAAAATCACATGACAATATATTTTAAGGCTAGAATGGGAGTCCAGTTGTCCAAGAGGCAAAAGCTCTGTCAGTACTGGACTTCAGTAGTCGAGAGCCTGATTCCATTCACCTCAGCTTCCTTGAACACATTAAAATTACAGAAGGGAGTCCAAGACGGATAGGAGTTTCTTAAAGGTGAAATAATGAAGGCCCAAATGCTGACAATTCCAACAAGAAAGTGAGCAGCATCTAAAGAAACCAGTATGGTTGCATAGAGTGACAAGCTTGGCAGATCAGGGGAATGCTATGAGCATAGTATATCTTGATTTCAGTAAGGCTTTTGACAAAGTCCCTCATATTCTTGCAAGGAAGCAAGTAATTTGTATCCCCCAGAGGACATGGTCACCCCAGATACAATATCTATAGGAAAAACAGGCAAGACTGTACTGGAAGTGGTGTCACTCTATATGTCAAAGAGGACATTAAACCCACAAACTAGAAATCCCAAAAGGAGCATAAACACAGTGCTGCGATAGCTTGCAGCAAGAGTAATTCAGTACTATGGACTAGTGGGGTGCCATAGCGTTCTGTCCTGGGCCCGTTGTTCAAGGCCCATTCAATAAATGACGGATGAAGGAATTGAGGGTATGCTAATCACATTTGCAGATGACACCAAACTGAGAGTAGCTAATGCCACAGAAGAATCGGGATTCAAGATGATCTTAACAGATTGGAGAGCTGGGCCCAAACTAACAAAATGAATTTCAGTATGGACAAACGTACGGTTCTGCACTTAGGCAGGATGCACAAATATAAGATGGGGGACACTTGGGTTACTAGTAGTATATGTGAAAAGGATCTAGGGGTCTTAGTAAACTACAAGCTTAACACGAGTCAACAGTATAATGCAGCAGCAAAAAAAAGCTAATACTATTTTAGGCTGCATCAACAGAAGTACAGTTTCCAGATAAGGGAAGTAATAGTCCCACTCTATTCTGCCTTGGTCAGACCACACCTGGAATACTGTGTCCAATTTTGGGCCCCACAATTTAAAAAGGATGTTGACAAGCTGGAATGTGCACAGAGGAGGGCAACCAAGATGATCAAGGGTCAAGAAACCAAGCCTTATGAGGAATGGTTGAAGGAGCTGGGTATGTTTAGCCTGGATATGAGGAGATTGAGGGGAGATATAAGAGCCAATATCTGAAGGATTGTCATGTGGAAGAGGCAACAGGCTAGTTTTCTCCTGCTCTGGAGGGGAGGACCCAAACCTGGATTCAAGTTACAAGAACTAAGCATCAGGAAGAACTTTCTGAGAGTAAGAGCTGTTAGATAGCGGAAAGGACTCCCTTGGGAGGTTGTGGACTCTCCTTCCTTGGACGTTTTTAAGCAGAGGGTGGGCGGCCATCTGTCATGGATGCTTCAGCTGAGATTCCTGCATTTCAGGGGGTTGTATTAGTGTCTCTTCCAACTCCACAATTCTATGATTCTATTAATGAACCCCAGTGCTTGAGTCTATATTTTTAGCATCACTGACTGATATATCTTCATATATAGGAGGAAAATATAAGCTTGTGGTAGGTCAATGAATGTCTAACTTCAACAGTAAAAGGGACTTTGTACAATTATAAAAGCTACAGATTTAAGAGAAGCTGTAGAAGATTATTCATTGTGTTACAGGCTCTGCTTTTCTATATTCTGTACTACAAAGCATGCAGCAGCAGCATTCGAAATTAACCCATCGCCAGTGTCTTTTTGTGACTCAGGAGTGCCACCTAGCAACCAAGTTGAGATTTGCAGTCACTGTTTGGGTGGCAGAGCCGAGATTGAGATTCCTGCATTGCAGGAGGTTGGACTGGATGACCTTTGGTATCCCTTCCAACTCTACAATCCTATGATTCTTTTATTGTAAAATGCTCACCTTGTAACCGTACAACAATAGGTATTTTGATATCCAAATCTTTTACTGCCATAATTATTCCCTGTGAGATCACATCACATCGCATAATGCCTCCAAAAATATTTACCAGAATAGCTTGCACCTGTGTAAAAAAGTACATAGAACTGTAAACATAATGGAGCACAGATTTATTCCATCTTCTGATAAGAAAATAATGCCTGTTCTGCAAAAGGAAGATTGTTGAATAGTTTGCTAATTTGTAGACAATATGCAATTATGTGGCTGCAAAAGAGCATATAATTGGTAATACATTTTTCTTAATACCTCTGAATTTATAGCTATAGGCATCCATGATTGGCATGCATCACCACATGTCCAAATATACAAGAGACTAAGTTGTTTGAAACTAATGAAGTTCAGAACACTGGGTTTTGGAAATATACCTTGCCTTAGAAAAAGACACACAGACAGAGGCAGCAGTTTTTAGAAAGGAGCAATCATGAGAGACCCAGACCAACGGGACAGTCAGGGTTTTTACCTACTTTTACCCACCTTAAACCAAGGCAGCTATGCAGTGATTCAGACTGGTGGGACAGGGAGGAGCCAATGACAAAGGGAACCAGCAGGGAAGCATTGGAGCCAGAGATTGGGGGTGACGGGGAGAGGCTCAATGTGGGCACAGACTCTGATAGGGAAAGAGCAGGGGCTGCATCTCCTGATCTGCAAGAGAGTTGTTCCAGGCCCTCCCCCTCCCCCTTTCACAGCTCATCTGAATTGTGTATGTGTGTGCGTGTGCGCTGAGTCTCTGCGTGTTAAGCAATAAAAGTTAATTGCCATCAAGTCTCGTGCCAACTTCTGATTTATGGCATCAGGCAACATCGGCAGAGCTATTCTGGTAGCCTGACATTCTACTTCTCTTTTTTTGCTTCCTGCCACCTAAAGAATTCGAGAAATAGCTTTAACTATACGGACCTTTGTCGGCAAGGTGATGTCTTTGCTTTTTAAGATGCTGTCTAGGTTTGTCATTGCTTTTCTCCCAAGAAGCAGGCGTCTTTTAATTTTGTGACTGCTGTCACCATACATATATATATATATATATATTCTGGTTTCAGCTAAGTCTTCTTTCCACCTAAAGTCTAAATTTTTAAAATTAATGAAACCTGAAAAAAATACTAAAGGTTTTTAAAGCTCAAGTTACCCTGCAGTTTTAACTTACACTATAGATTTCATCAACGGAACTAGCACAGGACTGTGGTTAGAGATCAGGATTTTCCTTGAAAGAAGATGCCTGCTCATAGGAGAAACAGTAACCTTCATTTCTGACTAGCAACAATACTTGATTAATTAAACATCAGGTTACACAGAGAACTCTAAACAGCAACTGTGTTCTTACCTTTTTATCTGATGTAATCAGTTTAAAGGCCTCCGTTACTTGTTGCACTGTAGCACCACCTCCAACATCAAGAAAATTTGCTGGGGTGCCTCCATGAAGTTTAATTATATCCATAGTGGCCATTGCAAGACCAGCTCCATTCACTGAAAGAGGGGCAGAAAAAGAAAACAATAACTATTGCAGGCATTGCTGCATCTTTAGCTCCTATATTCAGCATTCAGCATGCCCAACATACCAAGACATCCGATGCTTCCATCTAATCCTATATAATTGAGATCTGCTTTGGCTGCATCTCTATCTCGCTGGTCTTCCTGGGTCCAGTCCTGCAGGCCGAAGATTTTCTGCTGACGATAAGCCGAATTGCTATCAAAATTTATCTTTGCGTCCATACACATCACTTGGAAAAACAAACAAGTTGTGTTTAGACCCCTTAATGCTAAGAACAGCAACTTTCCAAGTTATCTATGTGGGCTAGTCTAAACACAGTGCAGATTAAGGTAGCAGAGCCCTGAGCCACTTTAACATGAAGAAGATATTGTATTTCTAACTGCCCCATAACATGCAAATTCCCTGAAAGCAGAAAACAAGCCTTGCTTGCTCTCTGATGTGTAATAATATGCTTCCTGCCTGCTGTGCTGGTTTTGTACATGCAGGGAACGTTTTACAGCAGGAGTGGTATTCCCCCTTCTGGAACCTGAAGTGATGCACTACACTCTTTCACTTCTTCCTGCTACATGTATAGACCATCAAAGTTACAATATTTCTTCCCAAAGCCAAGAACATACACATGAGAAAGTCAGAGAAAATGGTGTGCGTAGAAGAGGCTCCTACACAAAGGGTACAAATGGGAAAGCCAAACTGATTTAACTCAGAAGAGCCAACCCCCCCCCCAAAAAAAAGAGAGAAAGGAATCAGGTTGAGCACATTTAAGGGATACACTGACCAAATTTCTGAATCTTGTCATGGTACAGGTAACTGACAGTCCTAAAAATGTCTTCTCAGTGCAGTTTGTAGAGCCATTTAAAGCATAAGATTGCTTTTGGACAATGCCAAAACACATCTTAAACAGGTAAATCTAGTTTGGTTTTTTTGGGTTTTTTTAAATCCTCTTAATAAAACATGAGCAAAAACTCCGATTTCCTATTGTGTAATTAAGTTAATAAATTCCATAATTAAGTTTTCAAAGTGAAACAATTCCAAAAGAAAGTACTTTACCAATCCCTGTAGAATCTTCAACCATGGGGTTAATTTCTACCATAGTAGCATCAAATTTAATGAAGAGGTTGTAAATTTTAATCATATTATCAGCTGCTTCATTTACCAGATTAGTAGGAAACCCCATTTTCTTGGCCAGCTGGAATTGGAAAACAAAAACACAGAAGAAACCTTTATGGAAAATCAAAAACAAGAGGGCAAAAACAAACAAGAAAATGAGCACATTTCAAGCTGCCTTACATATAAGCCAGAGATGGGGAACCTTCCCCCTCCCCAAGTGAGCCACTCCACTCGCTCTCTCACCTACACACAACCAACCTCTGTTCATCCATTCACTCACTCTTTTGGGGAGGTGGAAGATTCAGATCTAGACTATGGCATCAAGGAATTGGGGGGGGGGGTTAACTTTTCCCCCAGCTACAAAGATCCAGACACAAGCATTCCTCGGACCCTGTAAGTCTGCTATTGGTGTTGGAATAAAATGTTCCTAATGAAGCAAACAGGAAGACAGATTGCAGGGATTGTGGGGGGTGGGGTGATTTGAACCATAATAGGGAGCAAAGAGTTATAAAGAACCCTCCTGCCCCTCTGCCAGGATTGGGTCTCCATGCCTACAATTACTGTAGCTGTATTTTCCTGCTAGCCACAAGGGGGGGCTCCTTCCTGAAGTCAACATGGTGGAAGGAGCAAAGCCAAGGTCGAGAGGTTCTGTGGGCAAGACGGAATCACACACAGGTGGAATTAGGCCCACTCCTGGTGCAGGCTAATCTGTTGTTGTGGTTGTTGTTGTTGTTGTTGTATTATATGTCTATTTATGCCCAAGCTTTTTCCCTGACAGGGGCTCAAGCTGGTTTACAGATAAAAATAAGAACCTCTAAAACATAGAAAACACAATCATTTTAAAAAATAAAACATAAAATAAACATTGATAGAATTAACACTACCACCACCTTGAGTCTCTGTCAGGAGAAAAGGCAGGGAATATAATTAATGTAATATAATTACTGTACTGTACTATACGGCTGCTGTTGTGTTGCTTTTTCAAGGGAAGTAATAGTCCTGCTCTGTTTGGCCTTGGTCAGACCACACCTGGAGTCCTGTGTCCAGTCCTGGGTGCCACAATTTAAAGATATTGACAAGCTGGACCATGTGCAGAAGAGGGCAACCAAGATGATCAAGGGCCTGGAAATGAAGCCTTATAAGGAATGGTTCAGGGATGTTTATCCTGGGAAAGAGGAGACTGAGAGAAGATATGACAGCCAACCTCATTTATCTAAAGGGCTGTCACATGGACAAGATGGAGCAAGCTTGTTTCCTCCCACTCCAGAGTTGGACCTGAACCAATGGCTGCATGTTACAAAAGGAGATTCCAACATCAGGAAGAACTTTTTGACAGTAAAAGATGTTTGGCAGTGGAATGGACTCCCTTGGAAACTGGTGGATTCTCTTTCACAGGAAGCTTTTAAGCAGAGGTTGGATAGCCAACTGTCATGGATGCTTTAGTTGTGCTTGCTCCAGCAGCATATATGCTAAAATTGGAATGATACAGAGAAGATTAGCATATCATCAATGCTTCAGTTGAGATTCCTGGATTGCAAGGAGTTGGACTAGATTTTATTATTATTGTTTTATTAGTTTTTTGGTCGCTTTTTGCCACAGGGAACCCAAAGCAACTTAAATTAAAACCAGATAAGAAGAACAAAAACACATTTAAAAATCTCACCCCCTCTAAAAGGTCCTAGATCATAAAAACCAGGGGCTGGTTGAAGAGGAATGTTTTTGCCTGGTGAAAACTATGGAGCAGATGTTTGGGGGCACAGGAGGCTGCTGGAGCAAGGTAGGGCGGGGAGTACAGGAGGAATGAGCAAAAATATCCTCCTCACCTATTTCTACTCGCAGCAGCATTCACTCCGTGGGGTTTTCTCTGCACAACTCTAAATCCAAACCATTAAAAAAATCTGAAGATCCAGTGTTATATCTTTTAGTTAAACAAACCGTATGTGTACAGGTTATAGGGAAGTTGTCGCTGAACAAACAATGCATATTTCAATACCCTGATGGCCTGCTCCTTTTGAATGCCTTCTACAATGTCAACTGGTTCCTTAGCTATGGCATCAGGATTCTCTGCAGCAACATCTTCAATATTGACACCACCCTGAGAACTGCCAATGAGTACAGGACCCTAAAAAGAGAAACACTTTTCAACAAGGTCTTTTTATAATCCCCAAAATATTAAAGTAATTCTGTAACACACTTGTGGGTTGAATATGAAAAATATACAATTAGATACTACAAAGAAACTGAGTGTTCAATTATACACCTAAAAAACCTAGAAACACAGAATAACTCATTTACTGGTTGCCAACTAGCTATCTGAGTGCCTGCCAGTTGACTGAAAGGTAAAGGGTATCAATTAGTCAATAAAAAAACTATAGGTGTGACAGCTGGAAATTTACAGGCCTCTAATTCAGTCCTGGAGACTCGAGTCTGTCTTGCTGTCATATCTTAACTACCTTCTAAAAACCAGCTGTCTGAAAATATTCCAATGAATGTGGTTGGGACAGGTGGCTATATCACTCGCACAAGAACTCCTTATTTATGTG
This sequence comes from Lacerta agilis, assembly GCF_009819535.1. NCBI lineage: Eukaryota > Metazoa > Chordata > Lepidosauria > Squamata > Lacertidae > Lacerta > Lacerta agilis. The sequence continues at coordinate 131,381,429 of NC_046312.1, forward strand.
CCTGTGAACTTTCAGAGAAAGGCAGAGTAGAACTCAAATTTAATATTCCCCCCCCCCAAACGATTGGCCAGTGAAACAAGCTACTAAAAAAAAGTGGGCGCCACTACCCCCAGTAGGAATCAGTATATATTTAGAAGAAATTAGTCGTGATCAGCACTTTGGGAAACTCTTAAAGCGTTTTATGTTTTTAAAAATTCATTCTCGGAAGACAACCAAAGACATTAGCGGTTTTAGTACCAACATGCAGTGCATAAGATAAGAATTTGAAACGGATTCAGTAGTTTTCATTTTATGCTAAAATGATTTTGATCCAAGCCAAAGAAGAACCCCCCTCCTCCTCTCCACTACCACAGCCTGTTAGTCCCCCAAATTTGCTACCACTCATAATCCAGCCTGGCTCCATTTCTGCCAGGGTAGGCTATAAAATGAAAAATTGTATTCAAGTCTAATTACTTTTAAATCTTATTCATGCCCCTAAAGCTGTGCTCTTATTTACACTCTTGTTAAGCACAAAGGAAAAGATGATGGTTTAAAATGCACCCAGTATTTTCTAGGAAAGGCCCCTTTCAGCTGCTGTCCTCAAGATGATTCCAAAAGGCTGCTGTAGAACTTGTCACAGATGCATGCATGGTATTTCTCCTGAAAGGACTCACACCTGTTTACTAAACCTATACAGGTAAGAAGCTATTTGGGGATTTACTAAAGGCTACTGCGGAGAAGGAAAACCTCAAAGAAACTTAGATGTGCAGATACCTAGTCAAAACCTTACATGAATAAACACTTCTGTCACCAAGCACCTTACAATTCATATGTCCTATGAGGCACCTAATTGCTTCATACTATAGCAAATAACACTGACAATGTTTGATAGCAGAATACATACTACAAAAACAAAAACAAAAGATTTTGCCGTGTAATAAGCAAAATCTGCCCTTATTCCCATATGGGGTACACAAGAGCCCTTGCAAAGTCCTTTGCAGGTTCTCCATTGGTAGGAGTAAAAAACAGAGGCCAACCAGAGAAGATTGAGAAGCAAAGCAGCTAGTAAGCTTGATCTTTATTAAAGCTGTTGCAACAACGGTGTTTTTCAGGGAAAAAGACCCAGAACAAAGCAGGCATGCTCTTATAAAGACATTTCAAAATCCCTCCTGGAGTAGCCCACCCCCACCCCAGAAACAGCATCCAATCACAGAAGAGGTGTAACCCAAGACCACCACCCCCCAGATACATCAGAGCTACATCACAAATTAGGAAGGGTCAGAGGAGGTAACTTGGGAATTTTCCACACCTGTGCCATCTCTCCTTGACCCTCCCAGACACACATTTCTGCAAAACAAAATGTTTCCTCCCTGGCTGGTAGGGCTAATGGCTGTCCATTGTGAGGGAAATGGCCCATCCTCAGGCAGAGACTTCTCACTCCCTCCCTGCAGATGAAAACACTTGGCCAGCTAGGAGTGAGGCCTGTCTTTCTGTGCTGTTTTCAGACATGTGGCCTTATTTGTTTGGTGAATTAATAACAATTATGTGTGTGTGTGTGTGTGTGTGTGTGTGTGTGTGTATAGGGTACCACAGTCAAACCTCGGTTGTCGAACATAAACCATACTGGAAGCCCCTTCAGCTTCCAAAATGTTCAACAACTGAGGCACGATTTCAGATTGGTTACAAGAGCTTCCTGCACTCAATTGGAAGCTGTGTCGGATGTTCAGCTTCTGAAAAACATTCAAAAACCGGAGCATTTACTTCCGGGTTTTTGGCATTTGGGAGCCTAAATGTTCCAAAACGGAACCGTTCAGAAACAGAGATTTGACTGTATAATTCATGTTTTGCTTTACTAACTATACTTCTGAAGACAGCTTAAGAGTCTTTATCCCAACCAAAAACACTGAACTCTAAAAACATTTCTCCTCAAAATAGACTACTCACCTGAAATGATCGTTCCATGGTTATTGCAAAATAGTACTCTCTCCTGGGATATCTGCGCTCACAGATAAACACTTGATTGCATATTCTGCCCTTTTCTCCTGTCTGCTTTGTATACAGTTTTTTCCCAATCATTTTGGAGGAAATCTCTCTTGCTTCTTCTGGACTAATAAATAAATAAATGTTATTTATTACTATTATTTATTTGTGTAGCCAAAGCCATCACAAAACAAAACACATTAAACAAAATAAAATACATTAAACATAATAAAATATATGACACAATTAAAATAATTATTAAAGTATTATTCTGTCAAATAAGAGTTTGCTTCCCTAAAGAATTTAATTTATTATCTCCACAAACGTTTCTTCTTAAAATTGCAGCTCTAAAGGCAATAGGCCTCTTTTTCAGAGTTGTAGGGTGACCTGTCCCCTAATAAAATAAAAATAATATTCACAAAATACTAAATCACTGTATGATCCATGTTATCTAATCTACTATACAAAAAAGAGATCAAAGTCCCAAAATGAAGTTGCTGAAGTTTAAGTAATATTTCAAGCATTCTAAAAATACAAATACTGAAATAATTCTAGTAAATGGTTATGCATAGTAAATGCCCCTGGGCTATTAATGTTTTTGATTTCTGTGTTAATTAATTAGAAGCTCAACTTACGAAAATACTATTTTCACTCCTCCTTTAAGGCCACCTTCAAAGGTTCCTTTCCCCCTACCACCAGCTAAAACTTGTGCCTTTACAACAAGGTCCTTCGTACCTGGAATAGAAGGAGGGTAGACAAGAATTGTTTCAAATTAAATAATGTACAAATACTATTTGAGGTTTTTTTTAAAAAAAAAACTAGGCAGATCTAGGTTTTAGAAAAGAGAATGAAAAGCTTCTTTGCAGTAGCCAAGACAGGGGCCTTTGACAGCATGTTGGGCCTCAACAAAAGTAATCTCACCCTGGGTCATGGTATCAGAAGTAGAGGATATTACGGTGTTTGAAGGATGTGGCATCCCTAAATAGGCCTCTTGAAGCCCTGACCTGATGGAATCAGAACAAGCGAAAGCCCCAAAGCAAGGAGGACAAAATGCTATTTCTTTAACTCAGGGAGCCTTGCAATGCAGCAGAGGAACAGGCTATAAATTAGCATGACTAGTAGTATAGACAATTGGGTTTTAGAAAGTGTCAGTAACATAACTAATGTCAAAAAGTACATCTAAGTACGGTACGTCGCAGTCAACAAATATCTGAATGGCATTCTCTCTCCTACAGTGATTTTGTAGGATCCTGAATGTAGTGATTTTGTAGGATCTCAGGAATTGAGAAAGAAGAAAGAATTTGAAAAATGTAAGTAGTTTTACCACTACCTATTAAGTCTCTAAAACTTTGCGCATGGAGCATTACCTGGGGGAAAACAACAAAAAGATAACATTTACAACATCTATAGACTTCAGTTCTATACCTATTTCTTTTGCAATTTTGTAAGCTTCCTCTGGTGTGTTTGCAACCAATCCATATGGAACAGAAATGCCAGCTTCTTTTAATAGTTCCATACTTAAGTATTCATGCAGCGACAAGCTCCTTCGTTGCTGCACTTGGAACACATAGCTAGGAAACAAACCTTGTCTTCCACTGAATACCTAGGAAAATAGGAACACAGCTTTCAGTTTAACAAGTCTTCATTTATTACCGTAACATAGTTTACATACTTCTATATATATAAAATGCAAGTGTCTCTGCGTCCAGTCCGTGTGTCTCTGGGTTTGCGCAACTGAGCATGTGCCCCAGGGACACAGGGATTGGAGCAGAGAGACATCGGGCCACGAGCAGCGTCAGCAGTTCAAGCGGGGCGGTTGAAATGGAACGCCGGCGCTGCAGAGGAGGAGGGGAAGCCGAAGAGGGAGGTCACGCTGCTGCTCCCGCCGCTACAAGGAGAGCCTGTTGCTGCTGACCCCCTCCTGCCCCGTTGGCCTGCATGGCGCTGCTGCCTCTCCTCCACCCCCCCACCCCCCCGCTAAAGCAGGCTTTGGCAGGCGGGCGGGGGGCGGGGCGGGCAAGCAGGGCTTCTCCGCTAATGCGGAGAAAGCCCTGCTTGCCTCTCCTCCACCCCCCCGACCACCCGCTAAAGCAGGCTTTGGCAGGGGGTGGGGGTGGGGCGCCAGCCCCCTCCACATATGTTCTAGCGCCCATTTTTTTTACGGGCTTAAACCACTAGTTACTATATAAACAACCAAAATGTGATCTTTTTACAGTGACACAACCAAGGGATAAACAGCAACTTCACCCTCTGGTTGAGATGAAGGGGATGGTGGGGTATGTAAATGATAATGTAATATATCAAACAGAGAAAGAAAAATGGCAAAGCAATACTGTTTATTATGTTGAGAAGACACTAACAATCTTAAAGCAATTGCAAATCATATTTTAGAATATACAAGATAGAAATAAGCTTAACATGACTCAACATTATAATGCAGCAGCAATAAATACTGTAAATAAATCTAATATTAGTCTAGGCTGTATTCAATAGAAGTCTAGTGACAAGATCAAGGGAAGTAATAGTACTGCTCTATTCCGCCTTGGTCAGACCACCAATTCAGGACACTACAATTTAAGAATGATATTGACAAGATGGAATGTGTGCAGAGGAGGGCAACCAAGAGGAGCTGGGTTTGCTTAGCCTGGAAGGAGCTGGGTTTGCTTAACCTGGAAGAAAGGAGACTGAGAGAAGATATGATAGCTGTCTTCAAATATCCCAAGGGCTGTCACATGCAGCAAGCTTGTTTTCTCCTGCTCTGGAGGGTAGGACCTGAACCAACAATGGCTTCAAGGTACAAGAAAAGATTACAACTAAAGAGCAGGAAAACTTTCTGTCAATAAGAGCTGTTTGACAGTGGAACAGACTCCCATTGGAGGTTGTGGACTCTCTTTCATTAGAGGTTTTTAAGTGGTGCATGGCCATCAGTCATGGATGCCTTAGCTGAGATTCCTGCATTGTAAGGGGCTGGACTAGATGACACTTGGGGTCCCATCCAATTCTATGATTCTATGAATATGTTTTAGAATGCCATTCTTTTCTGTCACTGTGTGCCTGGGGGCAGGTTATCTGCTTTATAGTCTAAATCAGTCACAATCAGTGTTAGAAAGTCAGATATATAAGCTAGGTGCCAAATGGCTCCTTAAACCAAAATGTAATGTCTAGTTGCCATTTGGGGGCAAGGCAACTCCGTTAAACATATGGCTAGTTCTGATGACAATCTTGAGCTAGGATAAGAACTTTGAAAACTTAAAGAAGAAAAGTCACTTGATCCAGGGACAGTCCACATATATATCAGCCTATTCCAACCTCTGTTTCTTAATGGTGACAGACTATTCATAACGCAAGTATATTTATTCTTCACAACTGTGAACAGGGCAGTGGGGTAAGTGAAGACAAGCTACATCAATTAACTATAAGATTGTTCACTGCTCCTGCTCAAGCATTTTGGTTCCTGAAATTCATTCTGATTGTGCAGATAAAATATAACTGATAGAATCCTACAGGATGTGGTATTAGTGTGTGAAAGCTGTCATGATCCAATGATCCCCAGGCATGCACCTCCAGATGGTGGAGATGTCAGGCACCATCCTGGTGCCCAGGCAGCTTCTCTTGGTCACAGGTGGCTGATCATCAGGTGCAAAATATGCCTGGCACCTGGCTAATTTTGAGCACTGGTCACAACATTTTCAACTAAAGCCCAATAGCATTGTTGAGTTCATGGCAGAGCCTGCACTGCTAAAGTGGACCAATAATTGACACAAAGAGAATCAGTGTGATGAGCGCTAAACAGGAACAGACATAATGAGCCGTGCCCCATTCCTATTAATGAAATGGCATATATTCAGTGGGAAAACAAATCACCTAAAGAGCTTCCACTCCATATTACTGGAAATAACTAACATGGTGCCATCCAGAGCCTGTTGGACTCCAACTCCCATCAGCCCTGGCACCACAGTCCAGCCAGCATGGCCCATTGACATGACTGTTGGGAACTGGAGTCCAGCAACGTCTATATAGCACCATGCACTGACTGGTATCAGAATCCAACAGAAGAAAACACACAAGCAAAGAAAACATTTTGGTTGCCACTTTCATTTACAGCTTTTAGCAGCAGCTACACAATCTGTATTTATGATATGCTTACTACATAGGTCCCATTGTATTGGATCTGTTTATATTACAAAAAATTCATTAAAGGAAAAAAGAACCACCAAAAGCCACACAGTATAGTACAGTGTTTTTCAACCACTGTTCCGCGGCACACTAGTGTGCCGCGAGATGTTGCCTGGTGTGCCGTGGGAAAAGTTGAAAAATTACTTTATATATAGTCAATATAGGCACAGAGTTAATTTTTTTTAACATTTTCTAATGGTGGTGTGCCTCGTGATTTTTTTCATGAAACAAGTGTGCCTTTGCCCAAAAAAGGTTGAAAAACACTGGTTAGGTGCATAGCCAGAAGCACCTTGTCAAAAACTGAAATGAATCCCATAAAGTGTGATTTGATGAAGCATTGGAAATCTCACTTGGGGCTGCATCAGTCGTCGATACAGCCAGCTTTAAAATCTAAATTTCAAAAATTATTTCTGTCTGGTTAGAAGCTTTCTTGTGATCCAATAGTACTTTTTATTTATTATAGCTATCATTTTGCACAAAAGTTACTAATTTGGTTTTGGTATCACTGAAACCTCAGTTGCATCTGCAAAGGTTTGCAAGGAATTTGCACGCTTACTTCAAAAGGTAGCCAGACTTAAAGGCAGCTCTTGGTACAAGACCTTTCTTTAGATGACTGCTTGTTCTATTCATGGAAAGATTTTACAAAATGAGTAGAGTGTTGTCCCAATAAAACAAACAAAACAAAACAAAACCCCAAAGCATCCAAAAATAAATTACAATCAAATGGTTTCTGAAATTTGTAGATTTTAATAAAGTGCAGCTGATGCTCTTTAATGTATTTACCAATAATTTTATTTAAACTTTTACTCAAAATCGTGGTCCATATTTTGTAATATTGGTTTAGTAAAGCAATGGGTTAATAATACTCTATTATAGAGAAATAGTGGTTCTTTTTTTGTTTTACCACCTGTTTGACTTAATCCCTTTTTGAGGGGAAAATACTGCATTACTTAATTTATTTCTTCTAATGAATTATATGATAATCCCTCAATAAATGTTTTGTAATATTATTCTGTAAAATCATCTGGCCCTGGTACGGTGCAATAACTTGATAACATTCAGTAATAGTCTCCAGGTTTCAGTATCTGTTGCAGGCCCATCTGCACTGTACATTTAAAGCAGTATCATACCACTTTAAACAGGCATGGTGTCTCCCAAAGAATCCTGTATACCTGAAAGAGCGTTTCTGCCACCAGCTCCGAGGGCCTTTTGGCAGTTCCCTCATTGTAAGAAGTGAGGTTACAGGGAAGTGAGGTTGCAGAGGGCCTTCTCGGTAGTGGCACCCTCCCTGTGGAACACACTCCAATCGGATGTCAAGGAAATAAATAACTACAGGTGAAACTCTAAAAATTAGAATAGTGTGAAAAAGTTCATTTATTTCAGTAATTCAACTTAAAAGGTGAAACTAATATATGAGATAGACTCATGACATGACATGCAAAGCGAGATATGTCAAGCCTTTATTTGTTATAATTGTGATGATTATGGCGTACAGCTGATGAAAACCTGATGAAAGCTGATGAGATTGTGAATTTGGGGTTTTCATCAGCTGTACGCCATAATCATCACAATTGCTTTGCATGTCCTGCGTCTATCACATATATTAGTTTCACCTTTTTAAGTTGAATTACTGAAATAAATGAACTTTCCCACGATATTCAAATTTTTCGAGTTTCACCTGTATCTGACTTTTAGAAGACATCTGAAGACAGCCCGGTATAGGGAAGCTTTTAATGTGTGGTGTTTTACCATGGTTTTATCATTTGTTGGAAGTCGTCTAGAGCAGTGTTTTTCAACCACTGTTCCGCGGCACACTAGTGTGCCGCGAGATGTTGCCTGGTGTGCCGTGGGAAAAATTGAAAAGGTTGCAGGCGCGGATGCCGAAGCGGCGCTCGCAGCCGCCCAAAGGCCGGCTGCGGCCAAAGGGCTCCCACCACATGAGGACGGTCACCGGCTTGTCGCCCTCGTCGTTGCCGCGCCCCCATGCAGGCGGCAGCTCCCGCAGGCTGCTGGCGGCGTAGAAGGCCAGCACAGTGCAGCAGGACAGCCCGACCGCCAGCAGACGCTGCTTTAGCCCCGGCACCCCCGGGTAGGAGAAGCCGTGGCATGGCCAGGGCGCACAGCGCGCAAGCCGGCCTCTCAGCAGACACAACAAGCCTGGCTCCGGGGGCTCCATCGCAGGCCGCCGTCCCTGCCGCCGCCGACCAAGGGGATAAAGAAGGTGCCGAGGGCGCATCGTGGTCCTTTGGCGGCGTTTGCCACCGCCTCCTGCCCAGCCCCGCCTGCGAGGGCGCCGAGTGGTGCATCCCGATGGGTCCGGGGTTGCAGGCCCGCCTTCCCCAGAGGGGGCCGTGGGCTCTCTGGCCTCCTCCAAGCCCTGCTTCTAGCGGGAGGGTGGCCACTCCAAGGATCCGAACTCCTTGGAGAGCCGCCGGACACGACCTGGTTGCTCCTTCTCCCTTTGTTTGTTTGTTTGTCTGTCTGTCTGTTTGTATATGCCGATTTCCTTGGGATGGGCAGAGATTAAGCCGGGACAGCTTCCCCCTCCACCAGCACAGCGGGAGAAGGGATGGCACGCACCTGTTGGATTTCTGCCTGCTGTAAGAGGTGGAAGGTGTGAACCCGCGAAATCGGATGGCTTCTGCTGTGCTGTTGCCCTCTGCCTGCTCGGAGATGCAGTGATTTAGTTGGGAGCTGGAACGGCTTTAGTTGGAGTTGGAACGGCTTCTGTCTTGCCTACCCGGGAGGGAAATGCCCAAAGCTCTCGCTTTAACAGCGCGCTCCCAAGCATGGCATACTTAGAAGTCAGCCTCTGGTTGAGTTAACCTGCTGCGGTATTGCAACCCGAAGCACGGAGAAGTGCAACGCAAGTTGTGATCACGATGCAAGAATGAATTTCTTAAAATTAAATTTCTGTTTTACATTTTAGAATATGGTGGTGTGCCTCGTGATTTTTTTTATGAAACAAGTGTGCCTTTGCCCCAAAAAGGTTGAAAAACACTGGTATAGTAGTTACCGGTAATAAAAAGATACAACCACATAGAAAACAGTAACTCTGATATTAAGAACATAAATTATACTTCAAAGTATGTGACCAAGGCTAACACATTTTACTTCAATCTGTAATACCAATTTCCCAGAACTGTACTAAGGGGCTGACTGCTTGAGATCTGCGTAACACTTACCAGTACTCTACAGCCTGCACAACAGGTATAGTCATGGAGAAAAGTAAGTAAAACCCCTTTGAATTCTGTGGTTTTACATATCAGGACATAATAACAATCATCTGTTCCTTAACAGATCTTTAAAATAGGTAAATACAACCTCAGATGAACACCACACAACATACCCTGTTTCTCCTAAAATAAGACATGGCCATAAAATAAGCCATAGCAGGATTTCTATGCATTTGCGAAATATAAGCCGTTCCCCGAAAATAAACCATACCCCGAAAATAAGCCATAGTGACGTGGTACCTCCCATTAAAACAGCCTGGAGAGGCGTGGCTATGCAGCGTACCGATGCGACACGGTTAAAATAAGACATCCCCTGAAAATAAGCCATACTGTGTTTTGTTGAGCGAAAAAAAATATAAGACGGTGTCTTATTTTAGGAGAAACACGGTATTACACCGTGTCAATATTTCTTAAACCGAAATAAAGCCAAAATGGAGAAAGAAAAAAGCCTCCACAAAGTTGCTACAAACAGAAGGAACATGACACACCACAGCCACCTACATTCCAGCAGTGGGAGAGCCATGGCTCTGCTGTGACAGCCCAGCCCATCAGGTCTCCTCTCAGCTGTCACCTAGGGGCAGCCATGGCACCCAGCTGCCTCAGCGGGAGAGACCGGAAGCAGGCAGGGCTCATGGCACCCACTTGGCCAGAGGCCCAGCTCCCTCAGGCACCTCCTGCCCCTTGAACTGGGCCAGCTGGTCATGATGATGGGAACAACTCTTTAGAAAGTGGTGCCTGAGTTGTCACGTTGCATTTACTCTTCCCTCGCTGATCCTTTTCTCTTGTGTCTTTTGGGTTTTATAGATTGTTAATTCTACAGATAGGAACTGCCTTGTTCTTTGACTGTATGTAAACCACACTAGGAGTCTTTTTGGCTGAGGAGCAGGGAGCAAATGCTCTAAATAAATAAATATTACACAGGAGGCTGAGATGTGTGAAGTAAATGCTTCCAACAGAAATAGCAGCATCCTCGTTTTATGTGAGGCCCTCAGAAATACAAGCTCTAAAGGTGATCACTAAGAAAGCAAAGGAAATCCAAGGTACGCGATGACCTGTTAACTGCTTTCTTCTTCTGCAAATACGTCAACCTCTTTGAGTTTGGCGTGTGTGGAGGTGGGGGGCACGGAGACCGAGCCTCCTTTCCCTGCTGTCACCGGCCCTGAGGGGAGGCGAGTCGCGGTTCCTGCGCGGGGCCGAGCGCCTCGGGGGCGGGGGTGGCTCTGCTGGGCCGCCCCGCTCGCTCCTGGCCGACGCCTGTCCAGGCAACGAACCTCGCCATCACAATCCACCGGCGATCGCCATTTCCGCAGGTTTCTCCCTTTCTCTCCTGACTGAAGGGCGCGTTGCGGCGACACCGCCGCCTCCCCCGGGGGCCGCGGAAGCACCCCGCGCCCGGCGCCCTCCCGTTCGCCCCGCTGGCTCCGCCCCGGAGGCCTGTCGGTGGGTCGGCCGGTGACCTTCCCTCCCTGCCCCCGTCTCTGCCTGCCCGTCTCCCTCGCTCCGCCGTCCCTCCGCGGGCGCGGCGAGCAGGGGGAGGCCGAGCCCCGCTCACCTTGGCAGCGGCGCTCCGCTCCGCGCAGCCCCAGCCCAGCAGCTGTTTCGCCGCCGCCGCCGCCGCCGCCCGGGCGCCCATCATGGAGGCGGCCATGATCCACCTCCTCCCTCAGGACTGGCCTCGCCGGCAGTGCGCTTGCGCGGCAGGAGGCGGCGGGGGGGGCGCAGACGCGCTGGCTCCGGCGGGCCGCTTCTCTCCCCGCTGCAGCCCAGCCCAGGCTCCCCCGGCACCGCCCGCCGCGGCCTCCCTGAACCAGGCCTTGCTTCGTGCGCAGCTCCGCCTTTCGAGTCCTAGTCAACCTGTGGAACTCCCTGCCACAGGAGGCACCGAAGGGCGGCTTTCAAAGAGGAGGCGGCAAACGCGTGGCGGGGGCGGGGCTGTCGCGGGGCACTAGGCTCCGCCCTCCACGGTCGGAGGCCCCGGTGCTCCCGATCCCGGTCGCCGAGAGCCACGCGAGGGAGGGGAGAGGGGGCTCCCCGCAGGCATCTGGTGGGAGGCTCCGGCCCTGGCTTCCATTTCCCCCAAAGATTGTGAGGCCTTTTGTAATAAGGAAAGTGACAGGGAAATGCATTGGAAAGTGTGGGATTACACTTGTTTGATGTAACCTTGCACAAACAAATCAGGATGATCTCTCTCTCCACAAACAGGCAGGACATCTAGAAGCATCCTGACATCTGATTTTGTTAATTATTGCTATTGTTATGTATTGAAGTTCTCACCCTAGGCCACTAGGGGTGTTGTGTATATGGTTTCACTCTGCCCACCGTGGCTGCAGTTCTCACTCAGGTCTGTACATGCAAATGAAGGATTGAGAGTGCCGCTCACGGATTGGGAAGGTAGAGAGAGAGTTGTTACTGTTGCATATTGCTGAGCCCTTCAGTTCAGTTCTGTTCCTGAGAATAAAGAGAGCTGCTTGGAGAATTACTGTGTCTCTGGTATGTCCACCCACTATTTAATAGTTATTTATTTGTATACTACCCTTCAGCTGAAGATCACAGGGTGGTTCACAACATAAAAATACAAAATGAGAACACAAAATACATTTTAAAAAACCCAACCTCCCTTCAAACACATTTTGAAGGCCATAGATTTATTATTATTTATTAACTTTTATTTAATGTGTGCTCCTCCTTTGGTCTGAATCATGGCTATGCAAAATGTGTTGTCTTGCTAGATTATTACTCTGTATAAAGGGCTATATATCAGGAAGAGATTATTTGCAGTACAGAGACATCATAGTGTACCTGTAATTGTGCAGCAAACTCTTTTTTTATTATTGTTACCCGCCTCCCCTATTTTTATATGTAAGTTGGAAAAGCGGGTTATAAATAAATATACATAAAATGTTCTACTACAGTATCTCGGTTGGTTAGAGGGTGGTGCCATGGTTGCAGGTTTGATCCCCGTATGCCCCCAAAATGGAGCTTGCCCTCCCCAACATAAATCCTGCCCATTCATTTTTGTTATTCCATTTCCATACACGTAATATAAAAATATACGTATGGTGTACGTAGAGAAAAACTGAAGCAACTTAAGCAGTTACCAATTTTACAAAACAACAACAACAGCTGCACATAAAAATGTTGCAGTAATACGAAACTCAGGGCGACGCAGAAAAACAGCGACCCCCTTTCTCTCCCGCCCCCCCCCCCATTCCGTCGGGCTGCAGCCCCGGTTTGCTCCGCCGGCAGAGGAGAAAAGGGGGCTTGGAGCGGGAACCTCGCGCGCGCTTGGCAGGGAGGCAGCGCTGCGCCGAGGGGCCGGCAGGTGGCGCTGCCTCCCACCGCCCCGGCCAGCTGCCGTCCTCCTTCGCTCCCTTCCTTCCGGTCGCTCGCTCCTCCTCGTCGGCGGCACTCTCGGCGGAGGCGATGGCGGCGGCGGCTGGCGGCGGAGGGCGGGGTAGCACCCGCGAGCGGCTTTTGGCTGCGCTGGACGACCTGGAGCTTCTTGCCAGGTGGGTCGCCAGCGGTGGCGGGAGAGGGGCTTGTGCGCCTGCGCGGTGGCGGCGGCGGCTTCCCCCGCCCGCCTCTCTTGCTGTTGATCCCTTAGGATTCACATTGCAGGTTTAAAGGAGCGGTTATTTATTGTTTATTATCATTATTAGGATTTTATTGCAGGTTTAAAGGAATTTATTTTTATTATTTCCCCCGACAGGGACTCAAGGTGGATTACAAGTTTAAACAAAAACATGGGAAGGGGGAATGTATATATATTTTTTAAAAATCCAGTTAAACATATAAAACTATTATATGTTAAGTTGAAGGCAGCTGCGAAACAGCCATGCACACTGGTTCGCTCTGAGGTTGCTAGGAAGGCAATTTGTAAATACACAAATGTAAACAACTGCTGCATAGTTTAGATTTTTATCAAAAGCACCTAGTTAGCAATCTGCGGAATCTTAAATGATAATACATAGTTAAGGGTAAAGGGACCCCTGACCATTAGGTCCACTCATGGACGACTGGGGTTGCGGTGCTCATCTCGCTTTATTGGCCAAGGGAGCTGGCATACAACTTCTGGGTCATGTGGCCAGCATAACTAAGCCACTTCTGGCGAACCAGAGCAGCGCACGGAAATGCCATTTACCTTACCAACAGAGTGGTACCTATTTATCTACTTGCACTTTGACGTGCTTTCGAACTGCTAGGTTGGCAGGAGCAGGGACTGAGCAACGGGAGGATTCAAACCAGCAACCTTCTGATCGACATGCCCTAGGCTCCGTGGTTTAACCCACAGCGACACACGCATCCCTTTTAAGACATAGTTTTTATTAATTATTTATTAGCACACAAAAATAAAATTAATAGGTTGTTTTTACAGTAAATTGACCAGGATAACTCAGGAATGGACTCAAGGTCCCCAAATATGCAAATAGTTTAACCCCCACTCCTTTTTAGTATCCACTTTTTTAAGGGTCCACTTGCACATGTGGAAAGGCTCCAAAGCAGTCAACCCAATTCTGTGCATGCATGCTCAGAAGTAATCTTCATTGAGGTTAATCACTCACTGAGTTTAGTGGGACCTTCTTTCTGAGTAAATATGAGTATGTGCACGAAGGACAGGTTGGTTTTTGTTTGTCACCTGTAAGGAGCCTTTGGAGAGAGGAGTGCAGTGTTTGGACTGGGGGAGAGCTTGTTTTGTGATATTGGGGCAGTTCTTCATTCTCAGTCCCCCTTCTCCACATCAGGACCATTGAGAAATGGAGTAGAAATATGTACCCCAAAAAGAAAATTTTAAGAGACATATTTTTGACTAAAGGACATGGTATACATGCTTTAAATAAATAAATAAGTGATCCAAGCCAGGGGCTACAGAGGATGAGGATGGTGAATCCTCTGCATCTGAAGCCCTGTTGACTTGCACCAAAAGGGGAGAGGACAATTTACTATTAGGTTTTTGCCACACCTACACATTGTATTGTATTTAATTTGTGCAGTTTTAATGAGCAGGCTTTCAACTGCAAAGTTGAAATTGCACAGGTTAATTGTGCACTATATGCAATCATAATGTACTTCAGATGCTTATTCCACACAAAACTTTCAGGATGGCTGTTTTGTTTTTTCAAGGTTTTAGAGATGCAGATTAACAGAGTGAATATGTAACAAGCCAGGAAATTGAAAGCTGGAAATTCAGGCCAGTTATTAGCTAAAAGAGATCCAACCAAACCCTAGAAAATTGGGTCTTAGGACAACCCATATTTTTCGAGTCAAAAAGACTCTGAAAGACTACTAACTGATACAGTTCTAATATACTTGCTTTGCATAACAAGTGAACATTACAAGGATTATCATACAGTAGATGGCAGTGTTTCATTTATACTTTTGGCATGACTTTGCCAAAGTAAGTGGCATGGACATAGTACTTTCTGTGGATCTTTCTAATTAGACTCGTTATTTACTCTGGATGAGTAAAGGATGTAACTCGGTTTTCAGAAACAGCAACTGACTTTTTCCATTGTGTGGAAACTTTGCTTCAGGGAACTGATTGAAATGTTGGCAATTTCAAGAAACCAGAAACTTGCACAACCTGGGGAGGAGAGGCAGGTAAGCAAACCGATAAATAGCTCATAAGGTCTGGGTATATTTTTGTTGGGAGGTGCCTGTATAAGATACAAGCTTAAAACCAGCTCCTTGAAATACTAGTATTATTGGTATTATTATGATTTATTAGACTTATTTGTCACTTGTTACCTGAAGGCCTCAGCAACTTACCGTACATTATACCACAAAAAACCAGAAACACCCCCCCCCATAACAGCCACCGGAAGTTTGACAATCACACTGTCAGCAGGGCAGTGGGGTGGGGTAAGTGAAGACAAGCTACAATTAACTATAACATCATTCACTGGTCCTGCTCAGGCTGCACAGAAAAAGCATTTTGGTTCCTGAAATTCATTCTGATTGTGCAGATACAATATAATGGATAGAATTCTACAGGGTGTGGTATTAGTGTATGAAAACAGTCAAGATCCAATGATCCCCATGCATGCACCTCCAGATGGTGGAGATGTCAGGCGCTATACTGGCACCCAGGCATCTTCACTTGGTTGCAAGTGGCAGATAGTCAGGTGCAAAATGTGCCTGGCTAATTTCAAACACTGGGTACTAGCATACAGAATCTTAAACAAGTTGGGATCAACTTCCTTTGTTATGTTCAGAATTTTGTTTGTTTGTGTTGTATACCGTTACACTAGCAGTGTTAGCTATAACCAACTGAATATTTTAAACAGCATTCATAAGAAAGTCTATTTTGAAAAGTATCTGTGAGATATCTGAGCCTGCATTTTGCCAATGAAGTGACCTGTTTGATGGTTTTCGGACTTAGTTGATTCGTAGGATACGGATGTTATTTCTTATTTCGAATAAGCAAACTTCAGATCAGCCTTGGCTTAACTTTGCCACAAGGTGCTTGTACAGGGAGTTGTTCTGAGTGACTTTTACACCTTGCCTCCGGTGTGTAGCTGCTGCCTTTGGAGCCAGCACATCAGAGACAGGTTGTAATAGTCACTCAGATCTACACCCTGTATGAGGACCGTGCAGCAAACTGTCACCAGATCTGCCACCAGAGGGTGATTCCCAAGTGTTAAAATGTAAGGCTCAAGCCATTCTGACATTTGGTTATAATATGCCAACAAAACAAAAAGTCTTATGTGGTATTCATCATACCAGTTAAGGATTTAAAGCAATAATTGTTTTGGATTTATCCATAAAACCTGCAATTCAAATACACAGGATTCATAACCTACTTGCAGGTAGTTTAGGGAATGCTGATTCAGAGCAGAATTGTTTCAGGAAACTGCTCAGAAATTGACAGTATATATACTTTCCAATTCAGCTTAGAATTTCTACTTAGCAATCAAAAATTGCAATACACATTGGTTGTTGGACAGATCCTGGAGTTGTTGATTCAGAGGGATAAAGAGTTCCAAGAATTAATGAAACTGGCCCTTGATCAAGGGAAAATACATCATGAGATGCAACTGTTGGAAAAAGTGGTGGAGAAGAGGGACAGTGATATCCAGCAGCTTCAGAAACAACTGAAAGAAGCAGAGCATATATTGGTGAGTCTGTGAAAAAAATGGCATGTCGGAAGATTGGCGTGACACCCGTGTCTAATAAATCTGCCATGCTGTGAAGTGTGAACATTTAATTAGTCTTCTAAACACGGTTAGGGGTTTACATGTCTCAGTTATAATAAGATACACTGCACATTACTTTACTAATAGCCCAGCCTTTACTCCACTTACTATGGCATCCTCAACCCAAGGTCCAGGTTTCCTTCAACTCTCTTGAGAAGTCTACCGGTAGGTTCTTAGACTCTTCCACTTCAATCATCCCATTCATTTGAATTGTTCTGTTCCCTTTTCACCCCAGGACCTCTATTTCTAATATGCCATTTCATCTCCCACTCTTGCATTTCTCCACTTTACTGGGATTGGCGTCCCTACATTTGTCTCCTCCCTCTAGTTCCATGTAGTAATGTTTCCTGAAGTCTAGCACCTGGCAATAATTACAGGTGCCACAGAAATTCTACCTGGTGATCATTTACAACCATAGTGGATATGTGGACAAGCCTTGCTGTTGATATATCCCTGTGAGGGTATGCTGTTTTAATATTTTCTCTGCAACAACAAAAGCTAGAAGTATGTGTTGTCAATCAGTGAAATGTATTCTTAAGATACTGTCAAATGTTTGGTCAACTTGCAAAACATTTAGTTCAGCTAGTATGGAAATTCTCTTGTACTAAACTCTGGTTACATATTTGTTCACCAACGAATTTTTATATATATATAGGCCACAGCTGTTTATCAGGCAAAAGAAAAACTGAAAACAATAGAAAAGGCAAGAAAAGGTGAGTATTATATTTTCAGTGTATTTTAAGATGTTCTACGGTCAGCTTCCACAACTACATTTTACGTGTGATGATTATATCTCTTGTGTAATAGCTTTCCAGTGAAAAACTGCTATTAAAGATCATCTAAAAAATAAGAAACTGAGCATTTAAATGCCAACTAATGACAGATCTTATTACATGGAAAATATATGTATCGTATTGTATCTTTACAAATTTTAAACAATTTTTTGGATCAATTTCTGAAGAAATCCAGTTCAACTCACTGTTGGATTTTATTCAATCTGTTCTTCTAGCATTTATATATTCACATGTCTAAAACCTTTTTAGTGTCTCAAGTAAATGTCTCAAGTAGGCAAGGTTGGTCAGTAATGTCCCAAGAAAAAGCTCAACAATCTTGTTTTCTTAAAAAAACAACACACAACTTTGGCCATCCCCTCAATAAAATTATATAAATTGTGTGTGTGTGTGTGTGTGTGTGAAACGTACATAATGCTTTTTCAGTTTTATAAAGTTACATCTCCCAAGCTATATATGGCAGTTAGATGAACAGTTACATATATAAGCAAACACACAAACATTCCTGTAGACATTTCCTAAAAGATATTTTCACTTTAGCATCCTGGACATGATGACACTCTTCTATAGATATTTGAAGATGCTGAAGTTGCTGAAGGGTTGTACTCAGCTGCCCTGAGATCTAATGGGCTTAAGTTACAGAGGAGTAGGTTTCATTTGAACATTAGGAGAAACTGCTTGATGAGTAAGAACAGTTTGACAATAAATAATTATTTAAAAGGATAGTGGCTCTTCTTGAACTAGATGGTCTACATGACCCCCTTCCTGACTCTATGACCCTGATAGTATCCAAAATAGAAAAAAGCTTGTAGTTGGCATCTAGATGCAACACACACACACACTTTTCTTCAGCTAGGTTTCTGATTTCAAACCATGCAACAATTAGAAACTTGCTTGGTTGTTAATCACTGCCACCAGCACACATAAATTTACTTATACCCATGTGTTCATGACATCTGCTTAGGAGTGCAGAACAGAATGGTTTAATAAACAGGAATTGTTTTAATTTGGAAACTTCCAGGCAGCCTACTACATAGTAGCCATAACGTAAGAACATATAATGATCTGCCCCCCAAAAAATCCACAGTAGTGGTCCACAATGTGTACAAGTCTAAAAATCAGTGTGCAAGAATGAGAAAATGAGGGGGAATTGGTGGCTCAGGAAACGAGCAGTGACAGCTTTTACATGTTTCCTCCTGAAACACTGGCTTTTGAATCTTGTAATGCAGAGATGAGGCTTTTTACCTACTGCATCTTTTTTTCTCCACTTCTCATAGGGGCAGTTTCATCTGAAGAAATAATTAAATATGCTCATAGAATTAGTGCCAGCAATGCTGTTTGCGCTCCTCTGACATGGGTGCCAGGTAACAAGTTTCACAATTAAACGTTTGACATATTTTCACTGAAAAATTGATCTAAAAATGTTTTATCTCTGTGTATACTTTGTGTACAAGTTTTGGCTGAATTTCACAGGCAGATGGAGCCAAACACAATTTTCTGTGCTACGTGCTGCTAGGTGAACAGTAGTTAAAAGGAGAGAGGATTGATGGAGATTGGATAGTTGTCTTGCTATGTGTGTGTGTGTGTTCGTGTGTGTTTGTGTTCAGAATTGCAAACCAACCTCCCTCCACCTTTTCCCCCTTTTCTTCCTAATGTAACACTAATGTCTCACAACAATAAAACTTATCTGTAGAAAATGCAACTTGAAAAGAGAGACATTGCACATACTTTTGTAAACCAAGAAATCCTTAATAAAAAAAAGAATTGCAAACCAATTGTTTATATTTTAGGCGACCCTAGGAGGCCATACCCAACTGATCTGGAGATGAGGAGTGGTTTGCTGGGTCAGATGAACAACCCATCAGCAAATGGTGTCAACGGACACTTACCAGGCGATGCACTTGCAGCAGGCAGATTGCCAGGTAATGGGAAATGAGATAAATTAAACTTCTCCATTGGCCAGTGACTGAATCAAATCATTTGAGCTGTTTCAAATACTATATATTATTTCAGAGATAGAGAAAATACATGTGCTTTAGTTAGCCAACAGCTAAATTGAACAGGGAGAACAAAAATACAGTACATTTATGATTTCAATTTTATTAAATGTTTTATCAACGAAAACAAGATGGTCAAAGAAGTGATATTTGTTGTGGATAACATTCTGGTACTGCTGATTAGCATGCAATCGCTAAGCTAAGGGGGTTTAATATGTTTGAAACAGTATAGTGGTACCTTGGTTCTCAAACACCTTGGTATTCAAACAACTTGGAACCCAAACACTGCAAACCCGGAATTCCGTAAGTGCTCCAGTTTGCGAACTTTTTTCAGAAGTCAAACATGCTCCATTTTGAGTCTGACACTTCCAATTTGAGTGCCACACTTCCATTTTGAGTGTTATGCTGAGGTCTTGTCTGTTTTTGCTGTTTATTAGTGTTTTGTTTTTGCAGATCTTTCTGGTGTGAGTGTGTGACTGCAGTACATTGTTTATTGCTTTCATTTTATGGATCAATGGTTTCATTAGATAGTAAAATTCATGCTGATTTGCTGTTTTAGAGGTTAGTTTTAAAAGTCTTGGACAGATTAATCCATTTTGCATTACTTTCTATGGGAAAGTGCGCCTTAGGTTTTGGAACGCTTTGGTTTTGGAACTGTCTTCCGGAACGGATTAAGTTTGAGAACCAAGGTACCACTGTACTTAATTGCTAAACCATAATATGGCAATCAGGACAACCATATTGTAGCTCCTGCTCATCCCTTGAACAATTCCCTCTTTGGAAATAACTGTGCTTTGCAACAATATAGCATTAACATTGAAGCCATGGTCAGAAGCAGGATTACAGGGTTTTAGGCTAGCTGTGATTAGCAAAAGAAAAAAGTGTAGTTTGTGTGAGAGAGACAGGGCATTCTCAATTCCAAAATGGGAAATTGAATGGGAAGGAGAGCAAACCACAGTTCAACAATTAGGCTATGTAATGTCTATACCAATCTCCCTCTGAAATCAAATGGCCTAAACATTTAACTTTGGTTGGCTTGTATTTAAATGGTTTGTCTTAGGTTGAAATGATATGTAGTTTTATTGCATAATTTGCAAATATTGACAGTGGTACTTTGGTTTACGAACTTAATCTGTTCCGGAAGTCGGATCTTAAACCAAAGCGTTCTTAAACCAAGGCACGCTTTCCCATAGATAGTAATGCAAAATGGATTAATCCATTCCAGACTTTTAAAAACAACCCCTAAAACCGCAATTTAACATGAATTTTACTGTCTGATGAGGCAATTGAAATGAAAGCAATAACCAATGTACTGTACTATGAAATAAATAAAACAGTATTGTAGATGATAAAAATTAAAATTAAAAAAAATTCTTACCTGCACTGATGAGTCATTGTTTGGATGGGGGGCTTTTATCCATTTCCACAGTCACACAGTCAGTCAGTCAGTAGCTGAACTGGGATCCACACAGATCTCCCCCCGACACACACACTGCTGCGGGAAATGCTCCCTAGAGCGCGCGCCTCCCGCAACGGCATGGGGGGGGGGAGTTGCTCGCCTGCCAACCAGCTGGCTGGCAGACACAGCTTCCCTCCCTCACGGCTGCAGGAAACGCTCTCCTCCTGCAGCGGCATGGGGGGAGGGGAGTTGCACTCCCGTCAACCAGCTGGCTGGCGGACACGCAGCTTCCCTCCCTCGCTGCTGCAGGAAACACCATGACGACCCCCTTCTCCGCTGCCGGACAACGGAAGTGTCGCACTCAAAATGGAAGTGCACCCCTGGAGTACGTTCAGATTCCAAAAAAAGTTCGCTAACCGGTTTTGAAGTGTTTGTGTTCCAAATAGTTCGTGAACTAGGCTGTTCATAAACCGAGGTACCACTGTAGTTAGAAATAAAGAACTGCATAGTCCCATGGAACTTCTAAACTGTGCATAACAATGGACTGCAAGCTATTAAAATACATTGCTATGAAAATAACTGGATGTGTGATTTTGTATCATTTCATTTTCCCTTTAGATGTACTCGCACCTCAGTATCCCTGGCAATCAAGTGACATGTCAATGAACATGCTACCTCCTAATCACAGCAATGACTTTATGCTGGAACCTCCCGGACATAATAAGGAGAATGAAGATGATGTGGAAGTCATGTCAACAGATTCATCAACCAGCAGTAGTGACTCAGATTAAGGACTGCATCTCAGTCTGTTTGGTGCATATTATATACATCATTAAGCGCCTGCTCTGCAATCCAGATAGCCACAGTGCAAGGAAAAATCTGTCTACAACTTGGACATTTATTTCATTATATTTAATGAATTGCTGTTCATTCAGAATAACCCAGCTATGGCTGGAAACAGTCCTGGAGAAAGTGAAGCTTGTTTCCAGCAGCTGTAACACAATTTATTTCAGTGTGTAGATAAAACAAATTCTTGAAGAAGAAATAGAAAGGACAACTACAGGAAGTGGTAGCTGATAATCCTTTAATTTGTGGAAGGGGCTTTTTTCTAGTGGTGGTGACAGCAAACAGACTGAGGAAATTTTCACTAATCCCCCTAATAGTCTTGTCAGAATAGATAGTTGGAGGCCATGAAGGAATTTGGGGAAATATTATTTGGGGAGAATTTCACTCACAGAATCTCTGGATTCATCTCTCTAACTCAGGCACCCCCAAACTTTGTTCCTCCAGATGTTTTTGGCCTACAATTCCCATCATCCCTGACCACTGGTCCTGCTAGCTAGGGATCATGGGAGTTGTAGGTCAAAACATCTGGAGGGCTGCAGGTTGGGGATGCCTGCTCTAACTTTTCAGAGAGAATATGCAATGTGAAAACAGTTAAACTTTTACAGATATTAGAAGTTAGTTGCTGGATTCAGCTTATGACCAGTATATAGAATATAAGCTTGAACTAACTGGTGTATTATGAACAGCATTCCCTCAAACAGAAGCATACCACAAGTCATTTTTTTTCTGAAAACCATGCAATGGGAGGGCATAAAGTTGTATCCACTTGTTGTTGCACAAAATAAAGCTGATCCAACCAGTCTTCCTCAGCTCAACCCACTCCACCCCACATCGATCTTTCTGAAAAGCCTCTCCATAGGGCTGAAGACCCTTCTCAACATCAAGGGCTGTGCTGGCAGCTGCTGCCAGCGTGGGGGGAAATCGCCTAAAATCAGGTGGGTGTTCACACAAAGTGCCCCTGCTACTTTGCATTATTCTACCCTCCCACCAGAGCCCCCACCCCACACAGTGCACATTATCCAGGAGGGCCTTACAGCCCTCTGGAGGTTTTACAGGGTGGTGTAGAGGAACTCTAGGTTATGCAAGCTGCTTTCCATTCATGCAAACCTTAGATACAGTGCTAAGAGTTCTATTGCATATGCAATATTGAAGATTGCTGTACTATTCACAGAACAATCCTAACTCCCAACCGGCTGTGCTGGAAGGGGTTTGGATGTGGCAAAGGAACCCTTCCGGTGAGTGCCTGAATGTCACCATGGAAACGGTGGGTGGTAGTATCCCTGCCATGGCATTTTGGGAGTTGGCATTGGCCAGTACTGAATCCTGAGCTGGGTAGCGCTGTGATGGTAATGAATTTCATTTCTGCCTCTCTACTGCGCCAGCCTGGGACCACATAGCAGACACATTTTTCCTGTGCCGTGGGTACACAGTTCCTACCTCCACTGCTGCCAGCCATGGATTTGGATTGCACCCTCAGGTTGCTGGCAGTATATATGTACTTAGCCTTTGAAGGTTAGGTGTGTTGCTTGGGCGGGGGGGGGGGGGAGGTAGTAGTGGGTGATTTAGAAAGAAAAAGCACTGATCGGGAGGAATAACATCGCCACTTAATTCACGCAGTATGTTACAACTGTCCATATTCCAGGACCTGCAGTATTGAGGCTCACCCTCCCTTGTAGCCAGTCTTCCAGGAACCCCAGGGGTGGGCAGGGCCACCCAGCACTTCCTCACATACCACAGAGCTGCACCTCAGCATGGTCCAGCACTTGGCCCCCGACACCAGCATCCCAGCAGCCAAATCCCTGCCCAGTGCCTTGTCCTCTTATGGAAACAGCACTATCCCCATCCCAACTCTTTAAAAAAAAATTGCTAGACTCTGAGAAAAGGCCAAAGTGTAGTGAAATGTCTGAATTGGGTGAAATGTCTAGGAAAATGAACTTCACCTCAGTTAAAAGGATCCCCCATGGACTGGTATACAGCTTCAGAGCAACTGAAAGAACCAAGGAAGAGATAGCCACCAGTTAGGAGCAACGTTTGGCTCCCAACTGGTGCCTGCACACCTCCACTCAGTGGTGAGCAGGTAGGAAGTCAAGCTGGGAAAGGCCGCTTCTGTGATCTAGGGCCCTTGGCTAGTGTTAAACCTGGTGGTTGTTGGGCCTGCAGAGAAGGTATGTAAACTTCTTCCACCGCATTTAATCTTCAAAAATCACTGGCTTTGTTTACCACAGGCATGCAGACCCTCAGCAGAGGTGGACAGGGAATTGCCCATCCCAGCCGGGAAGGTTGCGGGACAGTGGGGTGCCTATCTAATGGTGGCAATGTATATGAAATTGCAGGCGTAGTTTCTTTTCCTTTGCAGCAACATTGCATGTTAGCTGCTTTATCTCCATATTTTAGGCTTCCTCTAGTCTTTTCCCTCAAGTTAGGCAGTCCTATACAGTGGTACATACGCTTCAGGTTACATACTCCACTAACCCAGAAATAACACTTCAGGTTAAGAACTTTGCTTCAGGATAAGAACAGAAATCGTGCTGTGGCGGTGCAGCAGCAGCGGGAGGCCCCATTAGCTAAAGTGGTGCTTCAAGTTAAGAACAGTTTCAGGTTAAGAACGAATTAAGTACATAACCAGAGGTACCACTGTATATATTTTTAATTGCTTACTTCGTCTTAAAAAATACTGTGTGTGTTTTCCTAAGGCAATGGTGACTGCTGCCCTCTGGTCGTCAGATGTTGCTGCTGCCCCACCTTTAAAAATTGCATGTCCTGTTGTCATGGGGACTGCTCTGCCAGCTACTCATCGTAGGTGGCATCCTGTGGCCCTCGGTCTAGAAATTTCTTGTGCGAGTGGGCAATCTGGAGGAAGGGGCCAAAATGAATAGTGATGGGGTGGGGAACCCTCTGTAAGCAATCATTCCTGGCACCAGCAATCTATTATTCCTGTGAAAACCCTTTGGGGAGAGAGGAAAAGTGTGCCAATAGTCACTATGGATTTGGCAGCATCCACTAGTAGTTTCTCACTGCTTTCCTAAAGGCATTCAAGCCTTCATTGTCAGATAATGTATGTTTTAGCTTTCTTCATGGCTGCAAAGGAGAAATTTGGGAGTTTCTCCTACCTGAAAAGCCACAGTTCCCCTAAACTCTGTGTATTAACTACTTTTCTGTGTTTTCTTTTTGATGGTAACTCTCCAAATTGAGCCAGAGAAACTTATTTTGGTGAGGAAGACACAACATGAAACATACAACGTAATACTTGTTTATCAAAAACAACATTCAAAAAGCAGTCAGCGTGTTATCACACAGAGTATGGAAGGAACAACCTTGTATTTAATAAGGTAAAGGTAAAGGACCCCTGGAAGGTTAAGTCCAGTCAAAGGTGACTATGGGGTTGCAGCGCTCATCTGGCTTTCAGGAAAGCTGCTCTACAGCACCCTCTTGCACACTTGCTTTATAATATCTATTACATCAAAATCTTACTTGCCATTATAGATTGAAGAGTAGAGGCAACAAAGACCAATACTGATTGCAAAAAGGCTGCATTTTTGTGGCATGTTTAGTGTCAAGGATTTTTGCTACGTTTGGTGGAAGTAGCTGACTTCATGCTTAGATAAAACTACCCCCTCCCAGGTGATACAGAATTCTTCATTTTACAAATAAATGTCTCTGTAAAAACACATATTTCCTATGTAGTAAATTTAGCACTCTTTTTTCACATAATGATTTCCAGTGTATCCCACAAGGTGATTAAATTCTTCTGTGAAAGGATTGTAACCTTGTTCTTTTAAGCAGCATAAAGGCCAGAACAGTTGATCTGCTGAAGGAAACTCTTCCCATTTTACCCATTCCCAACCTGTAAACAAAGAAAAAGAGAAATGATTATAGATACTGCAAGTTCAGAAGTCAGAACTATGACCTCGCTCAGGTAACACCGCAATATTTTCATCCCTGGGGTCAGGATGCATTTGAATTTGAGTGCTCCCACCCAGTTTATTGTGTACTTGGTGCCACTCATGCATGCAAAGTATTTTGCAGCATCCACACAATGTGGTCCCCATCAAAATGCCATCCCATCTTGGAAACAATTAACAGAGCCTAATCTAGGGTTGCCATACGTTTGGGTAATCCCAGACGTGTCCTCTTTGGGGGGCAAATATGCCCATCCGGGGAGATTTTTTACATTTTAAAGGAAATGCCTGGGTTTAGGAGTTATTTATGTATTATTATTTTTCTTGTGCAACCGCTGCTCTGAATGCCACGGCCGCTGCCAGCCTGAACCAGGGAAAGAGGCGCACGGGCACAGGTGGTCTGCATGCCCGGCCACTAACAACCCAAGCTAGGGAAAGAGGCACGCCGGTGCGGCAGCGGCCATGCGCATCTGCGCCCCCTTTCCCCAGCTTGGGCTGGCAGCAGCTCAGGCTGTCCTCTTTTTTGCTCAAGATATGGCAACCCTAGCCTACTCCCAAGGTAATACTTTATAAGGTTGCAGCCTAAATCTCACCAAAAACATTATAAAAATCAGTGTATGTGACAGCATTTTCATACATTATACAAGAAAAGAAAAATGCTATAATACTATGCAGAGAATGTGGTTACAGATACTACCTAATGCTCACTGAAGAGTAAAAAATATAATATCCTACTTTCATTTTTATCAGGTTCCAGATTCCTTGGTTCACATTCATAATTCATATCCACCTCTCCTTTCATTAAGATTGTTACATAGTGGTAATTATCGTTCAGACTAACAGCATTTACAGTAGATGCAAAGCGAACATTTGTTAGGTGCAAGGCTGTCTCTTCCAAAACCTCTCTTTCTGCACATTCTGCCAAGCTTTCACTAAACAGCAAGAAGAAAAAAGAAATAGTAGTTCTACTGAGAAGGCAATAATCAGTTTTATTTGCTTGAAGCATCAGTAAGAGCCCAGCTTCTTAGCCATGAAGCCACATGAAAGATGATAACTGAATGGCTTCGCCCCCCCCACCCGCCCACCCATTTAAGGGACAATATAGGTGTGAAGAGGAGGCTCTGAAAGAATGGAAGATTTGAAAAACATGAATCCATTAGGTCATTTAAAATGGGGGGGGGGTGTTTCCCCTGCACTCAAGCCAGCCAGTTAGCTGACCTTGACAAATTCTTTTGGGTTTGCAGGGGGGAGAAGTCATCCAGTCCAGTCAGATGATTAAATATAAATATACCATAAGAAGAGCCTGCTACATGTGACTCATCCTTTTCTCAGTGACCAACCGGATACCTACTGAAAGTCTGCAAGCAGGACCTGAGCGCAATAGGACTCCTCTTCCCTGTAATTTTCAGCAACTAATATTCAGCAGCAAACTGCCTGTGACCATGGAGGCAGAGCATAGCCATCATGGCTAGCAGCTCTTGGTAGCCTCATCCTCCATGAAACTGTCTAATGCTCTTTTAAAACCAAGCAAAATAAAATAGTAGAGATAACTCCTCTTTGGAAGCAATCCCCTGCACACACCTAGGAGTTAGCGCAAATGAACACAAGTGGGGCAAATTAGAGCTGCACTAATTTGAAAGTGGGGTAGCAGAAAGCATGACCCTTCGTGGTGCAGTACTAAGATGCATGAGTCTGGTTAAAGGAACCGAAATGTGATGCCTATGAGGCAGCCATTTATACAGTATAACTTCACGGCAGCCTTATGCGGTAGGTAGATGAGGTGATTGGTCCAAGTCAGGAAAATATAAACATAACACATTGTTCCCACAGAAATCACTACCAGCCATAAGGTCTGGATTGCACCAGAAGGCGAAGTTTGCACGACTGATTTAGCTTTCTTTTTAGGACGGACTGAAATCGGGGAGCAGATCCCCAGAGAGCTTTTTTTGTGCCAAGCCTCCTGCCATCCAGCCACGCCGTGGAGGTCGCCTGACGACGACGGAGAATGGCGTCATCGCCCCGCGCAGGCCTACCCGAACTCGAGGTGTCCTCCGGGGAGCTGGAACATGCCGGCGCCGACGGCGCTTTTCCTCTGGCCGAGGAGGACGCATCCTGGGTGGGCAGAACTGACGACCACCACTCCGACGCCCACGCCCGGGCGCCCCCGGGCGCAGGCCATCCCGGAAAGGGCGGGGCTCTCCTCCGTCGCCTGGCCCAATTAGGGCGGGACCATTGCCTCAGCTGCTCCAATCGGCAGTGAGCCTCCGGGCCACGCCCCTCCACTTTCCACGATCCAAAATGGTGGCTCCGAATTTCGTAGCGCAGGCGCAGACGAGGCAGGCGGGCAGGGGAAAACAGCAGGGCGAGGGCAGCCATTCGAGGGAGCGACAGGAAAATGCAGCCCATGAAGGGCTGCCTGCTGGCTGGGGAAATGAAAAGCAGTGGAATAAAAATGAATATCCGTAAATGAAAGAAATGGGAATGCGTGGAGGCAAACATGCCAAATGCACACATACAAAACTCTAATCTGAACTGCTTGTTTGTGACACAAGCCGCCCACCGGGAAGTCTTTGGCGAATATACACTGTGTTCATATTATTTTGCTTTGGATTAAAATAGTCATGTATTGTTCGCGTCTAATTGTTATTAGATTCCATCAAATTGTTTTCTCTATATCATATGCATTTACATTAGTTTGCAACTTCTTTTTTAAAATGTGAATGTTGAAAACATAAAACAATATATGGCATTTATTTGCTGCACGTTTTACACATTACTTTAGAATAACTCCGTGTTAACACAGTAAAGATGAAGAAATTAAACAAAATATTAAATATTAAGATGTTGCAAACTCAGTTCTCCATGATGGTAAATCAAGAAGTGGAATGGAAGATAAAATTAATGAGACCAAAGAGTCAGCAAATAAAAGCACTTTTCCATGGCAAAATCTCAGCCCGAAATCACGCAAAAGCAAGGCACCCAAATTGGCTGCCAGTTTGGGACAAAATGGGATGTCCCAGTTTTTCCAGTGCAGTTGACGGATATGATGTTGGGACCACCCCAAGGGGGCTGCATTGTATAATATATTTCTAAACTCATCAGTTCTTTGTTTGGAACTAGCAAAGGAGAGTGTCTGACACACAGTCAGGGGCGGCTTTACCCTTTGGCGTAGTGGCACGGTGAACCGGAGCACCAAGCTGTGAAGGGCACCATGAGGAGAGTCCGGGGAGGGGAGAGCGGGGCGTAGCGGAGGCTGGGTGCCTTCACGCTTCCAGCACCCATCCGGAGGCGCTAGGACCCTGTTCCATTCTGCAGCGCCAGGGTCATCCCTCCTCCCGGTGCTGGGCTTGGCTGGCTGGCTGGCTCGAGAGAGAGCGAGCGAGAGCAGCGCCTCCCTTGCCGCTGGCTGTCAAACCGCAAAGCGTCCCTTCAAATCGTGATCTC
Organism: Lacerta agilis; assembly: GCF_009819535.1. Taxonomy (NCBI): domain Eukaryota; kingdom Metazoa; phylum Chordata; class Lepidosauria; order Squamata; family Lacertidae; genus Lacerta; species Lacerta agilis. The sequence goes on from NC_046312.1 coordinate 131,410,369, forward strand.
TAAACTAAGCAGCCTTGCCCCCTGCCCACTTCCAGCGGATTTAACTTTCCACGCCAAGATCAGGGGCTGCCCAGCACCCCTTTCCCTAGCAAAGCCCCGCTCACCACATGCTCCTGGGGCGAGAAACGGGAGAAGAACCCCCCACCCCCACCCGCTCTTCCTCCATCAGGAACAGGAGGATGTCATGATTGCAGGGATCAATGTAAACAGATCCCTTGGGCTTTTTGTTTTGTTTCTTAAACATCGGGTGTCCTTCAACCCGCATGATAGCAATTTCCCCCCCTGTAGTGCAATGCGAACAGTGCCTACTCAGAAGTAAGCCGTATTGTATCCAGTGGGGAAGTGGGGTTAGAACTGCAGCCTCGATTTGTCAAAAACGATGAGTAAAATCCTGCTTCTCCTCCCCTCCCCCCCCAGAACCCCCCCCCCACACACACACCACCCAGTTATTGTTGGGAGATTCATTCCCTACTTTTCCCGGGAAACAACATCGGCCAACCCTGGGGGGGGGGGGTCCTCTCCCTGCCTGCCTGCCTCCCCCATCTCTTCCAAAAAAGCTGCCTCGCCCCCCCCCCCGCCGTTTCCGATTGGTCTGCGGGTGACGTAGACACTCAAACCCCGCCCACACGTTGGACTGTAGTAATGTCTAAGGGGAGGGGGTGGGCGAATCGATCTCAGGCGGGGGGGGGGGAGGCGATGAGACAAAGGGCGCTCGATCCTGCAGAAGAGACCAGAGGGAGGTTCGAGAAATGAGTAAAAGGAGGGGGGGGACTTTCCCCTGGCTTCCTCCTTCGTCTATTTTCAAAGGGCCGTGGTGGTGCTGGGGTTAAAAAGGTTTCTCGGGTCTCCCCCCCCCGCCCCGTCGTCTCTTGGGTGGAGTCAGGCCAGGCAGGAAGCCGCTTGCTGATTGGCTGGATCGGATGCTCAGCCTTGCGAGCGCGAGAATTAAATGCGTCCCCTTTAAAGCGCTGATGCTGTTCGTGGAAGAAGCTGTTAACCCTTTTTGCTCCAGTAGTTCCTCCAAAGCGTTTTGGGATGGAGAGGCAGAGCGGAGCATCTTTGCCCGGTTCTGGAGAGCGCCCCGCCCCCGCCCCCCCCGCTGATTGAAAGCCTTAGCTGCCCATGGGAAATTGTTCCTTATCGCTTTACGCTTCTCTTTCCGCCCTTGACTCAAGGCGGCTTACAGATAAAGGAAGAGCATCCTAACGGGGGACAGCAACGGGGGACTCAAGAACGCGGCGTCACGAATGTAGCGGGACAGCCGTGTCCCCCTCGTCTTGCAGAAGAAATGGCAGGAAAGCCACATGAGGGGCCCTGCCCTTCCTCGGGGCAGACCGCTTGCTCTAACCACTTGGCGCTCCTTCCCAGTCACAGGCTGGACACGTTGGACCGATTGAAATCAGCTGCTGGTCTCCCTTTGACAATGGGGGGGAGGGGGAGTTGTCGTTCTCGCTCTCTCTTCCGAAGCTACAGCAGGAGGGAAAAGGGTATAACCCGTGTCCTCCATTTTTTAAAAAATAACTCCGACAAATCCAGTGTCAAATCACACCTGGAAGCCAGGCCTACAGACTGGACTATAAAAAACGTGGATCCAACACACTTTAGTGCTGCAGCACCACAAAAGCATGGATCCGAGGCATGGATCCTCATGAATTCATATGATTTTTTTTATATTGAAACAAAATAAGACACAAATGAAACACTTACTCTTCCATTTTCTTTGACTTTGGCCTACTTCTGTTAAAAAAAAAGTTGCACTCTTTTCTTCCTCTAGTTTTATTTTGTTCCTATCTATCAATTTATTTATTGTATTAGCCATATGGCCATAGCACATAGTGAGAGACCTGTCGCAATTATACATAGAATACTACAGATACAGTTAAAACATTAAGTGTAAAATCATGCTGAATAATACAGACATAATAAGGAGCTATAACAGGGCATGTCGACTGTGTCTATGTCAAGAAGTTACATAGGACTAGGGCTGAGGCAAGTTAGCCAAGAAGGTGGCCCTGAGTTTCAGGGCCTGTAATATGTAGATGGCCACGCCACATGAGATCAGGGGGTTGGAATCCACCAATAAGTATTTCATGCGGTCGTCGTCCCGGACGATGGATCTTACTGAGACATATAGTGGGCAGTAAAAGAAAAAATGAATGAAGTCCTCTATCTTTCCCTTGCTGCATGGGCAGAGCCGAAGGACCAGAGGAGTATTGGAAAATACACCCTGTAAGAAAGCTGTGGGGATGGCATGGAATCGAACTAGTGTGAAAGCCCTTCTTAGCGTAGGATTTATAAGGTCACTCAAATAGTGGGGCAGAGATCTAACTGCCTTCACACGAGGGAACCAAGTGGAGAGTCTGGCCGCGTTGGATAGTTCTAGATCGAGGGCTGCATTCCTGGCAGGAATCCAGTCGCAAATTTTGTCTTTGTCCCCAGGGGCGGAGCAAGTGGGGCGGGGGGGGCGGACCGCCCCGGGTACCGCCCTGGGAAGGGTGACACTCTGGGGGCAGGCCCCACCCCCGCGATCAACACCATCGGCGCGGCAACTTTTAAAAGGCTGCAACGCGCGAACAGCAGCACAGCGTCTGTGCTGCTGTTCACGCACTGCAGCCTTAAAGGTTGCCGCACCGCACGGAAGGGGTGCCGGCCGATCGCGCCTGCCATCTTCCAGACTTCGCCACCCTATCCTCATGGGACAAACAGGGGCATAGCGAGTTCAGTTCTTTGTCTGTTTAAGCACTTACTAATTGGGGTTGCTGAATTAGTACAGATTGCTACAAAGGTATGGAGACAGAGAGATGATGTGGAAATAAAGCAGAGAAAAGGCAGACCTGCTGGAGGACAGCAGCATTTCAAGCTGATAAAGGCTAAGAGGGCTTGTTTAGCTAATAGAGAGTTTGGAGTTTCTGCAAGCGATTTGTAGTAGGTAATTATCCTGATGTGGGCTCTTGCTACGATGGATGGTAGACCCAGTTGGGCCACCATTGTCCCATTGGGGAGGCCCAGGATCTTTCTTGCCAGAAGGTTTGGCAGAGACTCGTCGTTGGAGAATATTCTGGTTTCACCCCCAGATTTCTTCCCCGTATAACAACATTGGGGGTATTTCACTGAGGTAGATCATTCTGATTGGCGCTACCAGCTGCCCACCTTTTGCGAAGAATTTCACCAAAGCAGCTACAGTTCGGTGAGCGGCCAGAATGGTCGTGTTTAAATGGGCTGAACAAGATGATCTGTGGTGGAAAGTAATGCCCAAGTATTTAAAGACTGAGCATTGGTCAATGGTGTGGTCCACGAGGTTCCACAATGGAATCTCCGCATGAAATTTCATATATAGCTATATAATCCCTAGTATAGAAATATAAGACCTTTGGAGCGGGCATTAAAAAAAAGTTTTATATGAACCGCCCTAGTAGGGCAGTAATTGTTCCTTGATAATTTGTCACCCCCTCCATTATGAAACCTGGTGCAGCCTGCCCCCTACGCCCCCCCCTTGCTACGCCTCTGGGGAATCGAACCCAGTTCCCCAGATTACGAGTCTACCACTCTTAACCACTACACCACACTGGAATACCTGAGTGTAGGCAGGTGTGTGCAGGCACAGCATGAAGACTTTACACAGAGAGGAACCCTACATGGTTTCCCCGCACATAATGTAACAGGCAGGGAGCCAGCTCAGATAGAGAGAAAGGCAACAACCATTTTATTCCCTTTTAAAGCGCCAGTTGCCCCCATTGCTTCTCTCACACCCCACCTCTCCTCCTGCGCGTTGCAGGGTTTGGGTTCTGAGTTGAGGGACCTTTTGCTTCTCTCCTTCCAGGTCCCGAACACAATGGGCAGACAAGTCTAGAATTTTGAGCAGACAAGTCTAGAATTGCCCGATAAACTGTGTTCTTGGGAGGGGTGTGTGTGTGTGTGTGTGTGTGTGAGTGAGAGAGAGAGAGAGAGAGAGAGAGAGAGAGAGAGAGAGAGAGAGAGAGAGATCATGTTACAATGGTGCAGCCAGCCATGGTTATGTATAGCCATAATTTCTTACAAGGGAGTATGAAATTCCAATTTTCTGTACATGTCCTTTGTGCTTAGGGAATTAATCTGCCTTGAATATAGAAAATATAAATGTGAAGGAGGAGGAGGAGTTTGGATTTGGTATCCCACTTCATCACTACCCGAAGAAGTCTCAAAGCCGCTAACAATGTCCTTTCCCTTCCTCCCCCCACAACAAACACTCCGTGAGGTGAGTGAGGCTGAGAGGCTTCAAAGAAGTGAGACTAGCCCAAGGTCACCCAGCAGCTGTGGAGGAGCGGAGACGTGAACCCGGCTCCACAAATTACAAGTCCACCACTCTTAACCACTGCACCACACTGGAGGAGGCTTCAATCAGATATAGGCACGCCTTCACTGAGGAGCATTATTAAATCCAGTAGGCCTGCGTTGTGGCGGAATAAGGCCTGGTTCATCATGGGTTAACCTATCACTCCCATGTTAGGTAGGTGTTCCCTGGGAGGCGGAGCTACTGGGCATTCTAAAAGGAGGGGGAACAACCTGAAAAGGCAGTTGGGGGTTTGGCAGTTGGGTGTGGAGGTTTAGAAAGAGAAACTGCGAGGTTAGGCTTTGGGGAATGGGAGAAAAGGTCATTACCAATGCTAACGGGATGCAGGAAAGATTATAACTGAGCTGGATTATATGAGAAGATTTGTACCAGTAACAACTCAAGACATCCATGTTTTCACGTTACCTTAATAAAGTTAAAAGTGTTTAAACGTTCGCTGACTGTGGCAGTGCGTCAGTGCCTCAAGAGGTGTGGCTGAGGGGAAAAGCACTAAGGGTTTCCTGTGATAGAGGGAACGGGTGGCTTATTTTCCTGGCATACAGAGGACTGGGCAGGGAAGCCAAAGGTGCCACGCAGTTGCCAAAAAGGGAAGGCAAGCTGCAGTAGTTTGGGAACCCAGGGCGGGAGATCCCAAAGGTGGCAAGAGTTGTTTCGAACGTAAAGCACTGAGGTACCCCATAGACACTCCCATATAACCACTGAAGGATTCATCCTAGTGGACAGTGAAACTTAGGGAGAGTCACGGTTGGGGAAGTAATCGAAAGGGTGAGGGAGTGGGATCCCTCACATTTATTGGTGGCAGCGTCGCGATTCGAATACAAAGCCCACACGCCAAGTTTTGTGTGATTTTGATAAGATTTTCCAGTCAGGAAAATGGCACATTTGAGGAAAGCTAAAGAGGCAAAGGGAGATGAGAGAACAGAAGGATCTGAGGCAAGGGAAGATCCGAGTTCCGAACTGGAGTTAATGAAACTTAAATTAGAATTAGCCAAAGTTGAGGCAGAAAAGGAAAAGGATAAGATAGCTGCTGAGGAGAGAATGCAGTCTGAAAGAATACAATTAGCCAAGGTTGAGGCAGAACGAGAGAGATTCGCTATGGAGAAAGAATTGCAGTTGGGAAGACTGAGGCTGGAGGAGTTACGGCTAAGAGTGAAAGCTAAATGCCCTCTAGTGGTCAAAGCACAAACTGCAGCTGCTGTTGCGAAGCCAGTAAAACTGTTACTTCAAACGGATATTAAAAACCTTCCGCAGACGCCAGTCCAGGAGCCAACATATAGTCAAACAGAGGCTTCTGCAAAAGTTATGCAGGTCTGGAGATCTGAGGAAGAGGTTAATAAGGAATTTTTGGAGACTGTCAGAGTAAATGGACAAGAGTTAGTGGGACTACAGGACTCTGAATCGGAAGTTACTCTGATGAGATCTAGTTGTATTCCTAAGGAACAATATCTCCCAAACCAATCTTACAGCATAAAAGGTATATGGGGACCGGAGTTTGAGGTGCAGGTAGCAGAAGTGAATATTCAGTATCAAGATTTTAATGGCAAGTGGACAGTGGGTATTTGGGATGATCTGGAGGTTCCTGTCCTGATAGGCAACGACCTAGCCAAACGGAGACCTCAAATACATGCTATCACAAGAGCGAAACCAGAAGCCCTTGTGGGTTCAAATCCTGCCATTAATGCACCAACCACAGAGCCTGTGGGAGAGGAAGTACTGATTACGCTACCAAATGCACAGGAATCTAGCACCCAGGTTTTAGTGGAACAGAGGGAAGATGAATCTCTGAGAGACTTGTGGGATGAGGTGCAGTGTCCTGACTCTGAAGTGACTTTAGAGAATCCCTGCCTATTTACTGCAATAGAAGGGAGACGTCATAGAATAGCCAAAAGGAGAAAAGGTGCAGCCAAGTGGAAAATGAAAATAGCCAAAAGGAGAAAAGGTGCAGCCAAGTGGAAAATGAAAATAGCCAAAAGGAGAAAAGGTGCAGCCAAATGGAAAATAAAAAAAAAGTTGGTTTTGCCCCGGAAATACCAACTACAAGTTTTACAGCTGGCACTGGAGTCACCCATGGCTGCTTATCTAGGCATTAATAAAACCAGAGACAGAATAAAAGCGTGGTTTTATTGGCCCGGAATGGGAATGGAAAGGAACCCATTGGGAATGCGGACGTCTTAACCTATCTTCAGGATCTACAAAGTGATTTACAGGAACTTAAGGAACTATCATCCTGTAATTTAAAAAGAGCACAACAGAAAAGATGGTACGATGCACACGCCAGAGATCGGAATTTACAAACTGGTGACCAAGTCCTGGTGTTGAGGCCCAGACGACAGCGGAAGCTCGAGGTTTCCTGGGATGGACCCTTTAGAGTGATAAAAAAACTATCAGCGGTGAACTATCTAGTTGAGTTAAATGTTGAAGAGAGACGATGTAAAGTTTTTCATGTCAATATGTTGAAACCATATTTTGACAGAAACCAGGTAATATTGAAGGTTAATGGTCAAATTGGCATGAGGCAAGTATGGTATTTGGGACACATTTTAGGAAGTGGGGTCATCAGGCCTGACCACAGCAAGGTCAAAGCAATTAATGAATGGCCTAGACCTGTCACACACAAAAAAAAACAACACAGGTTAGAGCGGGAGTGTTTAGCAATAGTGTGGTCGATTGGAAAACTAAAGCCTTACTTGTGGGGAAGAAAATTCACCCTGTGTACCGATCACTCTCCTTTGAGGTGGTTAAACCAAGTAAAAGGCACCAATAATAAATTAATTCGATGGAGTATGCCTTTGCAAGATTACAACTTTGACATTAAACATGTAAAAGGGAAGGATAATGTCATAGCTGATGCATTATCAAGATGTTTTAAGGACTGAATGCTAGAGTGAAAAAAAAAAATAGAAAGATAGCAAATGGTATTCCAAATTAGAAATGTGTATAAGTGCCAAAGTAGTTGTTATGGTGGAAATAAGATACAGGAAAAAGTAAATTATTTGTTAAGTTATGTTGCAACATAGAAGTTGTGTACAAAAGGGAAGTACTATGTTGTGGGTTTTGATTAAGCTCCAATACATTGCTTCGTCATTGTTTAAAGTGTATAACTATGCCTATGCAATGACTTTGGGGGTGGGACGAATGTGGCGGAATAAGGCCTGGTTCATCATGGGTTAACCTATCACTCCCATGTTAGGTAGGTGTTCCCTGGGAGGCGGAGCTACTGGGCATTCTAAAAGGAGGGGGAACAACCTGAAAAGGCAGTTGGGGGTTTGGCAGTTGGGTGTGGAGGTTTAGAAAGAGAAACTGCGAGGTTAGGCTTTGGGGAATGGGAGAAAAGGTCATTACCAATGCTAACGGGATGCAGGAAAGATTATAACTGAGCTGGATTATATGAGAAGATTTGTACCAGTAACAACTCAAGACATCCATGTTTTCACGTTACCTTAATAAAGTTAAAAGTGTTTAAACGTTCGCTGACTGTGGCAGTGCGTCAGTGCCTCAAGAGGTGTGGCTGAGGGGAAAAGCACTAAGGGTTTCCTGTGATAGAGGGAACGGGTGGCTTATTTTCCTGGCATACAGAGGACTGGGCAGGGAAGCCAAAGGTGCCACGCAGTTGCCAAAAAGGGAAGGCAAGCTGCAGTAGTTTGGGAACCCAGGGCGGGAGATCCCAAAGGTGGCAAGAGTTGTTTCGAACGTAAAGCACTGAGGTACCCCATAGACACTCCCATATAACCACTGAAGGATTCATCCTAGTGGACAGTGAAACTTAGGGAGAGTCACGGTTGGGGAAGTAATCGAAAGGGTGAGGGAGTGGGATCCCTCACATTTATTGGTGGCAGCGTCGCGATTCGAATACAAAGCCCACACGCCAAGTTTTGTGTGATTTTGATAAGATTTTCCAGTCAGGAAAATGGCACATTTGAGGAAAGCTAAAGAGGCAAAGGGAGATGAGAGAACAGAAGGATCTGAGGCAAGGGAAGATCCGAGTTCCGAACTGGAGTTAATGAAACTTAAATTAGAATTAGCCAAAGTTGAGGCAGAAAAGGAAAAGGATAAGATAGCTGCTGAGGAGAGAATGCAGTCTGAAAGAATACAATTAGCCAAGGTTGAGGCAGAACGAGAGAGATTCGCTATGGAGAAAGAATTGCAGTTGGGAAGACTGAGGCTGGAGGAGTTACGGCTAAGAGTGAAAGCTAAATGCCCTCTAGTGGTCAAAGCACAAACTGCAGCTGCTGTTGCGAAGCCAGTAAAACTGTTACTTCAAACGGATATTAAAAACCTTCCGCAGACGCCAGTCCAGGAGCCAACATATAGTCAAACAGAGGCTTCTGCAAAAGTTATGCAGGTCTGGAGATCTGAGGAAGAGGTTAATAAGGAATTTTTGGAGACTGTCAGAGTAAATGGACAAGAGTTAGTGGGACTACAGGACTCTGAATCGGAAGTTACTCTGATGAGATCTAGTTGTATTCCTAAGGAACAATATCTCCCAAACCAATCTTACAGCATAAAAGGTATATGGGGACCGGAGTTTGAGGTGCAGGTAGCAGAAGTGAATATTCAGTATCAAGATTTTAATGGCAAGTGGACAGTGGGTATTTGGGATGATCTGGAGGTTCCTGTCCTGATAGGCAACGACCTAGCCAAACGGAGACCTCAAATACATGCTATCACAAGAGCGAAACCAGAAGCCCTTGTGGGTTCAAATCCTGCCATTAATGCACCAACCACAGAGCCTGTGGGAGAGGAAGTACTGATTACGCTACCAAATGCACAGGAATCTAGCACCCAGGTTTTAGTGGAACAGAGGGAAGATGAATCTCTGAGAGACTTGTGGGATGAGGTGCAGTGTCCTGACTCTGAAGTGACTTTAGAGAATCCCTGCCTATTTACTGCAATAGAAGGGAGACGTCATAGAATAGCCAAAAGGAGAAAAGGTGCAGCCAAGTGGAAAATGAAAATAGCCAAAAGGAGAAAAGGTGCAGCCAAGTGGAAAATGAAAATAGCCAAAAGGAGAAAAGGTGCAGCCAAATGGAAAATAAAAAAAAGTTGGTTTTGCCCCGGAAATACCAACTACAAGTTTTACAGCTGGCACTGGAGTCACCCATGGCTGCTTATCTAGGCATTAATAAAACCAGAGACAGAATAAAAGCGTGGTTTTATTGGCCCGGAATGGGAATGGAAAGGAACCCATTGGGAATGCGGACGTCTTAACCTATCTTCAGGATCTACAAAGTGATTTACAGGAACTTAAGGAACTATCATCCTGTAATTTAAAAAGAGCACAACAGAAAAGATGGTACGATGCACACGCCAACTCTTAACCACTGCACCACACTGGAGGAGGCTTCAATCAGATATAGGCACGCCTTCACTGAGGAGCATTATTAAATCCAGTAGGCCTGCGTCAACATACTGCATTTGCAGTGCTGCCCCCAAAGTGATGCTTTAAATCCATTTGATAGTCCAGCTGTAGGCGCTAGTCTTCCAGGCAGAATAAAAGGCGCATCCACCGATTCCACTTCCTTCTTCTCCTCTTCCCGCCCCCCTCCGTTGTTCGCTTGCCTGCCTCTTTCCCTCCCCGTCCCCTGCCTTACTGCCTGCCTCCTCCAGCTGGGAGCGCAGGGGAATGGCGCGCCAAATGTCACCCCCCCCTCAGGGATGACACTCAGGGCGCACCGCCCCACCACAACCCCCTTACTCTGCCACTGCTGGCAAGGCAACCTGAAAGGCATTGGGGGAAGTGGTGCAGCCTGGCCCAGCCTAGCGGAAGGCCGACCTGAAAGGAAGAAGAGGAGGAAGGTGCGGAGAGGGTCTTGTTTCCACCATTTCCTTGCTCACCTTTTGCAATAGGTAGAATCTCCCCAGGGAAGTTTAGAACATCAATTGGAAATAGCAATTATTTGTGCTTATTAGAATTAATTAATCATGCTGAATATCTGCTTCTGTATATCATTGCTTGCTGCATGCTTTTTAAAGGTACATTTGCTGACAGAACATAGAGAGAGAACAATGTAAAGAAACTGAAGGAGACTGAGATCAGATAAGACTGGTTGGAGAAACGTAACAATATGATGCACCAGTAAAAGCTCTGCAGAGATAACATGGCAGGTGCTCTATCCTGCAAAGAAGGAACTGAACCTGGCAAATGTTTGTTTGCTTGTTTGTTTTACCAGTATACATTTGTATTTATTTCTGTATGCAATGTAGTATTAGGCATGTAGCTTGGGACACTTTCTAAAATAAGTCACTGGCCATTGTTTAGAGTATCCTTTTGGCTTTTAAATACTGGAAAGGAAAACAAATGATGTTAAAATAGATGAGTAACTTTTGATTAAAAGAAATAAAAATGGATTTGCATCTAAAAGTGGAAGTACTTTAACATTTCCACCAGACAATGTGGCATATACATTATATTGCTTGTTTGAGAAGGCAGTTGGAATTTTATGCCATAGAAAATTATAATTTACAATTAGTTTCCAGTCACCACACACACACACACACACACACACACACACGGCAGTTACGGAAAACAAAGACTGGTTTAAAGCTTACAAATGTAAAACTTCACACAGATCAAAACAGTGAAAGTGTAACAATTAACATGCTCAATTTTGATATTTAAAAGATATATCTTTAAAAGACATGAACTGTAATTATATGAACAGCATGGGCATTTCATTATATTTCGTTTATTTAACAGAACGTATGGCTTTACAGTAAGATCAATTTGTCAACTAAATTGTAGCAATAAATACATATAATCTCTACACATACTTACATTTTGATCTGGTTTAAACAGTACAGAAAACAAATACCAATTGAAAATCTGCTGTAAAATGTTGAACACAAAAAATTTTTAAATCATTTTTCAAAATCTAAAACCAAAACATTTAAAGGGCATTGCAGAACAATTCTTTGCCAAACTGAAAAAAAACACAGGTAGGGGTTGGCAGTGGGGGGGGGGAATTACCGAGGAGGGGGGGGCAGGAAGGAAAGGACATAACCAGAGGGGAAGGAGGGGATGAGTTCGATTTTTACATGTTCTTTGTGGCTCTTCTTTTCTTTCTCAATCTTTGGAAGAAATCTGAAAGGCAAGCATGAGAATTTAATTTGTTCCGGAGGTCCGTTCTTAACCTGAAGCTGTTCTTAACCTAAGGTAGCACTTTAGCTAATGGGGCATCCCGCCGCATCACTGCACGATTTCTGTTCTCATCCTGAAGTAAAATTATTAACCCGAGGTACTACTTCTGGGTTAGCAGAGTCTGACAGTTTATTCTTACCTCTGCTTTGGTTTTGCTAGTCGATCCCAGAAGAAGGGGTCCACTTTATTTTTTGCCTTTTCTAGCAGAGGGGCTGTTGGAAACAAAATGGTGCAGATTAAACAGCCTGTTGACGGTGAAAAAGGAAAATGAATTAGAAACTACAACTAATCCAAAATGCGGCAGCTAGACTGGTGACTTGGAGCGGCCGCCGAGACCACATAACACTGGTCTTGAAAGATCTACATTGGCTCCCAGTACTTTTCCGAGCACAATTCAAAGTGTTGGTGCTGACCTTTAAAGCCCTAAACGGCCTCGGTCCTGTATACCTGAAGGAGCGTCTCCACCCCCATCGTTCTGCCCGGACACTGAGGTCCAGCTCCGAGGTCTTCTGGTGGTTCCCTCGCTACGAGAAGCCACGTTACAGGGAACCAGGCAGAGGGCCTTCTCGGTAGTGGCACCCGCCCTGTGGAACGCCTGCCCACCAGATGTCAAAGAGAAAAACAACTACCCGACTTTTAAAAGACATCTGAAGGCAGCCCTGTTTAGGGAGGCTTTTTAATGTTTAATAGATTACTGCATTTTAATGTTCTGTTGGAAGCCTCCTAGAGTGGCTGGGGAAACCCAGCCAGATGGGCGGGGTATTAATAATAATAATAATAATAATAATAATAATAATAATAATATATCATCATCATCATCATCATCATTTACACTGGAACCTCGGCTGTCAAACTTACAGATAATGCATTCCGGAAGCCTGTTCAACTTCTGAAATGTTCAAAAACGGCTCTCAGCGGGGAATTTGAGAGTCAAGATGCTGTTTGCTTGTTTACCAGCCCTAAGCCCGGAGGCTTGGTTTTTTCTGATGCAAATCTCTGCTAGAGACCTCTGTTCCATGCCACTCGGAGATGGAATTAGGAATTGTCTAGGTAACTGGAAGAGGGCCTGCAGGTACTGTTGGACCGTATCTTTGCTCCTCAAATTCCGAAGATGGAGTCCGTATTGTCTGTAAAGGGGGTACTAAGGGTTGGGGAAGGTTTTGGTGAGTCAGAGTGAGGAGACCACACCAGCTACGCAAACTGCTTTTGGAAAACTAAAGAATTTCAATTTTACCTTCTGAAAATGCCAGATTGTATGCTCCCCCCCACAACCCGGTGTTATCTATGATATGCAGGACTTACCTTTTCGTGAACAGCCTTGGATTTCTGCTGGAGAGGGACAGCTACTTTTAGGCTGGAAACAGCTGAATCTTTGGTCAAGGCAGCCAAATTTGTGTGAACACTGGAGGTTTGCTTTTAAAGTCGGAAAGAAAAGGGAATAAAATTAAGAAGGGGGAAAAAAGAAATGTTCAAAAACTGGGACTCAATGGGGCAGTCAGCAAGCCCCATTCAGAAAGAGAAACATGCCTTGAGGCACGTTTGAAAATAGAAGCATTCATTTCTAGTTTGTCGGAGTTTGGGAGGTGCAACATTCAGCTTCCGAGGTTCCACTGTAGATCACAATGTAGATCTTCTTGATACAAGATGGTACCTTAACTGGTGCTTCTTTCAGAGGCTGTTTTGTCTCCTTTCTCATTTCCTATAGAGAAAGAGCAAAAGGGTTATTTGATGGTTCGTTATGTTATTAATATTTTGATGGGAGCTGCCCAGAGTGGCTAGGGCATTGGGGCAACCCAGTTGGATGGGCGGCATATGAAAAATATAATATAATATAATATTATAATTATAATTATTATAATTATAATAGAAGAAATATGGCCTCAAGTGATTTCCATGCGACTGGAATCATGGAATCAACCCATCAGACTTATTTTTTTACCTAGACATTTCAACTTTAATAGATCACAGCTTCAGAATTATTAAATCACCGGAAATGTGTAACTTGCATTTAATCCTAAGGCTTTAGGAAGAAAAGTCAGAAAGGGGGAAGTCAGAAGCCGGGATGGCTTTTGTAATTCCGGGACTGTCCCTGGAAAATCAGGACACTTAGAGGGTTATACTGTTGCAACTGTCCCAAGAGCATAAACTGGAAGCTCAGTTGGTCAGAGCGAAGCTGATAAAGTTGCAGGTTTGATCCCTGTATGGGATAGCATTGCAGGGGTGTGTGGACCAGATGACCCTCAGGATCCCTTCCAACTCTATGATTCTAACATTTGAATTTGATCTAAAATACTTGTCTCGGAGGGGCTTGTGGAGCTGCTTTAGGAGTGTCTGAAAAGTAAGAAAAGGAAAGAGCACTGTTACCTGTCTGCTTCATTTAACCTTCAGTGTCAGAATAGATCCTTTCCTTGTTCCCACACCAAGACACCATTTGGGACTTCAGTGAAAGGAAGGGCAAAGTTCAGCAAGGACCAAGAACTAGCCTCTAAGTGGGTCAAGGTGAAATAGTGCCAGGGAGCACCTGTGTTTCAGTGTCTCATGTAGATTCAGTAGAGAAGACATGGATTGAATTCAGACTGAACAGAGTGATTAACCTACTGTTGTGTCACAAAGTGGCACGGAGATTAGGGAAACAAGGCACCTGGAGAAGGGTGACTGGGTTTCATTGTGGGAAGCTGCCCTGAAGCCACAGGCTAGGCTGCAGTATTGACAGAGGGGTCTTCTGCTCTCCTGCCCTGTGACATGTTGGTCAAATGCCATGAGAACTATAGGAGGAGACAGCCTTTCTAAGGCTGGGTACCATCTTTTCAGACCAACATCAGTTCTGCAAGAATGAGATACAATTTACACCTACATCTCACTGAGGTGGGAAATCTGTGTCTGTAGGAGTTGATATTTTTGAGAATTATTCACAATTAAAGTCAGCATGTCAGGGTTAAGGCTAGGTGCAGCTATTCCAACCCAAGGAAGTTAACAAAATATGAATTTTACATACCTGGCTTGGAAGGGGGGTGGGGTCTTGGTAGAGACATTTTCTCCAAAGGAAAACAAGACACTTATGCAGATGGCTGAACAAATCCGGCTAAATAAAAGATGACCCATGCCTCCTCTTTTTTTCAGTGTTCTGCTTCCAGAAAAAGAGAAGAGAAAAGGAAAACAAAGTAAGGTGCTACCTCTGGTTGTGAACAGGATCTGTTCCGGAGCTCCGGACATACCCCAAAGTTTTCGCACCCCGGAGGATCGCTTCTGCGCATGCGCACAGTGCGATAGAGCGCTTCTGCACATGCGTGCGGGGCTAAACCCAGAAATATACTTCCGTTGTTTGCTGCTTACGTATCCTGAAGTTTATGCAAAGGAAGGGATACGTAAGCAGAGGTACCACTGTAACGGAAAGGGGATGCAGAAATAAACTTTAACAGCAACTATTCTATGCCAGTTGAGCTGTTGCCTCCCCACATGACCACCCCACACACCTACATCCTTGGAGCTGGAACTTAGTCCATGTGCTAGGGCTGCTGCCAAGGAGATCTCAATTTACACAAATGCAGAAAAAATTGGGTGTTTTAAAATTGCATGTTAAGATAACAAATACTTACCGGTACTTCTACATCAATTCTGTTTCCTACCACATATCTGCAAAAGATCAAGATTATATATCAAACTCTTGATATATTATTCATTCTCTCCATAATTTTTCCCAGTCTTCTAGCTGTATATTATAGCCAAAATCCTTAGCCCAATGTATCATCACCGACTTAACCTCTTCATCTTTCAAATGACATTCCAATAGCTATTTATACATTTTTGATAATATTTTAACTTTATTATTTAATATTTCCATTTCAAATTTCAATTTAGTATCACCAAATCCATTTTTCTTTAAATCTTCTTTGAATATTTCATTGATTTGGCGATAGTGCAACCAATCATTTACATATCCTTTAACCTCTTCATAAGGTTTTATTCTCCAATTGTTACCTTTCTTCTCACTCACTAACTTTACATAGGTGGCCCAATTTTTACTCCTATTTATTTTTTCCACACTCATTGCCTCCAAAGGTGACAGCCACCATGGTGTTTTTCGTTCTAATAGGATTTTATACCTATCCCAAACTTCATATAGAGATTTTCAGAATATGTGGTTTCCAAATCCTTTATGACCTTTTGTTTTGTCATACCATAAATATGCGTGCCAACCAAATCTATTGTCAAATCCTTCCAAATCTATAAGATCTGTATTTTCCAATAACATCCATTCCTTCAACCAACAGAGGCATGATTCTTCATAATACAATTTCAAATCTGGCAGGGCAAAGTCCCCTGTATCTTTGATATCTGTTAGTAATTTAAATTTAATTCTTGGTTTCTTCCCCTGCCAGATATATCTTGAAATTACTTTTTGCCAATCTTTAAATATACCTACCCCTTCAATTATCAGAATTGACTGAAACAAAAATAACATTTTTGATAGCACGCTCATTTTAATAACAGAAAGCCTGCCCCATAGGGATAGTTTCATCCGTCCCCACACTTCCAAATCTCTCTTAATTCCATTCCACACCAGTGTATATCTTGAAATAAATTTATATTCTTTGGAGTTAACCAAATTCCTAAGTATTTAACTTTCTTTACTACTTCTATACCAGTCTGTTGTTGCAACATATCCACCAAATCATGATTCATATTTTTAACTAACATTTTAGTTTTCTTTTTATTTAATTTAAAACCTGCTACTTGTCCAAACTGTTCTATTTTTTCTAGTGCTTCTCTAGCACTAGTTAGTGGTTCTTCCATTGTTAGGACCAAGTCATCCGCAAAGGCTTTTACTTTATACTCCTTCTGACTGACTGAATTCCCTTTTATTTCTTCTCCCTTCCTTATATGCTTTAGGAGGACTTCCAGTACTGTTATGAATAATAATGGTGACAGAGGACACCCTTGTCTTGTACCTTTCGTAATTTCAATATTTTCTGTTAGCACATTATTTACTATTCATTTCACCTTTTGATTTGAATAAATCACTTTTATTCCTCTTATAAATAATTGTCCCATATCCATTGATTCCAACACCATTACTGGACCCAACAACACCACAACACCATTACTGGCCCCAACAACATCAAACATACCATCTCAGGACTATTGAATTGCACGAAAGATCTTCCCAATAACAAACTGAGTTGCTTTCTAAGGTGCTACTGGAAGGATTTTTTTATTTTGTTTCAAAAGCAGGAAAACGTACATGTGCTGCAGGTGGGGGAATCTTGAAGGAGACATCTGGATTGTGGCATGTTGAGGCTCCTTTTTATTATTTTCTTCTCTTTTTCTTTTCATCTGTTATAAAACATATGAGGAATTATCAGCTTTTTAAATCAACATTCAGCTCTTCTGGATTCTAGAACAAATGCTTCTCAGCAGGGACGTAGCAAAGGGGGTGCGGTAGGGGCACTATGCCCCGGGTACCACCACTGAGAGGGGTGACAAATCCCAGGCAGCGCACTGGGCGGGCTCAGGCTCCACTACCCAAAAGGTCCACCTGCTGCCTCCCCCCCCCCCAGCTGTAGGGCAGCTGAGGGGGAGGAGTGACTCTTGGTGTGCTTTATCGGACATAGAAGGTTGTTCGTATGGTATAGGTGGCAGTTACTGGTATTATGGTTGCAAAAAGTGTAATTATTAAGGCTCAGGCATTTTAGGAGTGATGTGGTGGCTTAGGTGCCTGCAGGTTCCATGCAGACTGAAACAGCAGCGTGGGACTTGCATCTGTTTACTGCCTCCCCCTCAGCTGCCCTACAGCTGAGGGGGAGGCAGCGGAGAGGCTCCAAGCGTAGCAGAGGCTTGCCTCGGCCCCACGGGCAGATTGCTCCACCCCACAGGTGGATCACCCAAGCCCCATGGGCGCGGATCGTCTGAAGGATCCCGTTCCAATGAACAACTACACTACTCACTCTGGCAGTCTCTTGGTTGGATTACTGCAATGCTATATGCAAGGGGCAGCCTTTGAAGACAGATCAGAAACAGCAGATGGTGCAGAATTCAGTGGTCAGGTTGCTAACTGGAGCAAGACAGTCCAAACATGTAACCGCAATTCTAGCAGGACTGCAGCGGCAACCAATTAGTTTCTGGTCTTTGGTTTGTTTTATTTGTGTATTTTATATAATGAAGAGCTGGAGAATGCTTACCCTAATTCTGACAGTGGTGGCAGTTGACATCAGTACTGGACTCAGCTACCCACAGGGGCTGTTGGGATTGCTCACCAATAATTCTAAATTTTAAAAGGGCTGCTCAGAGCCCAGAAGAGTGGGGACCTGGTGAGGCTAGTATTTGGTCTGGTCCACTCGCAGGGCATAAAAACTGGCTGCCTGTGCTGCTATCTGGCTGCCGTATTTGGGATAGGCCTGCAAATAGCCATAACTATAAAGGGAAGGGAGAAGGAGCCGGCTCAATTTTGTCCAAAAGCAGGGCTTATCCAGGCGAGTTTTGGAAATCTCAACATTCCCCAGAGAGTTATAGCTACATGTCTATGGGGAGTGGGCACGGGTGAAGCCAGGGCGGGGCAGCTGCCCCCCTTAGATCAAGTAAACTAATAGAAATACTTAGCCAATGGACCAATAATGTTGGTTCTGTCCCACCAACAAAAGTCCTCCCCCCAACTAAAATCCTGGCTGTGCCCATGGTAGTGGGGGAACCTTGCTGCAGGAGAGATGGAGAGCAGATATTTCAAAGAAACATAAACGCAAATGTTCACAGAACACATGACCTTTTATGTGAGGAAAGTACTTCCCTTACTTCTCTGGTCAGCAACTAGATTTTCTGAAGGGAATGGGGCAGTGAGTGATGGGATCTAGCTACAAAGCTTCATGCTCTAGCAGGTTCCATAATCACTAGCACATTTATTTTTCTTTTTGGTTAGCAATGGGTGGTGGTGGGATAGATTTGGAACGGACGCTCCAGTTGCTGACCCCTCCCACTCTGTACTAGTTCTCTGCTGTTCCATTTTAAAGAAGGAGTGTGGCACTATTTGATTAGTATGGCGGGGACTGCTGAGCCACGAAGGAAGAAACAATAGGCCACAAAATGGCCTGGACATGACCAAAGTGTTATGGAAATGACGGGGAAGGGGGCACATCTTTAAAGTTACAATGTTACAAATATTATGCCTGAATGTATCCTTTCCACTTGACAACTCGGGGAAGATACCTAGCTTTATAAATCCGTAGAAAATCCATACTTTAACAGACTCTCCTCATTCCAATGCCATTTTAACCCTAAAGGAGAGTGAATTTGGGCTCCACCTCCCTCCATGAACCAAGAAGCAGGAAGTCACTGTAGGCAGCATCCCACCATAATCCCCCAAGTGTGAGAGCACATACACGGCACCCCACCCAGAGCCGTAGGAAGGTCAGGTGGTACCAGGTGCTGAAAATTTCTTGTCACCCCCCCACACACACATTGTTTTTGTTTTTTGTTTTTTTTGCCTGCAAAAATGGTTTTACGTTATTTCATATTTTCTTACAAAGGAAGGTGAATTCTGGGCCTCTGATAACAAGTTGGCAACTGTGGACAGATACTTAAATCTACAGGATGTATTGTGTTTTGGCTTGTGTTATTTTATTTTTATTTATTGTTTATTTATTTAACAAAATTTATTTTTAAAGACCCGCAAAGTGGTTTACCAAAACAAAAAACAAAAAACACCACAGCAGTAAAATCAAGGAAAATTAACAATCCTACTTTAAAACATACAAAAGCTAAAATATTAAGATGCCACTGGTTAGCGAGGCGCCGCTGCTGGGGTGGCATCGGGAAGCCGGCTGGCCAGAGCCTGCAGCCAGGTGCGGCCCCAGGCGGGAAGCTGTGAAGCGGGCTCTAGCCCCGCCGGTTCCACGGATGCTGCCTCCAGTTAGCGAGGCACCGCTGCTGGGGTGGCATCGGAAAGCTGGCTGGCCAGAGCCTGGAGCCCAGTGCAGCCCCAGGCGGGAAGCTGTGAAGCGGGCTGGCTGCTGTGGGAAGGCGGGAGCCGGGTGCCTCCGCCGCCGGGGCTGCCTGGAGGTGCTGGTAAGGTCATGGAGGGAACGGCCTGTGCAGGTGACTTGGTGTTGGCTTGGGAGGCTGCAGGGAGAGAAGGGGAGCGGCCAAGGCACGCAGCCTGTGTGTAATGTGCGTGCCTGTGTGGTTGGAATTGCAAAAATGTCCCGTCTCCCCACCCTGGTCCGAGTCTCCGAGCAAGCCTTTCTCCCTGCCTGAACTCTCCTCCTCCCTCCTCCCTCCCCCCTCCTTTATTTTTTAATTTTTTTACATTTGTGTACATTTCCTCCAGGGAGCACAGGATGGCAAATCTTGGTTATCCTTTTCCCCATTTTAACCATCACAACAAACCTGTGGGGTGGGTATGGGCTGGGCTATGAGATGGTGACTGTCCCAAACAAGGTGAGCTTCATGACGGAGTGAGGATTGTCTCTGGCCCTCCCCCGGATTCCAGTCTGACTCCACTACACCCGCTTCCCTTAACAGAAACGGGGGGGGGGGGGGATCTTCGCGCCATGGCACCAGATATGCTTAAGATGGCCCTGGCCAGGACACACAGCAACGGAGACTGGAGGTGGGGGGAAAGATTATTTTTGTGTAAAGCTTGAAGACTTTACACAAAGAGGAACCCCACTTCACCCCGCCCCAACCCAGCTGGCAGGGAGCCAGATAGAGATAGAGAGAAAGACATTGGGGGAAGGACAGGACAAAAGAGTACCAAAGTCTGCCCATTTTACCCTCTTTGGGATGGTGGCACTAGGGCTCTGGGACCACCTTCCCCAAAATATTTACTTGTCTTCAATGTATTGTTACCACTGTTATTCTATAGTACAGATCCTTTTTAAATTAAACACTTTCTCTAAAATTAAAATGGAAGAGGTACTGGTAATCAGTAGTGTAGATATCAAAGGAAAGGCGAGAGAATAGTTCCTAATAGATACAAGGGGGACACAGATACACATGAAGAAGTGTGCATGCACACGAAAGCTCATACCAAGAACAAACTTAGTTGGTCTCTAAGGTGCTACTGGAAGGATTTTTTTTATTTTATTTTGTTTTGACTATGGCAGACCAACACGGCTACCTACCTGTAACTGGAACAGATACACAAGCACACATAAGTAAATAATCCAGCCTTGGGGAGAGGGGTGGGAATGTACAGTTTGCTGTACTTAGCCTTGAGATGGGATACTGAAGGGGCTGAAAAAAAATAATAATAAAAGTATTGTGTCTAGGAAAATTTTTCTGCAAAAGCATCAGACTGGTTGTCAAAAGTGTGAACTTCATTAATAGATCCTATTTAGAGGAATTGGTCATTTAGCCACCAGAATAGCTTTGCTGATTTTTCTCATCTTATTTAATTACACAACTGCTTTTTTTTTGGGGGGGGGGGGTCCTAGCTTCATGCTGGGGAGACTGGCGGGGGGTGGCGGAGGAAGCGGGTCCTACCTTCATGCAGGGGAGGCTGGGGGCAAAGGGAAGGCTGGCCTGCCGAATGCCCAGGGCGGCGCTGAGCTGCTCCTTCCAGTGCCACATGAGGGCAAAACGGGGCGGCAGCGCTGCCACTGTCCCGGGCGCTCCACTTTCGGGGCAGCAGAGGCTTTTCGGAGGGGGTTTGGGGGCTGAAAGGGGTGCGCAGGACAGGCAGCGGCCTTGGCAGGCCTCCTCAGCAGCCCAGAAAGTCGGCCTACGTGAAGAAAATGAGACTAGGCCGAGTAGATTAGGCCTGGCCTTGCCTTCACCCCGCCCCCAACCCAGCTGGCCAATCGAATGCGGACAGGGGGCGGGGCAAAGGCAAGGCAAGGCCTAATCTACTCGGCCTAGTCTCCTTTTCTTCACATAGACCAACTTTCCAGGACCTGGGAAGCCCAGCTGAGGGTAGGGCAGTTCATAAAAAACTTTTTTTTTTTTTTTTTTTAAAAAAGGTCTGCTCCAAAGGTCTTATCTTACTACACTAGGGATTATATAGCTATATCAGAAATTTCATGCATATCAGTTAATATCTTGACCCTGCTCCACTGAATTGAAATTTCAGCCTTCACGACATAGGAAAACGGCCAAGTAAACAGCTATTTTTTTGGAGGAGGGTCAAGTTATAAACTGATATGCATGAAATTTCATATATAGCTATATAATCCCTAGTATAGTAAGGGAAGACCTTTGGAGCAGACCTTTTTTTTTAAGTTTTTTATGAACTGCCCTACCCTCAGCTGGGCTTCCCAGGTCCTGGAAAGTTGGTCTAAGTTGGAGCAGGCACTTTTTTTAAAAAAAAAGTTTTTTATGAACCGCCCTAGTAGGGCAGTAATTGTTCCACCCCCCTCCATGATGGCACCCGGGGTGGCCCCCCCGCCCCCCTTCCTACCCAGGGAGTGACCAAGGGGGCAACAACAGACACCCACAGAGGCAGTTTAGCAAGTCAGGTGTTCTGAAATCCCATCTCCAGACAAGCCCTGAGGGCAAGCACCTTCGATTCCAAACATGAGAATTAAATTCCATTCTGGCTAGATCTAATTAAATATTGCATTGTAGTATTTAAATCTACATTAAAGCCACGAACATGATTGAAATTCATCCATTGAGTTTTAACTCTTACAGAGATACACCACTTCCGGTTTTTACAGTGGTGCATTGCCTATGTTTAACCACATAAAATTAGTCTTTAATAAATCAGACCCTTAGTTGGCCATAACCACCTTATCTTCCATATACAGCAAAACACATTGGAAAACAAATTTGATAACACTCCAGTGGATTCAGCTAAAACGTTGCCTAACAATTAGATTTGTGACAGTTCCATTTATCTACTACAGTGGACACTCGGGTTGCAAAAGTGATCCGTGCGGGAGGTGCGTTCGCAACCCGCAGCGTTAGCAACCCACGCTGCTGCGTCTGCGCACGCACAAAACGCAATTTGGCGCTTCTGCACATGCGCAAAGCGCGATTTAGTGTTTCTGCCCATGCATGAGCACCGAAACCCGGAAGTAACCCATTCTGTTACTTCCAGGTTCAGCGGGGTGCACAACCTGAAATTGTGCAACCTGAAGCAGCCGTAACCCGAAGTATGACTGTATTTCAGCAGCTTTAATTTGCACCACTGCTTACTGCCTAATGGTTCTGCAATTTTTGGTAAGGGCAGGATGTGTGTATGTGTTTGTGGGTTATATTGAATAATCTGGAAGTTACATTTTAATCAATTGCTTTATAATTAATTATATTAATTAAATGGCTACTGGCAGGTATTAGTAATGGGACACCATTTCAATCTTTGTGCAGGGAAATTAAACCATAGAGCAGGCTTCCCCAACCTTGGCCCTCCAGATGTTTTGAGACTACAATTCCCATCATCCCTGACCACTGGTCCTGCTAGCTAGGGATCATGGGAGTTGTAGGCCAAAAACATATGGAGGGCCAAGTTTGAGGAAGCCTACCATAGAGGAACAAGAGTGAATGAGAAGTGATATTACAGGTTCAGGTGTTGGGCTTCTAGGCGAGGTAGGTCATGGTACAGAACTTAGGATGGATGGAAAGGCTATCAAGCAGGGGGCAGACCTACCTCTGTGTGGAGGGAGTGACACAACCTAGGGACTGTCCTCTGCTGCGCCATCCTGCCAAGCTACTGAGCCCAGTGGAGTTGCCAAGAGGGCTCCCTCTGCTGATCTCAACAGAAAAAAGAGCTGCTCTTCTAACTGCCTCTTTTGATGTCATCTGATGTCATCGCATTCCACAGGTGCCCAGTGTTCCTTCTGTTCTAGATGCGGTTCTTGAGCACTGCGATTTGATCTCGCGAGGGCAGGGCTTAGGTGCCCATTCAGGTCGAAACACAAACGCACCACAATTCCCATTTAGCAAAACACATACCCTCACCCTTTTTGAACTGGGCAGCGGCCTTCTCCTGTGCTGATGGGGAATTGAGTTCAGTCCAGGCCAGACCTGTTTTCCTTCCTACATATTTTGGGACAAACTAAGCCAGCCCCCAGTGGCACTTTCATAATCTGCCAGATAACATTATATGGAAGTGGTTGTTATTGTTTCCCTGAGGGTGAGCATGAGCAATGTAAACAGGAGACATTTTCAGCACTGCTGGAAAAGTTCAAAACAGCTGTGCGTACTTTGGGCTCAGCTCTGTGAGAAATGGAGGTGCCTCCTTGCAGGTTAATATCCCAGGACTGCCCACTTTACAGCAGCAGGGTTCTCTCCTTATGGAAAGGGACTGGCTGAGTGCAAACAAGAAGAAGCTTCTGCTGTTAGAGGTAAAGGTGCGTAAATTTTACTCCAAAGACATCATCTTAGAGAATAAAGATCGGAGGATAGTGACTAAGTAAACAATAGCCTTTTCTTTCAGGTAGATAGATATCATAAAATCACACAAAACTTTATCCCTGTCAGTTTGTTTTCACTGACCTGAAATAAGCTACCGTTTGTGTCAGCCTAAGGTTATTTCAACCTAAGAGTTAGTGACAGGCCAATTTTATGTTGTATGACTAGCTGGTGTTAAACATAGATCAGTACACAAGAAGCTCTAATCCAGGATTAGGAAGTTGTAGCCCCCCCCCCCCCGATGTTACTGGACTACATCTCTCATCATCCCTGGCCATTGAGCATCGTGGATGGGGCTGATGGGAGTGGCAGCACAACCCAAATAGAAAAAAAATTCCTTCCAGTAGCACTTTAGAGACCAACTAAGTTTGTTATCGGTGCTACCGGAAGGAATTTTTTTGTTTCGACTATGGCAGACCAACATGGATACCTACCTGTAACTAGCACAACCAAGATATGGATGCCCACAGATTCCCCCACCCAAACTCGACTCTCTCTCTCTAGCTAGGAATTAGCAACATTTCAATTTTAATCCATTGCTTCATTAAGTCTGTTAAGGTCCAGCCCACTAAAACATTTGGAACAACTCACCAGCACAATGCTCCTCTTTCTTCCTACAATCAGCTGGGATTTTTTGTTATTGTAACCCATCATGGTACATAGAAATATTAAATACATAGAAATATTAAAACTTTTTCCCCCAAATATGTTCCATTCAGATGTGCTTTGTGCAGTAGTTGTTTCTTTGGCTAATATGGATTTTATAATTTCTAGATCGCCTGAATCCTGTGGAGGAGAACCCATTTGTCTCTTGGCGGAAAAATTTTGATCTTCAAGTGCTGGACAACCGAGAATATCACAATGGGCAAAATGGCCCACCCAAAGCAGAGGATGAGTATGTGAACGAGCCACTGTAGCTCAAGACCTTCACAAGCACCTTCAAGAATGCAGAGTACTTGAAGAAAAACAGGATTCCCTTGCCAGAGAAACCAAATAAGGTGTTTGACAACCCAGGTTATGGGGATCACAGCCTGCCCCTATGGAATACCCTACAGCATCCGGACTACCTGCAGGAATACAGCACAAAATATTTTTTACAAACAAAATGGAAGGATCCATCCCATTGTGGCAGAGAACCCTGAATACCACTCAAGAGTTCTCTCTGAAGCCTGGCACATGCTGCCCCCTCCACCCTACAGACACCGAAACACAGTGGTGCAATCCCCAAAGTGTGGGAGTCATCGGGGACCCATATACCAGCACTCTCCTTTCTCCTTGTCTGTGTCTCCCTTCTGTCCCTTCTTCTTACCTTGTCTTCTCCTTTTTTTGCCAATTCTTCCTTCTGTTGGATGTCTGCAAAAGGAAAGGCACCATTAAGTCATTTGTTCCAGGACCCCGGGAAGAAAGAAAAGTAAAGAATGAATGATGACTCAGAAAGGAAAGTGGATTACAGGGCAAGGGGGATTGCAGGAAGAAGAACTGGACTGACTTGGACTAACTGACAAAGGCTGTGGGGATGCCTGCTTATTGCTCTCCTAGCACAAAGGAGAAACATAAAGCAAGGTTTTTGAAATTCGGGGTGTGCATGGCTATTACATTCTCATTCAAAACTGTAAATAATTTCAAAGCTGTCTCTCACCTGTTGTTGTTGTTCAGTCGTTCAGTCGTGTCCGACTCTTCGTGACCCCATGGACCAGAGCACGCCAGGCACGCCTATCCTTCACTGCCTCTCGCAGTTTGGCCAAACTCATGTTAGTAGCTTCAAGAACACTGTCCAACCATCTCATCCTCTGTCGTCCCCTTCTCCTTGTGCCCTCCATTTTTCCCAACATCAGGGTCTTTTCTAGGGAGTCTTCTCTTCTCATGAGGTGGCCAAAGTACTGGAGCCTCAACTTCAGGATCTGTCCTTCTAGTGAGCACTCAGGGCTGATTTCTTTGAGAATGGATAGGTTTGATCTTCTTGCAGTCCATGGGACTCTCAAGAGTCTCCTCCAGCACCATAATTCAAAAGCATCAATTCTTCGGCGATCAGCCTTCTTTATGGTCCAGCTCTCACTTCCATACATTACTACTGGGAAAACCATAGCTTTAACTATACGGACCTTTGTCGGCAAAGTGATGTCTTTGCTTTTTAAGATGCTATCTAGGTTTGTCATTGCTTTTCTCCCAAGAAGCAGGCGTCTTCTAATTTCGTGACTGCTGTCACCATCTGCAGTGATCATGGAACCCAAGAAAGTGAAATCTCTCACTGCCTCCATTTCTTCCCCTTCTATTTGCCAGGATGTGATGGGACCAGTGGCCATGATCTTAGTTTTTTTGATGTTGAGCTTCAGACCATATTTTGCGCTCTCCTCTTTCACCCTCATTAAAAGGTTCTTTAATTGCTCCTCACTTTCTGCCATCAAGGTAGTATCATCAGCATATCTGAGGTTGTTGATATTTTTTCCGGCAATCTTAATTCCGGTTGGGGATTCATCCAGTCCAGCCTTTCGCATGATGAATTCTGCATATAAGTTAAATAAGCAGGGAGACAATATACAGCCTTGTCGTACTCCTTTCCCAATTTTGAACCAATCAGTTGTTCCATATCCAGTTCTAACTGTAGCTTCTTGTCCCACATAGAGATTTCTCAGGAGACAAATGAGGTGATCCGGCACTCCCATTTCCTTAAGAACTTGCCATAGTTGGCTGTGGTCGACACAGTCAAATGCTTTTGCGTAGTCAATGAAGCAGAAGTAGATGTTTTTCTGGAACTCTCTAGCTTTCTCCATAATCCAGCGCATGTTCGCAATTTGGTCTCTGGTTTCTCTGCCCCTTCGAAATCCAGCTTGCACTTCTGGGAGTTCTCGGTCCACATACTGCTTAAGCCTGCCTTGTAGAATTTTAAGCATAACCTTGCTAGCATGTGAAATGAGTGCAATTGTGCGGTACTTGGAGCATTCTTTGGCACTGCCCTTCTTTGGGACTGGGATGTAGACTGATCTTCTCCAATCCTCTGGCCACTGCTGAGTTTTCCAACTTGCTGGCATCCTTTAAAATTTTAAATAATTCAGCTGGAATATCATCACTTCCACTGGCCTTGTTATTAGCAGTGCTTTCTAAGGCCCATTTGACTTCACTCTCCAGGATGTCTGGCTCAAGGTCAGCAACCACATTACCTAGGGTGTACAAGACCTCCATATCTTTCTGGTATAATTCCTCTGTGTATTCTTGCCACCTCTTTTTGGTGTCTTCTGCTTCTGTTAGGTCCTTCCCATTTTTGTCCTTTATTATGGTAATTTTTGGACAAAATGTTCCTTTCATATCTCCAATTTTCTTGAACAGATCTCTGGTTTTTCCCATTAAAACCCAGCACATCAAATAATGGCAGGGAGCTGTGTCAAAATACTTCATGTTTCCTCTTAGACTGAAAACAAGTCAAGGGGTGCCTTCAGCATTTTAGAGAAGCATTTTAGGGGATGTTTCAAGAGCTAGCTATCAGGTTTATTCTGCTAAACAAGCAAAGCTCATAGTTTCATATAGGTAGCCATTTGCTCATAAAGTATTTTTCTGTGATGCTCCAGCCTCTCTCTGTCACCAAGCAACAGAGTAGTACTTATGACTGGAATTTAAGTGGCAAAACACCTGTGGGGGGGGGGGAAGGAAATGCTAAAAGTCTCAGCGTTTTAAAAATGGTTTAGCGCTGCCCTACTAACCTTATCTCTTGAACACCAACAGAGTGACCCCCCAAGGCTCTCAGTGACCAGGGCAGGACTTCTTGCATTGCAGGCACATCCAGGGTCCAGAACAGGTGTTTCTGCTTCTGCAGCTATCAGCACAAAACCCCAGGCAAGTTGAGCAGAGAAGAACCAGGGCATGGAGCCAGGACCCGGGGAGCTCTTGCAACACCCAATCCTTTGGCCAAGGTAGATTTTGAAAGCACATCATCCTACAAGCCATTCTCGTTCCTATGGTCACCCAAGAGTGGTCTCTTGGTACGGTCCAAGTAGCAAACTCAGATTATGAAGCCATTTTGAGAAGCACTGGTGATCCACAAAGAAATTTCATAGACATTTGACATGTCTTGAGAAAACCCATGGAAGATTTTGCTTCTTGGGGTTCGTTTGCTTGGGTTTATTGTGTTTTCTGGCTCCCTAGTATATAATGACAGCCAGACATGGCATGAATGTATATTTAAAGATGAGTGATAGCTGCCCTCTAGCCACTGTTCCCTGTCGCTGGGATCCAGCATGTTGTTATTCCGGTCACCCTGGAAGCAGGAGTACTACCGGTAACTCATCAACTCTCATATATTCTGTCAGCAACATTGGCTCCCACTGCCATAGGGATCCCAGTAAACATGATGGGGCTTAGCCCTCCTTCCGGTGGCTGCACCCTGTCCACTCTTTTATGTCTGTGCACAGGAGATGCTGGTAGGCAGGAACGCTGGGATTTCTGGTTCTGAAAAGTGCATTCCATACCAGGAGGCATATATTTTACTGTCTTTCAGACTACAGGTTCTTGAACTTCAATCTCTCTCTGCCCAAAATTGAATAAATTATTTACTGAGTAACTATATGGTGTAATAAGACCTGAGACTCATTGAGCCAATAATGCATATTTCTAGGTTTGTTTTGCTTTAAAGATGGAGCTGAGGCTTGACTTCACATTGGCCTTATTTCTGCATGTAAATTATTAGTCTGCCCAGTTATTGGAAATTACATTTTGTGTGTGTATTTTCCTTCCTTCCTTCCTTCCCTTAAACTCTTCACACTTCTCGTTTATGATTTAGTCTAAAATCAGACATCTAATCTGCAAAACTGTAGAAAAGTTATTCTGGTTAGGTGCTCTCCTAAATTGATAGGAACAAAATAAAACTAGAGGAAGGAAAGAGTGCAACTTTTTATTTTTACAGTAGTAGGCCAAAGTCAAAGAAAATGGAAGAGTAAGTGTTTCATTTGTGTCTTATTTTGTTTCAATATAAAAAATCATATGGATTCATGAGGATCCATGCCTCGGATCCATGCTTTTGTGGTGCTGCAGCTCGGCAAAGTGTTGGATCCACGTTTTTTATAGTCCAGTCTGTAGGCCTGGCTTCCAGGTGTGATTTGACACTGGATTTGTTGGAGTTATTTCTTTAAAAGTGGAGGATCCGGGTTTTACCCTTTTCCCTCCTGATGTAGCTTCCGAAGAGAAAGAGAGAGGGAGAACAACTCCCCCCTCACCCCCCCCCAATTGTCAAAGGGAGACCAGCAGCTGATTTCAATTGGTCCAACTTGTGGGCGTGGATTGAGCGCCCACGAACCAATCGGAAATGGCCCCGGGGAAGTGAAATGGAGGGTCGGCGGGGGTGTGGCGGCGTCACTGTCACTGTGTGCGAGCGGGTGCCTGGGCTGCCTGGCAGGTGAGTTTCTGGGGTGGGAAAGGGGCCTCCCCCCCCCCCCGCTCGTTGTATAGGCTTGGGAGTAGAGGGGGGCGCTCCCGGCTGGAGGAGGAGGCAGGCAGGCAGGGGGGAGGACGGGTGTCATCCCTGCAGAGGTGGAGAAAGGCGGGTGCCATCTCGGAGGTGGGAGACTCGCGAGGAGGGGCGAGCGGTTGGAATCTGTGACTGGGAAGGAGCGCTGAGCGGTTAGAGCGAGCGGTCTGCCCCGAGGAAGGGCAGGGCCCCTCATGTGGCTTTCCTGCCATTTCTTCTGCATGACGAGGGGGACACGCCTGTCCCGCTACCTTCGTGACGCCGCGTTCTGGAGTCCCTCGTTGCTGTCCCCCGTTAGGATGCTCTTCCTTTATCTGTAAGCCGCCTTGAGTCAAGGGCGGAAAGAGAAGCGTAAAGCGAGAAGAAACAATTTCCCACGGGCAGCTAAGGCTTTCAATCAGCGGGGGGGGGGGGCGCTCTCCAGAACCGGGAAAAGATGCTCCGCTCTGCCTCTCCATCCCAAAACGCTTTGGAGGAACTACTGGAGCAAAAAGGGTTAACAGCTTCTTCCACGAACAGCATTTAATTCGCGCGCTCGCAAGGCTGAGAATCCGATCCAGCCAATCAGCAAGCGGCTTCCTGCCTGGCCCGACCCCCACCCAAGAGACGACGGGGCGGGGGGGGAGACCCGAGAAACCTTTTTAACCCCAGCACCACCACGGCCCTTTGAAAATAGGCGAAGGAGGAAGCCAGGGGAGAGTCCCCCCCCCTCCTTTTACTCATTTCTCGAACCTCCCTCTGGTCTCTTCTGCAGGATCGAGCGCCCTTTGTCTCATCGCCTCCCCCCGCCCAGGCGCCTGAAATCGATTCGCCCACTCACCCCTCCGCCTCCCCATAGACATTACCGAGCAACCTGTCACCCGCAGACCAATAGGAAACGGCGGGGGGGGGGGCGAGGCGGCTTTTTTGGAAAAGATTGGGGAGGGAGGCAGGCAGGCAGCGAGAGGACGGGTGTCATCCCTCGAGCCGCTCGCCCCGCCCCCTGGACGCTCGCCCCGCCCCCGGGTTGTTTTCCCGAAAAGGGAGGAGGCCTGATTTTGGGGCTCGTCTTGTGGGCAGTTCCTTGGTGGCTTGGGCGGTTGGCTGTGGCCGCGAGGAGGATGTTCTGGGCGGCGAGTGGGCGGCTGGCTGGCTGGCTGCTGGGGCGAGTGGGCTTTCCTGGCCGCGCGGTGGAAGTTGGTGTGGTTTGTCTTCGGGTGAGCGAGTTCCTCCCCTCAAAGAAGCTCAGCAACTCTGGGCAGTTCCACCCCACCCCCCAAAAAAATTGTGCTCCGGGTACCCTTGCTGCCGTCTACTCCAAAGTAAGCACGCGTGGAGAGGTGCGCGGCCTTATGAGCCTGGACCAAGGTCCCTTTTAAGTATATCCGGCGCCCCCCCCCATTTCCCACATCATACATTCAACACACATGTAAAGCACCTGGCTTTCCCCAGAGAATCCTGGATACTGGCTTCCCACTCAGAGCTACAGTTCACAGGATTCTCTACAGCAAGTCCCGTGCTTTAAATGTGTGGTCTAGTCTAGAAGTGGTGTCAGAGGCTGAACATCTGCTTGAAGTGCGGTAGGTCCCTGGTTCAGTCCCTGGCATCTCCAGGTATGCTGGGATTTTGTTGTTGCTCATTTGTTCAGCCGTGTCCGACTCTTCGTGACCCCATGGACCAGAGCACAGGGGTGTTTCTAGCCCCTTGGCTGCCCGGGGCGGGAAGCCAAGAGGCACCCCGGGGGCGGGGCATCGCGTGCGTGCATCATGACATCATGACGCACACGCCATGATGCCCCGCCCTCAGGGGTGCAGGGCAGCAGCTTCGGCAGTCTCTGCAGCCCCCAGACACACCCTAGGCCGCCGCCCAGGCTCCCTTGGCGGAGCGCAAGTTGGGGCAGGGAGAGTGTCACCCCTCCTTGCTGGCCCGACCCTCTCCATGCCCCGGCTCCGCAAGCCAGCCAGCGGCGGAGCTCGGCACAGAGGCAAGGGGCAGGCCAGCGAGGAGGGGGTGGCACCCCTCCTTACGGGCCCACCCCTTGCCTCCATGCCGCGGCGAAAAAAGCCGCTGGAAGGGGGGACTATTTTCGGCGCTGCCGGGGCGGAGCCGCAGGGTCGGCCAGCGAGGGGGGGTTGACACCCCTCCTCGCTGGCCGCCCCTGCAGCTCCACCCTGGCAGTGCTGAAAATAACCTTAAAAAAACAAGTTTTTTTTTTTAATTTACCGGTAAAGCCCAGGGGGTGGTGCCACAGCCCAAAGTGTCACCCCTAGCAGGGTGCTGCCCAAGGCCCACCACTCCCCCTTGCTACGCCCCTGCCACAGCACGCTAGGCATGCCTATCCTTCACTGTCTCTCGCAGTTTGGCCAAACTCATGTTAGTAGCTTCGAGAACACTGTTCAACCATCTCATCCTCTGTCGTCCCCTTCTCCTTGTGCCCTCCATCTTTCCCAACATCAGGGTCTTTTCTAGGGAGTCTTCTCTTCTCATGAGGGTAGTCATCCAACTCTGGTTAAGTTATCCCTCTATAAAAGTAATACTTCATTTCCTCAGGTCATGTGTCCCCTGTGAAACTGGCATTGTGGAGGAGGTTGTCTCATATAATGGGGGGGGGGATTCTGCTTTATGGGAAAAAATAGGATTAAGCAAATAAGAGATCTAGGGAAGTATAGCCGTTAATGTTAAGAATGAGACCCAGGTTCAAATCCTTACTCAGCCAAGACCTTGGAACAGTTCTCTCTCAGCCTTGCCTAATACATTGCAAAATTACTAAAAGATGAAATGAAAAGCGTGTTTACTGTCTTGGACACCTTGGGGGAAATGGAGGAGTATAAATGTAGTAAAAAAAGAAAATAAATAAGGACTGTGTTACTTGAAAGGTGCCTTTTCCCAAGTCAAACCATTAGTCCATCTAGCTCAGTACCGCCTACACTGACTGGCAGCAGCTCTCCAGGGATTCAGGCAGGGGAGATTCCTCTCCGTACATGCAGATGCCAGGGAGGAAAACTCGGGTGCAAGGTGTTCTATCTAACCACTGAACTATGACCCTCCCCTTAAGACATACAGTGGTACCTCGGGTTACAGACGCTTCAGGTTACAGACTCCGCTAACCCAGAAATAAAGCTTCAGGTTAAGAACTTTGCTTCAGGATAAGAACAGAAATTGTGCTCCGGTGGCGCAGCGGCAGTGAGAGGCCACATTAGCTAAAGTGGAGTTTCAGGTTAAGCAGGGGCGGGGGGCGATCCGCCCTGGGGGGTGACACTCGCTGGTCCGCTCTGCGCCGAAAAAGCCCTTTTAAAAAGGAGGGGCGGCTGCTTTCCTCACCACCCTTTTTTTTTAAAGGGCTTTTTTCAGCGCTGGGGGGGAGGAAAGCAGCCGCTGGCAGAGCGGCTGGTTTCCTCCCCCCCCCTTTTATAAAGGGCTTTTTCGGTGCTCGGCTCTGCAGCCCAGTGCCGAAAAAGCCCTTTAAAAAGGGGGGGGGGAGGAAACCAGCCGCCGGCAAACAAGTGGCTGCTTTCCTTCTGTAGCGCTGGTGTGTCATGACGCACACTGCAGCCCCGGGGGGGGGGGTGCCTTCGGATTTGGCGCCCCTGGTGCTGCGGAGCCTTCCTCCGCCCCTGAGGTTAAGAACAGTTTCAGGTTAAGAACGGACCTCCAGAACGAATTAAGTTCTTAACCCGAGGTACCACTGTAGATACATTGGAAGCCACATTATGCAAAATCAAACTCTTGGTCCACCTAGCTCAGTATTGCCCACACTGACTGGCAGTGACTCTGCAGGAGTCTCTCCCAGCCATACCTGGAGATGCCAAGGATTGAAACTGGGACCTTCTGCATCTAAGCAGATGCTCTGGCACAGAGCTATGACTTCACCCCCCTGCTTTATTTGCAGATTAAATAAATAACTGGAATGTTGGGAATTAGAAAAAAATGAAACACCCAGTTATTCCTAACCTAGCTGCTGGTGGGGGGCACTCCAGCCATCCTTAGGGCCATTTGCCCCTCTACCCACCCAACTCAATTCCCCCTTCCCTACCTGGCTGGCTGGGGAGTGGGTTCCCCTGACAGAGGTTGGCACCCTCTTCCAACAGAGCCAAGCTTGCTCTAGTCTTCTCTTGTTTCCCCACCTGGCATTGGCCTGGGCTGGGAGGGATGAGATGGAGCTTTACTTCCCTCCTTCCCCTCCCTCTGATTCCAGGTTGTTGGGAGGGGGGTGTTTTCCCCAATGCATTGCCTTTTTAACCCTTCCCTGGCATTCTTGGAAATGGGTGGCCAGGAGGAAAGGAGGAAGGCAGAGAAAGAGATGGGGAAGTGCAGAGGAGACTCACATAGGTCCTCAAGGCAACCCTCCCACCTACATGGCCCATGTGTCCATGCTGAGTTTCGGCAGATCTTTTTCTAGAAAAACAGCACCGGGCCTAACACAAAGTCTGAATTGCAAGAAATCTTTTGTTTTGCAGTGCACTAGTTTCTGCCCTCGTTTGCCAGCCTTGACAGTGTAAGTCCTTAAACACCACTAGTACAGTTTTTCATCTCCGCACCTCCAAAACGTGGCTCTCAGCTGCACAGGAGACAAGATTTAATTGCAAGACATCTAACACAAAGCACACCAACAAATTTAAATGACACAAGTTCAGCTCATTGCCATTTTGAATTAGTACGGCTTATGAGCTTTAATTGTCACAATGATAAATGGTGTTTGTTGTGCTGCACTTTATACAAAGGCCCAGAGCCCTCTACGCACAAATGGTCATTCTCGTCTGAACAATTGCTTTGCCTTTTGGTTGTATCTAATAATTATCCCCTTCATGGATCACTGCCTTGTCGTGGCGAAGGGGCTTGAATTACTCAGGCAAGCTATGGACAGGTCAAGATGGACAGGTCATAGCGGAGAGACTCTTGAGAGTCCCATGGACTGCAAGAAGATCAAACCTATCCATTCTCAAAGAAATCAGCCCTGAGTACTCACTAGAAGGACAGATCCTGAAGTTGAGGCTCCAGTACTTTGGCCACCTCATGAGAAGAGAAGAATCCCTAGAAAAGACCCTGATGTTGGGAAAAATGGAGGGCACAAGGAGAAGGGGACGACAGAGGATGAGATGGTTGGACAGTGTTCTTGAAGCTACTAACATGAGTTTGGCCAAACTGCGAGAGGCAGTGAAGGATAGGCGTGCCTGGCGTGCTCTGGTCCATGGGGTCACGAAGAGTCGGACACGACTGAACGATTGAACAACAACAACAATAATTACAGATGTCTTGAAAACATGTACTTGATTGCAGCCATTTTTATTTAAACAGCTGCCAACTATTCTTTTCTCCATCAAATACAAAGTCATCTGCTGTCCAGTCCACAGAAAAAAAATTCAAACAGTGGCTTATCGGCTTGAAAGCAGAGGGTCCTCTTCATGCCGATTCATCTCGGGATCTCCTCCTGAGGCTTCAGGGTCCATAACAGTACATCCGGTTTTCTCCTGCTGTCTACTCAATAATGTCGTCAATTCAGCCTCTTTGCAGCGGAGCTGAGCTTCAAGGTCCTTCACACGAGCGACTGCCAGGCTTAAATCATTCTCAGTTTTAGAATTCCTGAGAACAAGCAGGTTGTGAGTGTAAACAGAAGGCTTTGCATCTCAACAGGTATGGCTGACATCTGAAGTCAGCCCTGTTTAGGGAAGCTTTTAATGTTTGGTGATTTTGATATTCTATTGGAAGCCGCCCAGAGTGGCTGGGGAAACCCAGCCAGATGGGCGGTTTATTATTATTAATAATAATAATAATTAATAATAATAATAATAAATAAATAACCATTTCTACTTTTAGTTAAGTATTTTTATTTAGTTACTTGATTTAGGAGGGGTGCAACTGCCCCTTCATCGGCTCCGTCCATGACCACATTTAACTTCAGAAAACTTGAAATCTATGGACTAACTGAAGAACCATAGTTTTAAGAAAGCCAGATGAAGGAAGGCGCGCCCTCTAGAGGCCCTCACCTGGCGAGCAGCTGCTAGTGCTCTTTGCGCAGGTTCTCCAGCTCGACCTGCAGATCTGCGCGCTCCAGGGCTTGCCTGTTGGTGGCTTCCATGCAGCTGCGGACGTGCTCGATGCAGACGGCTAGCTGGTCATTGAGCTGACTGAGATCCAGCGGTCTGTTCGGCGAAGCCACCGTAGCTCCAGCCAGGTATATATGCACCCATGCTTTGCAGTGCATTAGTTTGCCAGCCTTGACAGTGTAATTCCTTAAACATCACTACTGGTACAGTTTTTCATCTCCGCACCTCCAAAACGTGGCTCTCAGCTGCACATGAGACAAGATTTAATTGCAGGACATCTAACACAAAGCGCACCAACAAATTTAAATGACACAAGTTCAGCTCATTGCCATTTTGAATTAGTACGGCTTATGAGCTTCAATTGTCACAATGATAAATGGTGTTTGTTGTGCTGCGCTTTATACAGAGGCCCAGAGCCCTCTACCCACAAGTGGTCATTCTCTTCTAAACAACTGTTTTGCCTTCTGGTTGTATCTAATAATTACAGATGTCTTGAAAACATGTACTTGATTGCAGCCATTTTTATTTAAACAGCTGCCAACTATTCTTTTCTCCATCAGATACAAAGTCATCTGCTGTCCAGTCCACAGAAAAATTCCATGGTGGCTGGCATCGATCGCTACCCATGCAAAGTGACAGGCAGCATGGGCAAGTAGATTGCCAAGCGTTCCAAGGAGGTCTACAAAAAATAAATGTTTTTAAAAGCTTTTTTAAAAAAAAAATAATAATAATTAAAAGAATTTTTTTTCATAAACTTTAAAAATAAGTATTTTATTACATTAAAGAATAAATAATGAATAGCAAATTTCTGTTGAAACTAGTCATATTTCTAAAGTGTGGTGGCATAGAGATAAATTGAAACGTGTGTGGCTTTTCTGCGTGTTGTAGCAATTGTAACATGCTGAGATGTTAAAGATGTATGATCTTTAAGTGCATTTTTGTTTTTATTTATTTCATTGTACTACAGCTTGCATTCCATAGAACTCAAATAATACGATTAACTAAAATATGAGAAATAAAAGAAGCAACAAAAATTACAATTAAGAATTTAAGTGAATATTAAGGCAGACCACCTGAATGAACCTCACGGACCACAATTTAGCTATGCATATGAGGAAGCGCAGGACCCAGCAAATTCATAACTTTCTGGGATCCCGATTGCATGCTCTGCTGTGCCTGCCTTTTGCTTGCGTGTTGGGGTCGGCTAGCTGGTTGGCTGCAGAGAGTGAGTGAGAGAGAGCAGCCTTGCCCTCCCCCAGCCAGGCACAGTGGCCTGGCAGTCAGGCTGAGCCTTTTGCCAGCAACGGGGGGGGGGGGGGGAATCCATCTCCCCACTCCACCTTTGCACTGCTACTGCTGCTGCTGCAACAACAACAACAACAACAACAACAACAACTGGGAAGCGACAGGCGAGGCGGGGAGGAGTTTGGAGGGTTCCGCGCGAGGGTGTGGGGAGGTCAGGAGAGGAACGGCTCCAGAAGTATTCCTCCCCCCCCCCGCACACACCCCTTCTTGCCATTTGGACATGCACGTTGCACGCTATGCACCTCCGTGGGTACAAAACCAGCAGGAAGATCACGCAGTGGGATCCAAGTTGCTTTACACGGATCGCCTACTGCTCCTTGCCAGCAGCCACTTCCTCCAGCCTTCAGATCTGTGGCAGGGCCTGACCCAGCCGACTGGTGCATATACATAGAGCACATTCACACACAGATGGAATGAGAATCATGGGAACAGTAGTTTGATCAGTTGATGCTGCTGGTGGTAGCTCTGTGCAGCATAAACTACAGTTCCCAGGACTCTTGGTGGCAGTGTAGATGTGCATGGTGCTTTGGAGAGGGCTTCAACCCCAAATGGGCTTTCCCGCTGTATCCTCTTATGTTATGCTATACTGTGTTTGCTGGACATCCTACTTTCCTCTTTCTGCATTTCTCTCTCCTCCCACTTTTCTATTTCCTCCCCCTGAAACATTTTGCTTTTTCTGTCTTTAAAATAAACACACACACCCAAAATAAAACACTGGGTACTTGGATGGCGCTGCTGCATCTGCCACTCCCCCTGTAAATGCTTAATAACTTTGGGGATTCCTAAGGTCCTCTGACTGGAGAGAAGTGACTAGTGGGGTGCCACAGGGTTCTGTCTTGGGCCCAGTCTTATTCAACATCTTTATCAATGACTTGGATGATGGGCTTGAGGGCATCCTGATCAAGTTTGCAGATGACACCAAATTGGGAGGGGTGGCTAATACCCCAGAGGACAGTATCACACTTCAAAATTACCTTAACAGATTAGAGAACTGGTCCAAAGCAAACAAAATGAATTTTAACAGGGATAAATGTAAAGTACTACACTTGGGCAAAATAAATGAAAGGCACAAATACAGGATGGGTGACATCTGGCTTGAGAGCAGTACATGTGAAAAGGATCTAGGAGTCTTGGTAGACCACAAACTTGACATGAGTCAACAGTGTGATGCAGCAGCTAAAAAAGCCAATGCAATTCTGGGCTGCATCAATTGGAGTATAGCATCTTGATCAAGGGAAGTAATAGTACCACTGTATTCCGCTCTGGTCAGACCTCACCTGGAATACTGTGTCCAGTTCTGGGCACCACAGTTCAAGAAGGATACTGACAAGCTGGAACGTGTCCAGAAGAGGGCAACCAAAATGGTCCAAGGCCTGGAAACGATGCCTTATGAGGAACGGCTTAGGGAGCTGGGTATGTTTAGCCTGGAGAAGAGAAGGTTAAGGGGTGATATGATAGCCATATATAAAAGGATAAATTCACTCTGTTCATTTTTACACATGCTCATAAATAGCTATCATGTCCCAAACAATATCAGAATGGAGGGTCAATAATGGAGCAGAACTGGAGAAATCCACACACTCCTATGATTGACACCACCACCATGTCTTGGGTGCCTCTCAGGGTTGAGTCCTGCATTACCTTCCTTCCAGATGGTTCCTGGGCTCCATGTTCCAAGACAATGGCAAGCTGGTGCCAAGCGTATTGTTCTACTTTCATTTGGAGCACATCCTCAAGGCTGAGAGGGCACTGGTATCAGGATGCCAAGGATTTTCACTTTAATTCCTGAGATAATGGGAAGGTTCCCCCAACCCCTCCTTCCTTGCAGAGAAGCAGTTTATCAGTTTGGGAGTGAAAATTGGTGTGAGGCCTGTTTTTCCTGTGTTTGCTTGGTAAATTAATAATATATATTATATATATCAATAAAAGACCTTAAATTCTTACAACAAAGTAAAGGGACCCCTGACCATCAGGTCCAGTCGTGTCCGACTCTGGGGTTGCGGCGCTCATCTCGCTCTATAGGCCGAGGGAGCCAGCGTTTGTCTGCAAACAGCTTCCGGGTCATGTAGCCAGCATGACTAAGCCACTTCTGGCAAACCAGATCAGTGCACAGAAACACCGTTTACCTTCCCGCTGGAGCGGTCCCTATTTATCTACTTGCACTTTGAGGTGCTTTCGAACTGCTAGGTGGGCAGGAGCAGGGACCGAGCAACGGGAGCTCAACCCGTCGTGGGGATTTGAACCGCCGACCTGATCAGCAAGCCCTACACTCTGTGGTTTAACCCACAGCGCCAGGCCTCTGTGGTTTAACCCACTGCTAGGCCTCAGGAGGCAGCCAAGTCAGGGAAGGGCAAAAACCTTCAGGTGTTATTGTGACGTCCAGAGGTGACAAAAGGCAACGCAAATGGAGGGACACGGGAACCAATCTGTGTTTTAAAGGACAGGAGGCAACTCTCTTCCTTTCGCCCTACTGAGCCTGCTATTTCCCGATTTCAAATTGTATTATGTTGTTTGAAGGAATGGATTTTGTTAGAAAATGCAGATCTTCTAGATTTGGAAGGATCTGACAATAGATTTGGTTTGTACATATATTTATGGTATGACAAAACAAAAGTTCATAAAGGATTTGGAAACCACATATTCCGAAAATCTCTATATGAGGTTTGTGATAGGTATAAAAAACTATTAGAACAAAAAACACTATGGTGGCTGTCACCTTTGGAGGAAATGAGTGTGGAAAAAATAAATATGAGTAAAAATTGGGCCACCTATGAAAAGTGAGTGCAGGAGAAAGGTAACAATTGGAGAATAAAACTTTATGAAGAGGTTAAAGGATATGTAAATGATTGGTTGCAGTGCCGCCAAATCAATGAAATATTCAAAGAAGATTTAAAGAAAAATGGATTTGGTTATACTAAATAGAAATTTGAAATGGAAATGTTAAATAATAATGTTAAAATATTAGGCAGGCATGTCAGGGGAAGGCAAAAACCTTGAGGTGTTATTGTGACTTCCAAAGGTGACAAAAGGCAACCCAAATGGAGGGACAGGGGAACCAATCTTTGTGTTAATAAAGGACAGGAGGCAAATCACCATCAGCTCAAACCACGTGGTGCCAGAGAGCCACAGAGAGGTCAACACAGAGAAAAAATTAGGTAAAGGTAAAGGGACCCCTGACCATCAGGTCCAGTCGTGTCCGACTCTGGGGTTGCGGTGCTCATCTCGCTCTATAGGCCAAGGGAGCCGGCGTTTGTCCGCAGGCAGCTTCTGGGTCATGTGGCCAGCATGACAAAGCCGCTTCTGGCGAACCAGAGCAGCGCACGGAAACGCCGTTTACCTTCCCGCCGGAGCGGTCCCTATTTATCTACTTACACTATGAGGTGCTTTCGAACTGCTAGGTGGGCAGGAGCAGGGACCGAGCAACGGGAGCTCACCCCGTGGCAGGGATTTGAACCACCGACCTTCTGATAAGCAAGCCCTACACTCTGTGGTTTAACCCACAGCGTCACCTGGGTTCCAGAGAATAAATTAGGCAGGTCCAGAACCGGAGAAACAAAAGAAAAGCAGCCCCCCCCCCCAGCCCAAGAAAAAGACCGTTGTGTTAAATAAGAATAAGAAGAATGCAACTCCACGCTACAGTTAGTGGAGATAACAGCAAGAACAGTACAGTAATCCACAATACAAAGAAAAGGAACAGGCAGCAAGGGGTTAAGTCAGAAAGGACCATTGCCGCCCTCAAACAACATGGCGATCTTTACTTCAAATGAGTCACGTGGGACAGCTAAAATGGCCGGCCCTGCCACTTTGCCCTTAACTAAGATGGCGAGCAACGATTTGCCCTTACAGTAACAAAACCCACAACGATTTAAACCACCTTTAGCATGGCTTTAGCCTTGGAAAGATGCCTTACAAATAAAATGATTGATTGATTGATTGAGGAGTGTGCATAGCAGGCCCATGGAGAGCTCCGCCCACCCTAGAAGAGCTCTATTGGCCAGCCTGGAGCGTCAATCAGCTAGCTGCGGAGGGCGGGCTCAACTTCCCAGGAGCCTCACTGCTAGGCCTCAGGAGGCAGGGAAGTCAGGGAAGTCAGGGTATAAAAAACTGTTAGAACAAAAAACACTATGGTGGCTGTCACCTTTGGAGGAAATGAGTGTGGAAAAAATAAATATGAGTAAAAATTGGGCCACCTATGAAAAGTGAGTGCGGGAGAAAGGTAACAATTGGAGAATAAAACTTTATGAAGAGGTTAAAGGATATGTAAATGATTGGTTGCAGTGCCGCCAAATCAATGAAATATTCAAAGAAGATTTAAAGAAAAATGGATTTGGGTATACTAAATAGAAATTTGAAATGGAAATGTTAAATAATAATGTTAAAATATTAGGCAGGCATGTCAGGGGAAGGCAAAAACCTTGAGGTGTTATTGTGACGTCCAGAGGTGACAAAAGGCAACGCAAATGGAGGGACAGGGGAACCAATCTGTGTGTTAATAAAGGACAGGAGGCAACCCTCTTCCTTTCCCCCTTCTGAGCCTGCTATTCCCATCCCACCACCACCATTTTTGATGAATTTGAACCCGGGACATGTTGTGACAGGAAAGAAAGCCAGGTGAGGGCTTGAAAGGTTTGACATGCACTGATGTTTGCCTTTGGATGTATCGGACACAGGGATTATTGGTTTTGCTTTCCTTGTAATCAGGCTACTGCTTCTGTCCCAATTTCTCACATTTAAGTTTTGGAAATGGATATACCACCAGGTCACCCTCAATTTCATTTACACCAGTGGGTGTGACACGGTGGAATGTGGCCACGCTTTATGCGCGCATTTGCTTCTGTTCCCTCGTGATTCACTCACAAAAAAAGCAGGAAAGGCCTCTAGGCTGGAACAGCACCCCAAGAAAATTCACAGCATAAAACTCCCACGATTTTCTAGGTTAATAGGGTTGCAAATAGTGTGCCCCCCCCCCCCCGGAAGCAATTAAACGCAGAAATGATCTACATTTCAAAAAGTGGCTTTGACATTGTGTGGAAGATAAAAATATATGTGTGAGAATTAACACGTAAGAAAATGTCGGAGAAGGAATAATAAATCCATCGCAAAGAGGTATCTTTAAAGTCCACTCTTCCCAAAAACTTTGTATTCCATTGCTTTGGGGAGGTTAGGTAACGCAGATCCCGAAAAAAGGCTTAGAATATTGCCTCCCCTCCCCACCTTCCACCATTCAAGCAAAGCAGAAATTCGCATCTTTCATTCTTTCCACACCTTTCCAAAGAGATGATTTTTCTCCTTCAGCATAAATCAGGATCTTTTTCAATTATATCCAAATTCAAAGGTTTTCCCCCAATGAGCCCAGTGACCTCGCTCACAAACAGAAAAAGGCATTGATGGGTCCTGCCCTTTTGATACCCTGGAAAGGTTAGGGGAGACATGCCCCTTACCCCTTACCCCCATTAATCTCCATATGGGACCCTCAGGGGCACCAAGAGAGCTTCTGAGAGGGCGACCTACTGGGTTTGCGGCAAAACAGGAAGAATACAAAGGAAAGCCTGTGGGCTGGGAAGGTGGGCAGAGAGAAGTAGAAGTAACAGAAAGTGTTTTACAGGTAGGTTTAATAAGGAGACTTACACACAAACAACACACACACACAACACACTATTTTCCAGAAGCAATGAAGTAAGGATGGACAAACGATGGTGAAATAGTACTCTGAAAGCAAAAGATCAAAGGAAGGAATAAGGAAGAGAAAGGGGGTTTCTTACCGGTATGTCTCAAAAGGTTAAGGGGTTTCCTATCCATCTCTCTCTTACACACCCGTGTCAAAATCACATGAATTCAACCTCAAAAGCAGCTATCACCCCAGTAGCTCCCTACAGATCATTTAAAGGCCTGAAATAGTAATAATAGTATTAATAATAATAATAATCTCCACAGAACTGCGTAAGGAACTTCCTGGGGAGAATACCACCACGCAACTGCAGGATACTGTATATCCCATACCCAGCGTGGACAAATACCAACCGCCGAAGCTCCTTCAGGTGAGTAAATATCCTCTGCCTCCTCCTTTTTGCTATTGTTTTGGATGTTAGAGATATTATCAATTTATTCTTTATTAAATGTATATGCCGCCTTACACCCACAGGTCTCAGCGCAGTTCACAGGATAAAGTAAAAATATAAAACCACCAAAGGGCTAGGTGAGATGATTTTAAGCAGAGGCTGGATGGCCATCTGTCACAGATGCTTTGCAGGGGGTTGGACTAGATGACCCTTGGGGTACCTTCCAGCTCTAGACTTCTAGGATTCTATGGGATATATGTCATGTGGAAGAACAGCACCACCTAGCAATAAGGGCAAAATAGTTGCAGGGCACAACTCACATTACAAAACTGCGCTGATTTTTCGGTTTCTTGGAATTCCCAAGCAATGCCAGGCAGAGGGCTATGAGTTAAAATTAAGTCCACACTGGAGGACTCAGAATAATGTTTTCCTGCCTCTTTCCTGAGGCTTTCTTGATGGGTCTTTTTTGATTTGCCAGTACTTTCTTTATGGGTAGCAAAATGTTTTGGGGAAAATGAAGAGCTTTCTAAGGTTAGAATTGTATGCATATTTTTATATATTTCCTTGCAGTCTTTATAGGCTGCCCTCTGAGTTTTCAGGGCAGCGTACAATGAGAAATGCACAACAGTGTAGCATTGAGACACAGTAAATCCGCCTAAACATTACAGATGCGTAGAGTGGAAGTGGGCACACGGCTGCCATTTGTTCATACACAACACATTCTAAGTAAGCCACTATTCTTTAGATAGCCACCCTGGCTTCTTTAGGCACCTTCCATGTTTTCGTCTCATTGGTACTGCTTGAAGTTGTGCTTTTAATATCTCCTTTTTAACAAGCTCCCATCCATCATGAACTCCCTTCCCTTTTAGTATTACTGACCATGGGATCACACCCAGCATTTCCCTAAATTTTCTGGAGTCGGCTTTCTTAAAGTCTAGAATTTGAGTCTTAGTATGCTTGGTTGCT
This sequence comes from Lacerta agilis, assembly GCF_009819535.1. Taxonomy (NCBI): domain Eukaryota; kingdom Metazoa; phylum Chordata; class Lepidosauria; order Squamata; family Lacertidae; genus Lacerta; species Lacerta agilis. The sequence continues at coordinate 131,453,987 of NC_046312.1, forward strand.
CCTTTCTGCTGTATAATAAATTCCAGAAAGCAAGGCAGATAGATATTTATTTTTCTGTTGCAACAGAGTTCCCTCCCCTCCTTGCAAGGAGGGAGAGACCCTGATTAAAAGTGCAGGAACCATTAAAGACTTTTGACATTGCCCAACCCCCTTAGCTAAAGACCACCGCAAAATCATCATACATACCGTACATCATAGGAGGTGGTCTACAGCAGAAATCCTGTCTGCCAGGATACCTGATAATTGTCACTGGTTGCATTAGCTGGGCAGCCTGGCAATTCTTTATTGATGGATACCAGTAATACTCTAGTTCTCAAATCCAGGTCACAGGCTCACCCTAGTCATACACAAATACCCCTTAAGACAGGATTAGTAAGCAAAAGGATAATGGGAAGACTTTCCCCATTTGCCTCCTTTACTGCAGAGGAATATTTGAGGTCATTGGGAGAGTCAAAAGGCTTCAGGATTGCTCTCCTGTACTCTTTCAGACACATGGTTTATATATTTAGATATGTGTGCATTTATGAATATTTATTCTATATTTGAGACCTTAAAATTATTATAACACAGTGTTTTGGAAGGAAACAATCACACATGCCTAAAAAAGCCATACTGGAACCTGCCTAGCAACTGGTACATAGTCAGGAAGGTAGTGCTGCCCAGTCATGGGCTTAGGATTTGTTCCTTGGCCCCCACAAACTGGGGGAGGAGCAAAGGAGTCAAGAAAGAAAGCAGGAAAAGGCAGGGTATACATAAGTGTATAAGAATAATAATACATAACTCAGGGACACAAAGGAAGATATAAACTGAGGGTGCAACAGCAAAGGAAAACCCAAGAGAAACCAAAGCACAGGAAGATAGTAAAAAAGAAGAAGGTAAAAGTACACCGTTATTTGGGGTGGGGTGAGGAGTAGAGCTTTATATTATTGTTGCTACCCGTCTGTCTCGAGAGACAATGGAATACACTTCCGAGGATCAAATCCAATTCCTGCGGTACCAACACCAAAGTGACCTCCCGGGGAGCAAGATGGCAGTGTGGATGGAGGTTCTGGGCTGCTCAGATGACAAGACCCCCCCCCTCGGCCTCAAGGATGTGCTCCAAATGAAAGTAGAACAACACGCTTGGCACCAGCTAGGCATTGTCTTGGAACACGGGGCCCAGGAACCACCTGGAAGGAAGGTGATGCTGGACTCAACCCTGAGAGGCACCCAAGACATGGTGGTGGTGTCAATCATAGCAGTGAGTGGACTTCTCCAGTTCTGCTCCATGATTGACTCTCCATTCTGATATTGTTTGGGACATGATAGCTATTGATGAATGTGTAAAAATGTAAGAGTGAATTTATCCTTCCTCTCTCATAACTACCAGTCCTACCTTGCTTTTCCTATCTATGCTCAGGACTGAAGCTCAGATCTTCACAGATACATTTCCCTTTTATAGTGAGCATCTGCTGACACCTCAGCAGACTGGAAAAGGCAAGCAGGAAACAGACAGCCATTGCTTCATAGCTGCTAATGCTCTACTATTCCCAGAGGCTGTGGTGTGAGCATTTTGCACCCAGGAAGGAGAGGTTTATGTCAGTTGCAGAAGCCTGCAAATACCTCTCCTCCTCTGCGCAGATTGGTTTTTGTCAACTCAAATGCTGATCACTTCTCCTGCCTGGGTTGTGCCTGGGTTACTGGCGACCTCCAGGCGCAAGTCAACTCAGCTGGTTCCCCAGCCTGTCCCTTGAAGTTTGGTGGCCCACCTGCTCCCCTCTAGGCTTCAGGGCAGAACTTGCAGAGCCCTTTAACAGGGGACCTGGAGATATCACACCTGCAGGAAGGAAAGAGAGTGATGCACCACTTCCCCCCTCCCAGAAAATAGACTCCAGGATTCAACCCAATGCTTTATCAACCCAAAGTTGTGGTGACTGATATGAGGAAGGCAAAAACCCTAAATGGGGCTACTATTATATGACCAATTTAGTTTATGACTATTAACATGCGACTAATTTCCAAATTTTTGAACCAACAAGTCAAAATTCACTAAATTTTTGGTCTCAAAATGTGAATTTTATTCATCCATACCACTGATGATACTGTTTCTGCACTCCTGAATTTTATAATTTCCTGTGTTCAATCAGTTTATTGCTGTTCACCATATAGAAGGTCCCAAAGTTTCCACTGTAATAAATATATATATATGAAGACCAATTACAATTGAAAATCCACTATGACAATACAGATTCAGGTCAAATCCCAGGGTAGGCTAAGCAACTCCTCCAAAGGCCCAGGCGAACAGATTCCCAGAGTCAGGGCACAATCACCTAGAAAGGGGGGTGGGTTGGGGGGTTGGTGACCATTCTGTAGATCAGCCCCCCCCCCACCTGCTGCCTTCCTGTTGTGCAGTCCGGGGGTTATGGGATCTGTGGTCCCCAACACCTGGAGGGCACCCAGTTGGGGATAGTTTGTCTGGCTTAGTTTGTCCAAAAATATATAGGAAGGAAAACAGGTCTGGCCTGGATTGAACTCAAGGCCCCATTGGCACAGAAGGCTGCTGCCCAGTTCAAAAAGGGTGAGGGTATGTGCTTTGTTGAACAGGAATTGTGGTGTGTTTGTGCTTTGACCAGAATGGGCACCTAAGCCCTGTCCTCGCGAGATCAAATCGCAGCGCTCAAGAACCGCATCTAGAACGCAAGGACCACTGGGCACCTGTGGAATGCGATGACATCAGACGACATCAGTTTAGAAAGAAGCACGGATCTTTTTCTTCAACTGTACTCCGTCCAAGTTCTTGTGCAGGTAGGTCATGGTACTGAGCTTGGGAAGGAAAGGGGGGCAGACCTGCCTCTGTGGGGAGGGGGTGCCACAACCCACAGGGACTGTCCTCTGCTGGGCCACCCTGCCGAGCTTCCGAGGACAGTGGAACTGCCAAGAGGGCTCCCTCTGCTGATCTCAACACCTGAGAGTTTCTGTAGAGAAGGAGGCGGTTGGGCAGATATTTGGAACCCGAGTCATTTCAGACTTTGAACACTAGTGTGAGCACCTTGAATTTGACCCAGAAACAAATTAGCAATGGCAACCAGGGCACCCATTTTAACACGGGGGTGAGTTGTAAGAGTTGTAAATAGAACCCGAGCCAGCAATCATTTCCTTCTTTTCTGAAACAATTCTGTATTCATTTAAAAAGAGAGGAACATGTGCCTGAGAGTCTGGCACTTTAATTATATATTTTTGTATTAGTACAGATTTTGTATTCCCTGGAAGGGATTCTCATATCCCCTTTAATCACACAGTCCTTTATATTCAAATGATATACAGTGGTGCCTCGCAAGACGAAATTAATTCGTTCTGCGAGTGCTGTCGTCTAGCGAAAATTTCGTCTTGCGAAGCACCAAGGGGGGAAGCGCGGTTTGACGGGGGGGAAACGCAAAATTTTTTCGTCTTGCGAGTCGCGCCCATAGGGAAATCCGCGTTGCGAGTCACCCTTTCGTTAGAGAATGCCTTTCATCTAGCGAGTTTTTCGTCTTGCGAGGTATTCGTCTTGCGAGGTACCACTGTAATGCTGACGTTTTATGCCCTTTCCAAATAAGTGTGTGTGTGTGTGTGTGTGTGTGTTTGTACTGTAAGTGTATATTTGCAAACACACATCTGGAGGGTGGGGTGCCAAACTGGGTGTTTGACCCAGGTGACAGAAAGCCTTGTATTGGCCCTGCTTTGTTATATCAGAATGCCTGTCTTCAAGTAGGTGCCAAACTCTCAGGCACATGTTTTCCTCTTTTTAAATAATTACAGAATCATTAAAATAAGTTATATTTTATAATGTTTTAGATAGTTTTTTCATAACTTTTTTTTCTATTACTGTAGACAAAGAAAAATGGAAGGCCGGAGGAAGATCAACAAACCAGCTGTGGAAGTAAGTAGAATTACCTATTTGGTCCCACATCTCCCGCCACTGACAGAATTAGGGTGTCTTGCTAAAGGCAAGATGGTTCTTTTAAAATTTAGATTCAGAAGCAATACAAATGCAATTGGGTAAGAAGATTAAAGATTTTATTCCAAACAACGTGTAAAAACATACATTACCAAGCAAAACACTCCAATCGGCCATTGAGGAGCCCTGAAATGGCAAAGCGACCCCTGGGTAGCCTTCTTTTGCACAGCACTCTGGCCACGAGTCTGTGCCAAACTCCTACTTGGCATGCTCCCCAACTAGATATTGTATAGACCTGGGTCCTATTGGATTAACTACTCTACATCAAAGGTTTTGCTGACCAGTTTCATCAACATGTCAAGGGCCTCTTCACCAAGGATATTGAAAGCAATAAGTAACCAGAGTCAGGAAAAGATAACCAGAGACAGGAAAGCTGACCATGCAAGATCACTGTCTCCTCGAAGTACAATAATCTTCCATGCTAAGTGTCCCATACACTCCACCCCTTGATCTTACATGGTCTGCTCTTCAGCCTAGGTAATTGTTGTGAAAAAATAAAGTTTATGGGACGGGATTTATTAAGGAAAGAAATCACTTCCCCTACTGCAGAGCCACCTCGAAAGTCCTGATGTGATCGCTGCAGGCTTCATTGACGACTGATAATATTCTCCAGGAAGTTGCAATAAAGTAAAAAACTGCGGTTCTGTAAATTCTCACCTGACAAGGGAAAACAAATATATCAACCTAAATAAAACTCAAGCGTTTTATTATATATCAAGAGTTTGATATATAAACTTGATCTTTTGCAGATACGTGGTAGGCAGTAAAATTGACATGGGAGTACCGGTAAGTATTTGTTATCTTAACATGCAATTTTTAAAACACCCAACTCTGTGCAGGGAAGAGCTAGACAGCTGGCTGTGTGTTTGCTGGTCACAAGCTTACACTGACCAACCCACAACCCCTGTATTAGTCATGGGTGCAGGACTGTTGAGAAGGATGAGAAAGGGTACATATAATGGATGAGTTCCTTGGATGAGATGAAGCAATTCCTTGTTTCCCAGTAAACTGAGACACTCTATGGCCATCAGGTTTGGCAGAGAGGTAGCCTCCAGTATTTTCAGACTGTAGCTAATTTGGACCATTTCTCCAGCATCCCTATATCCCTATTTATACTAAATGGAAATTTGAAATGGAAATGAAAGAGTTTGATATATAATCTTGATCTTTTGCAGATATGTGGTAGGAAGCAAGATTAACATGGAAGGAGCGGTAAGTATTCCTATAGCTCTCATGGCATTTGACCTATCATGTCACAGGGCAGGAGAGCAGAAGGCCCCTCTGTCAATACTGCAGCCTAGCCAGACCCCACCCCCTTCCAAGCCAGGTATGTAAAATTCATATTTTGTTAACTTCCTTGGGTTGGAATAGCTGCACCTAGCCTTAACCCTGACATGCTGACTTTAATTGTGAATAATTCTCAAAAATATCAACTCCTACAGACACAGATTTCCCACCTCAGTGAGACGTAGGTCTAAATTGTATCTAATTCTTGCAGAACTGATGTTGGTCTGAAAAGATGGCACCCAGCCTTAGAAAGGCTGTCTCCTCCTATAGTTCTCATGGCATTTGACCAACATGTCACAGGGCAGGAGAGCAGAAGACCCCTCTGTCAATACTGCAGCCTAGCCTGTGGCTTCAGGGCAGCTTCCCACAATGAAACCCAGTCACCCTTCTCCAGGTGCCTTGTTTCCCTAATCTCCGTGCCACTTTGTGACACAACAGTAGGTTAATCACCCTGTTCAGTCTGAATTCAATCCATGTCTTCTGAATCTGCATGAGACACTGAAACACAGGTGCTCCCTGGCACTATTTCACCTTGACTCACTTAGAGGCTAGTTCTTGGTCCTTGCTGAACCTTGCCCTTCCTTTCACTGACGTCTCAAATGGTGTCTTGGTGTGGGAACAAGGAAAGGATCTATTCTGACACTGAAGGCTAAATGAAACAGACAGGTAACAGTGCTCTTTCCTTTTCTTACTTTACAGCCAGTCCACCAGTTGAAAAACCTCTCAGACGAGTAAGTAAGAACAAATTCAAATGTTAGAATCATAGAGTTGGAAGGGATCCTGAGGGTCATCTGGTCCACCCCCCTGCAGTGCTATCCCATACAGGGATCAAACCAACTGACCAACTGAGCTTCCAGTTTATGCTCTTGGGACAGTTGCAATAGTATAACCCTCTAAGTGTCCTGATTTTCCAGGGACAGTCCCGGAATTACAAAAGCCATCCCGGCTTCTGATTTGATCCCTATTGGAGGGTGAGGGTGGAGGGTGAGCCAGCGCTTGTCCCGAGTGGCAGCAGAGAGGGAGAATCCCATGGCCGTAGGAACAGGTAGTGCAGAGTGTGTAACAGTATTTCGACTGGGCAGCTTCCTTGACCTTTGTTTGGAACTGCTAATACCAAGCAGAATGCGTGTTCTGGAAATGCCTCAGAACAAGATGAACGTTAAATTCAGCTATTTATTTAGGAGAACTATCAAGTGTAATTGTTGACTTTTTAAAATCCATGACTGAGCCAGGCCTCGCAAGGGCATCATTTGAAAGCCAAGGGTGGGTGGCAGATGTCTAGTTTGTTTATTACATTTTCACCCCACCTTTCTGCCAAGGAGAGAAGGCAGCACAGATGGTTGCTCCATCACCACCGATTTAGGGTGGGATCCTGAATTTAATTGTTGTGTGGAATAGGGGGTTCCTGGAGGGGCAGCTTGTCCTGGTCACTCCACCTTTTGCTGTGAGGTGTCTTTAGGCAGATGAAGTCTGAGGTTTCTGCATAATCACATTCATTTTTATTTTTTACTTTCAGGAGAGAAATTTCAAATTCCCCCAGATTGTAACATCTGGGGAAATTTTGGAAGTCGAGGGGAAGAAGATAGATTTATTATTTGAAATGGCAATGAAGGTGAGTCACATACATGTAAACACATATAACAGCTTAGCAATAGTACCTTCATAGGCCTACCGTGTTTCTCCTAAAATAAGACACCGTCTTATATTTTTTCCCCTCAACAAAACACAGTATGGCTTATTTTCAGGGGATGTCTTATTTTAACTGCGTCACATCGGTACGCTGCATAGCCACGCCTCTCCAGGCTGTTTTAATGGGAGGTGCTGTGTCACTATGGCTTATTTTCGGAGTATGGCTTATTTTCGGGGAACGGCTTATATTTCGCAAATGCATAGAAATCCTGCTATGACTTATTTTATGACTATGTCTTATTTTAGGAGAACCACAGTATATTCCCTCAACTGGCCTGATTGTGAACTGGTGCTCTTTTTCTACAGGAACAGAGGAAGAAGGAACCTCCGAAAGACTCTCCAGGTACGGTACCATCTTTTATGACAAAGTTGTACACTGAAAAGCCTCCAGCTGAAGGGGCCACAATCTGGTGTTGAAGCAAGACAAAATAATGCTTCTTCTCCCCCCACCATTTTGTTTCCAACAGCTCCCCCACCAGAGAAGGAAAAGAAAAAAGAGGATCCCTCTGTGTGGGAAAGATTGTCCAAGCCAAAAAGGAGGTAAGAGTAACAAAAACCTGTGCACTCTTTTTTGGTGATGCAAAAGCTGCTCCCCTCCCTGCCTAGGCAAGGGCATATCCTGCACTGCGCTGGTAGCTCTTCTAGATACCTTAATATGCACTGCTACCAGCTGAATAATGTTACATTTTCTCTCTCTGTTTCCTGACTTTAAGAAAACAAATTAGCCTTCCCCTAAATAAATTTTGTGGGTGGAAACAGATCCACGCTACAGCCATTTCTTAGCTTAGGTTTAAAACCTAGAGTGCTATATGTTCATTCAGAGCCATGTCCATGCTTGCCTTCAGATTTCAACCGAAGATAGAAATAGAAAAAAGACCACCGCAAACCGAAAAGAATACAGAACACGCCCATATTGAACCCGTCCCCTCCTTCCCCTCTGGTTATGTCCTTTCTTTCCTGCCTCCCCTTCCCCGGTAATCCCCCCCCCCCGCTGCCTACCTGTTTTTTGTTTTCCAGTTTGACGAAGAATTGTTCTGCAATGCCCTTTAAATGTTTTGGTTTTAGATTTTGAAAAATGATTTAAACTTTTTTTTTGAGTGTTCAACATTTTACAGCAAATATTCAATTGGCATTTGTTTTCTGTACTGTTTAAACCAGATCAAAATTATGTGTAGAGATTAAATGTATTTATTGCTACAATTTAGTTGACAAATTGATGTTACTGTAAAGCCATACGTTCTGTTAAGTCTTGTTTGCTGGAAACGCTAGAATATTTTTGAAGTGCACATGGCTTGTTGTGTATTTTAAGTGATTTTAACCCAAGATTCACCAAGATGTACTTTAATTCAGGGCATTATAAAGTTAAACAATTTTGGAACAATCTTCCTGAGTGATGGGCTGTGTTTTTGAAGTTGCGAACAAATCAACAAGGCGACTCTTTCCTCCTCCTCTCTCTCTATCTACCCCTCCTATCTTTCACATCTTCCCACTTAACTTTAAATCCTTTCTCACGTGGAAAGACACATTTGGGAAGCAATTTTGCCCTTTCGGCTCCTTTTCCCTGGAATTATAGTATTGCAGAGTGGGAAGGGACCCTGTTGAGGATCATCTAGTCCAGGCATGTCCAACTCACAAGAGACTGCGATCTACTCCCAGTATAAAAATTCTGGATGTGATCTACCCATGAAGGGGGTGTGTGAGAAGCCAAAGTTGTTGAATTTTTTTAAGGAGGGGCCAAGCCAATGTTGTTGAGCTCTTTTTAAGTGTGTGGGGGGGGAATTGCTCATTAAAAAACAACAGCACAGCGGTAACAACTACTTCTGTTTCCTAACTCATAGGCAAAATATGATTAAAGACCACCAATTTGACACAATGGAGGCACACAACGATGGAGGGGGTGGCGGGGACCTTCGCTACATTACTTTTCAATATCACCAATGAAGGGGAGGGAGAGAGAGAGAGAAACCGTGGTCAACCACAATCATCCAGGGATCCACCTGTCAGTCGCGGTAGACCTGTTGGACATCCCTGATCTAGTCCAACCCTCTGCAATGCAGGAATATGCAGCTGTCCCATCCTTTTTAAATTTGCTCTCAGCCCTCGTTTACCCTTCTCTTCCTTTGTAAATTTACATATCTCCCTCCCTACCACCCCCCCCTCACACATGGTTGCCTCAGATGCTAGTCCTACTCGGAGTAGACTCACTGAAATGAATTTAAAATCCAAACATTAATTTCAAAGGGTCTGCCCTAAGTAGGATTTAGTTGGATGTAGCCTGTTATTATGACCAAAGTATCTGACCCAAAAAGATCTGCACATACCAGTTTATCTGAGTGCATTATTCTCAGGGTGTGGGGACTCATTTATTTATAATCGCTTAATCATATGGGACTAAATTACAGTATGTTTTAAGGACCTTTCATAAAATTGTAGAGCTGGAAAGGACCCCAAGGGTCATCTAGTCCAACCCCCTGCAATGCAGGAATCTCAACTAAAGCCTCCCTGACAGATGGCCATTGACCTCCGACTGCAACCTTCCAAGGAAGGAGATTGCAATACCTCCCAAGAGAATCTGTTGCACGGTTGAAGGGCTCTTGCTGTCAGAAAAGTTATTCCTGATGTTTCATCAGTATCTCCTTTCATGTAACTTGAAGTCATTGTTTTGTGTCCTACCCTCCAGAGCGGGAGAAAACAAGCTTGTGCCATCTTCCATGTGGCAGCCCTTCAAATATTTGAAGGTGACTGTCCTATTTCCTCTCCGTCTCCTCGTTTCCAGGCTAAACATACCCAGCTCCTTCAAGCACTCCTCATAAGGCTTGCTTTCCAGACCCTTGATCATCTCGGTTGCCCTCCTCTGCACACGTTCCAGCTTGTCAATGTCCTTCTTGAATTGTGGCGCCCAGAACTGGACACAGTATTCCAGGTGTGGTCTGACCAAGGCAGAGTAGAGTGCTACTTGATCTAGAGACTACTGTTCATGCAGCCTAGAATAGCATTAGCTTCTTTTGCTGCAGCATCACAATGTTGACTCATATTGTGGTCTACTAAGACTCCTAGATCCTGTTAACATATACTGCTGGTAAACCAAGTGTCCCCCATCTCAGACTGGTGCAGCTGGTTATTTCTGCCTATGCTGACGGGGACTAGTGGGACTCAGAAGAACAGAAAGGAACATGCCTTCTAATGGGCTCCAGCGTCACTTGCTGCAATTGGGAGATTTTTTTGAAACATAGAATTTTGTAAAGCACTTACCTAGATTAGGGAAGGTTTAAGAAGGCAGTCCTCATCTGACCACACCACCCATAGGCACCAATTCCCTATGGCTGAGGGGACCTCAGACCACCCCACCCCCCACAAAATTGGGATGGGGCTAAGCCCACCCTTTCACCTTGAGGGGCCAGACCTCACTGTGGCGGATCTCGATGGCCTTCCCACGCCTGTGATCATCCCCATCGGGCTCTCCCATACCTGCATTACACTGGGCAGCACCCAGCACATGCTGTGCGCAGAGCAGCGTGGTCAATCAACCTCAGTGTTTCTCACACTGGCCGTCAGCCAGTACCACCTGTGTGCTGAGCAGCATGGTCAACCAAGCTCAGTTTTGCCAACACTGGTTGGAAGTCAGATCCACCCGTGTGCAGAGCAATCTGGTCAGCCAAGCTCCATAATCTCTACACTGGCCAGCAGCCAGTACCACCTGTGTGCAGAGCAGCATGGTCAAGCAAGCTCAGTAATGTCTACACTGGCCCAAAGCCAGCACCACCAGCGCCCCATGTAACGTGGCCAACCAAGCTCAGTATTGCCCACACTGGCGAACAGAGAATACCCCCTGTGCACAGACCAGAGTGGACAACCAAGGTCAGTATTGCCCACATTGGCCAGCAGCCAGCACCACATGTGCACAGAGCAGTGTTTTCCAGCCAAGCTCAGTAATGTCTGCACTGGCCATTAACCAGTAATTCCACTATGCAGAGCATTGCGGTCTACCTAGCTTTGTATTGTCCACACAGGCTGGCAGAGATCACCCCGTGTGCAGAGCAGCGTGGTCCACCAAGTTTAGTATTGCCCACACTGGCCGGCAGTCAGAACCATCTGTGTGCAGAGCAGTTTGGTCAACCAAGCTCAGTAATGGCTAACATTGGCCGGCAGCCATCACCAACTGTGCACAGTGCAGCGTGGTTAACCAACCTCTGTATTGCCCACACTGGCCGGCAGTCAGTACCACCTGCGCCCGGTGTAATGTGGTCACCCTCTGTGCGCAGAGCCGTGTGGTCAGCCAAGCTCAATATTGCCTACATTGGTTGGCAGCCAGCACCACCTGTCCCAGAGAATAAATTAGGCAGGTCCAGAACCAGAGAAACAAAAGAAAAGCAGCCCCCCCCCCCCGCCCAAGAAAAAGACCGTTGTGTTAAATAAGAATAAGAAGAATGCAACTCCACGCTACAGTTAGTGGAGATAACAGCAAGAACAGTACAGTAATCCACAATACAAAGAAAAGGAACAGGCAGCAAGGGGTTAAGTCAGAAAGGACCATTGCCGCCCTCAAACAACATGGCGATCTTTACTTCAAATGAGTCACGTGGGACAGCTAAAATGGCCGGCCCTGCCACATTGCCCTTAACTAAGATGGCGAGCAACGATTTGCCCTTACAGTAACAAAGCCCATAACGATTTAAACCACCTTTAGCATGGCTTTAGCCTTGGAAAGATGCCTTACAAATAAAATGATTGATTGATTGAGGAGTGTGCATAGCAGGCCCATGGAGAGCTCCGCCCACCCTAGAAGAGCTCTATTGGCCAGCCTGGAGCGTCAATCAGCCAGCTGCGGAGGGCGGGCTCAGCTTCCCAGGAGCCTCACTGCTAGGCCTCAGGAGGCAGGGAAGTCAGGGAAGTCAGGGTATAAAAAACTGTTAGAACAAAAAACACTATGGTGGCTGTCACCTTTGGAGGAAATGAGTGTGGAAAAAATAAATATGAGTAAAAATTGGGCCACCTATGAAAAGTGAGTGCGGGAGAAAGGTAACAATTGGAGAATAAAACTTTATGAAGAGGTTAAAGGATATGTAAATGATTGGTTGCAGTGCCGCCAAATCAATGAAATATTCAAAGAAGATTTAAAGAAAAATGGATTTGGGTATACTAAATAGAAATTTGAAATGGAAATGTTAAATAATAATGTTAAAATATTAGGCAGGCATGTCAGGGGAAGGCAAAAACCTTGAGGTGTTATTGTGACGTCCAGAGGTGACAAAAGGCAACGCAAATGGAGGGACAGGGGAACCAATCTGTGTGTTAATAAAGGACAGGAGGCAACCCTCTTCCTTTCCCCCTTCTGAGCCTGCTATTCCCCTCCCACCACCACCATTTTTGATGAATTTGAACCCGGAACATGTTGTGACAGGAAAGAGAGCCAGGTGAGGGCTTGAAAGGTTTGACATGCACAGGCCAGATTTCTTCTATTATAATTATAATTATTATAATTATAATTATAATATAATATTATATTTTTCATATGCCTCCATTCCATCTAGGTTGCCCCAATGCACCTCTTGGCAGCTCCCATAAAAATATTAATAACATAATGAACTATCAAATAACCGTTTTGCTCTTTTTCTATAGGAAATGAGAAAGGAGACAAAACAGGCTCCGAAAGAAGCACCAGATAAGGTACCATCTTGTATCAAGAAGATCTACATTGTGATCTACAGTGGAACCTCGCAAGCTGAATGTTGCACCCCCCAAACTCCGACAAACTAGAAATGAATGCTTCTATTTTCAAACGTGCCTCAAGGCATGTTTCTCTTTCTGAATGGGGCTTGCTGACCGCCCCATTGAGTCCCAGTTTTTGAACATTTTGGAAGCTGAACAGGCTTCCGGAATGCATTATCTGTAAATTTGACAGCCGGGGTTCCACTGTAAATAATAATAATAATAATAATAATAATAATCTGAAGAAGTGTGCATGCACACGAAAGCTCATACCAGGAACAAACTCAGTTGGTCTCTAAGGTGCTACTAGAAAGAATTTTCGATTTTGTTTTGACTATGGCAGACCAACACGGCTACCCACCTGTAATAATAATAATATATTTATACCCCGCCCATCTGGCTGGGTTTCCCCAGCCACTCTGGGAGGCTTCCAACAGAACATTAAAATGCAATAATCTATTAAACATTAAAAACCTCCCTAAACAGGGCTGCCTTCAGATGTCTTTTAAAAGTCTGGTAGTTGTTTTTCTCTTTGACATCTGGTGGGAGGGCGTTCCACAGGGCGGGCGCCACTACCGAGAAGGCCCTCTGCCTGGTTCCCTGTAACTTGGCTTCTCGTAGTGAGGGAACCGCCAGAAGGCCCTCACCACTGGACCTCAGAATGATGGGGGTGGAGACGCTCCTTCAGGCATACGGGGCCGAGGCCATTTAGGGCTTTAAAGGTCAGCACCAAAACTTTGAATTGTGCTCGAAAACGTATTGGGAGCCAATGTAGGTCTTTCAAGACCAGTGTTATGTGGTCTCGGTGGCTGCTCCCAGTCACCAGTCTAGCTGCCGCATTCTGGATTAGTTGTAGTTTCCGGGTCACCTTCAAAGGTAGCCCAACATAGAGCGCATTGCAGTAATCCAAGTGAGAGATGACTAGAGCATGCACCACTCTGGTGAGACAGTCTGCGGGCAGGTAGGGTCTCAGCCTGGATACAGAATTGACCTGCGCCTCCATGGACAGCTGTGAGTCCAGAATGACCCCCAGGCTGCACACCTGGTCCTTCAGGGGCACAGTTACCCCATTCAGGACCAGGGAGTCTTCCACCCCTGCCCGCCTCCTGCCCCCCCAAAACAGTACTTCTGTCTTGTCAGGATTCAACCTCAATGGTTCATATTAAAGAATACAAAGTGTTTGCTGCCTGCAGCTCTCTGGTCACATTAAAGTAGGACATCTAATTCATTTTCCTCTTTCACCGTCAACAGGCTGTTTAATCTGACCATTTTGTTTCCAACAGCCCCTCTGCCAGAAAAGGCAAAAAGTAAATTGGACCCCTCAATTTGGGATCGACTAGCACAACCAAAGAAGAGGTAAGAATAAACTGTCAAGTCTGCAGAAACACAGTAAAATCTACAGAAGGAAATGAATGTTGCATTCATGGGTTTCTCATTTTATAGCCCCTGGATATGGCTTACACAACTACCTGCAAAATACAGTGGTACCTTGGGTTACAAAGAAGAAGAAGAAGAAGAAGAAGAGTTTGGATTTGATATCCCGCTTTTCACTACCCAAAGGAGTCTCAAAGCGGCTAACATTCTCCTTTCCCTTCCTCCCCCACAACAAACACTCTGTGAGGTGAGTGGGGCTGAGAGACTTCAGAGAAGTGTGACTAGCCCAAGGTCACCCAGCAGCTGCATGTGGAGGAGTGCAGACACGAACCCGGTTCCCCAGATTACGAGTCTGCCGCTCCTAACCACTACACCAAACTGGCTCTCGGTAACTCTGGGTTACAGACTGCTAACCCAAAAGTACTACCTCGGGTTAAGAATTTTACTTCAGGATGAGAACAGAAATCGTGCAGTGCTGCGGCGGGAGGCCCCATTAGCTAAAGTGGTACCTTAGGTTAAGAACAGTTTCAGTTTAAGAACGGACCTCCGGAACGAATTAAGTTCTTAACCCGAGGTACCACTGTAACTACAAAGTTGATGCTCAGAAGTTCCCCCCGCTCCTGGCATCACTCAGCCTTGAATGTTGGATTGTTCTTCTGCTACCATAAATTTTAAAAGCGGAGAATGTAGTCCTTGGAGACAAATGAGCCAAGAGGAAAGTTATCAGAAGAAAGCCAAGATTAGGATACAATACCATAACAGGGATAAAAGATCTTGGTTTTCTGATTGAGCACGGTGATTCAAAGTTTTGTGTTTTAATCAGATAGGATTTAATACTTTTCTTGTAGTCTCCCAAACGTATCTCAAAGCAGAGCTGCTTTGCAGCAGCAACCCATAACAATATAGTGTGCTATATTGTGATTCTGAGCCATGTCCATGCTTGCCTTTCAGATTTCTACCAAAGATTGAAAAAAAACAAAAACTGTGCTGTGAGGTGTCCTTAGGCAGATGAAATCTGAGGTTTTAGCATAAGCAGATTCATTTTTCTTTTTTACTTTCAGGAAAGAAAATACAAATACCTGGAAATTGTGACATCTGAAGAAATTTTGGAAGTCCAGGGGAAAAAGATAGACCTCCTCTGGGAGATGGCCATGAAGGTGAGTCACATACATGTATAAGACGAGGTTTCTAATTATGTCCAGCTGAACATTGCTAGATGATTCCTAGAAACCTTTCTAGGCAAGATTAAAAGTTGGAAGGGGAGGAAATGTTGGGATAGGAGAGCAAACACCACAGGATGTTGGGGGTGGGGTGGTGCACGTGACCTGATATAGTTTTAAACCTCCCCATGTGTTCTTTGGGGTGAAGCATATCACAAAGATTCATAGATCCAATCAGTACAAACACCAAACTAAAAAGACACGTACAACAAAAAAACTTTAACAACACAAATTTTTATTGTGATTCTGAACATGGAGGTTACCACAGCTTAGCAATAGTACCTTCATAGGCCTAGATTCCCTCAACTGGCCTGATTGTAAACTGGTGCTCCTTTTGTACAGGAACAACCCAGAAAGGAAGAACAATTGGCCAAGGGCACTCCAGGTAAGGTACCATCTTGTATGAGGAAGTTGTACATTGAAAAGCCTCCAGCAGAAGGGGCCTCAATCTGGTGTTGAAGCATGACAAAATAATGTTTCTTCTCCCCCCACCATTTTGTTTCCAACAGCCCCACCACTGGCAAAACCAAAAAAGAAATAGGATCCCTCTGTATGGGAAAGGCTCTCAAAGCCGAAGAGGAGGCAAGAGTAACAAAAACCTGTGCACTCTTTTTTGATGATGCAAAAGCTGCTCCCCTCCCTGCCTAGGCAAGGGCATATCCTGCACTGCGCTGGTAGCTATTCTAGATACCTTAATATGCACCTCTACCAGCTGAATAATGTTACATTTTCTCTTTCTGTTTCCTGACTTTAAGAAAACAAATTAGCCTTCCCCTAATTAAATTTTGTAGGTGGAAACAGATCCACGCTACAGCCATTTCTTAGCTTAGGTTTAAAACGTACAGTGCTGTATGTTCTTTCTGAGCTATGTCCATGCTTGCCTTTCAGATTCTTTCCAACGGAAGAGAGGAAAAAAAGACCACAACCACACAAGAAAGAACAAAGAACAAGTGAAGATCGAACCCGTCCCCTCCTTCCCCTCTGGTTATGTCCTTTCCTTCCTGCCCCCCCTTCCCAGGTAATCCCCCCCCCCCGCTACCAACCCCTACCTTTGTTTTGTTTTTCAGTTGGCGAAGAATTGTTCTGTAATGCCCTTTAAATGTTTTGGTTTTAGATTTTGAAAAATGATTTTTAAAATTTTTTGAGTGTCCAACATTTTACAGCAGATTTTCAATTGGTATTTGTTTTCTGTACTGTTTAAACCAAATCAAAATGTAAGTCTATGTGTAGAGATTAAATGTATTTATTGCTACAATTTAGTTGACAAATTGATGTTACTGTAAAGCCATACGTTCTGTTAAGTCTTGTTTGCTGGAAACACTAGAATATTTTTGAAGTGCACATGGATTGTTGTGTGTTTTAAGTGATTCACCTTTTTTAACCCAAGATTCACCAAGATGTACTTTAATTCAGGGCATTGTAAAGTTAAACAATTTTGGAACAATCTTTGTATTTAAAACAATGTAATCCTTTTGACAAATAAACAAAATATAATGAAATGTCCATGCTGTTCATGTAATTACAGTTCATGTCTTTTAAAGATATATCTTTTAAATATCAAAATTGAGCATGTTAATTGTTACACTTTCACTGTTTTGATCTGTGTGATTGTGTGTGTGTGTGTGTGTGTGTGTGTAGTGACTATGGAAACTAATTGTAATTTATAATTTTCAATGTCATATAATTCCAACTGCCTTCTCAAACAAGCAATATAATGTATATTGCCACACTGTCTGGTGGAAATGTTAAAGTACTTCACCTCTTCCACTTTTAGATGCAAATCCATTTTTATTTCTTTTAATCAAAAGTTACTCATCTATTTTTACATCATTTGTTTTCCTGACCAGTATTTAAAAGCCAAAAGGATACTCTAAACAATGGCCAGTGACTTATTTTAGAAAGTGTCCCAAGCTACGTGCCTAATACTACATTGCATACAGAAATAAATACAAATGTATACTGGTAAAACAAACAAGCAAACAAACATTTACCAGGTTCAGTTCGTTCTTTGCAGGATAGAGCACCTGCCATGTTATCTCTGCAGAGCTTCTACTGGTGCATCATATTGTTACATTTCTCCAACCAGTCTTATCTGACCTCGGATCCTTCAGTTCCTTTACATTCTTCTCTCTCTATGTCCCATCAGCAAATGTACCTTTAAAAAGCATGCAGCAAGCAATGATATACAGAAGTAGATATTCAGCATGATTAATTAATTCTAATAAGCACAAATAATTGCTATTTCCAATTGATGTTCTAAACTTCCTTGGGGAGAGTCTACCTATTGGATAAGGTGAGCAAGGAAATGGTGGAAACAAGATCCTCTCCGCACCTTCCTCCTCTTCTTCCTTTCAGGTCGGCCTTCCGCTAGGCTGGGCCAGGCTGCGCCGCTTCTCCCAATGCCTCTCGGGTTGCCTTGCCAGCAGTGGTGAAGGAAGGGGGTGCAGTGGGGGTGGCACACCCTGGGTGTCATCCCTGAGGGGGGTGACATACGGCGCACCATTGCCCTGCGCTCCCAGCTGGAGGAGGCAGGCAGGTAGGGGAAGGGAAGGAGGCAGGCGAGCCAATGAACAACGGAGGGGAGCGGGGAGGGGAGAGGAAGGAAGCGGGATCAGTGGGCGCGCCTTTCATTCTGCCTGGAAGACGATAGCCTTCAGATGGAGTATCAAGTGGATTTAAAGGGTCACTTTGGGGGCGGCACTGCAAACGCAGAAGGGATCTTGCAGTATGTTGACACAGACCTACCGGGTTTAATAACACTCAGATAATTTAATATCTGATTGAAGCTGCCCAAAGGTTAACATTTTCTATATTCAAGGCAGATTAATTCCCTAAGCACAAAGGACACGTACTGAAAATCGGAATTTCATACTCCCTTGTAAGAAATTGTGGCACTACATAACCACAGCTGGCTGCACCACTGTAGCATGTGTTCTCTCTCTCACACACACACACAAACACAAGACACCACTCCCATAAACACAGTTTATGGGGCAAGTCTACCCTTGCCTGCTCAAAAGGAAGTCCCATTGTGTTGGGGACCTGGAAGGAGAGAAGCAACAGCTCCATCGACTCAGGACCCAAACCCTGGAACGCACAGGAGGAGAGGTGGAGTGTGAGGGAAGCGATGGATGCAGCCGGCGCTTAAAAGGGGAATAAAATGGTTGCTGCCTTTCTCTCCGTATGCTGACTCCCTGCCGGTTACGTTATGTGCGGGAAAACCGTGTCGGGTAGGTTCTTCTCTGTGTAAAGTCTTCACGCTGTGTCTGTGCGCACCTGCCTACACTCAGGTATTCATGGGTTTCTTTTCCTGAGTAATGGGCTGTGTTTTTGAAGTTGCGAACAAATCAACAGGGCGACTCTTTCCTCCTCCTCTCTCTATCTGTCTCTGCCCTTCCCATCTTCCCGCTTAACTTTAAATCCTTTCTTCTCTGTAACTCCTTGCTCCTGCCTGTGACTACCAAAGCAGTTTCTGATTCAGTTTTTCTTGGTGAAAAGCATGGATCACTGTACCATAGAAGTGTAAACATGGCTTTATTTTAATTATCAATAAGTTTTTCTATAGGCCATCTTTTGAGGCATAACTTGCTCACAGAATTGTAGAGTTGGAAGGGAACAAGGGAAAATCTATGCATTGTTGATGCTTTAGCCTGAATGCCCCCAAAGACACAAATGTTTTGTTTGTTACATATACTGGTAATAGTTTGCTGAACAGCTTGAATGCTATATTTAAAAAGAATTCAGAGAAAAGAAAACTCAGTCTTGTTTTGGAAAATAAATAATAAGTATTCATGGAATAAGCCAGTGTGAATAAATAAATGAATACAATTAAAATGGCGACTAGACATTCTTTTTTGGCAGCCACAACCCAGGTTCCAGGAACCACATGGCTCCTACCTTTTCTATCCCAGTTTCTAACACTGCTCTTAGCCTGTGCATTAGAGCCTAATGTCTAGCGCAACCCAGACGCATGGAATGCCAGTAGAAGCCATGGGTAATTCGGCATGTGTGGTATTGCTAACTCCCCTAGGAGGCTGCATAGGATAGGGCAGGGGTCAGCAACTGAAGGCCCATGGGCCACAAGCAGCCCATGGGGGTCATTTAACCAGCCCACGAGACGCCCCTGAACCAAGCCGCCCACTCGGCGAGTCCCCACGCACTGTGCTAAATCAGCGCAGCGTGGTGACTCTCTTATGTGGCGCTGGAAATTGCAGATGCTGAAAATCCATTGTCAATCCTTTTTTCCTTCAGCTTATCCTATTTTCTCTAATTTGTTATAAATATTATTAACAATTTTCCATTGTATTTTGCCCATTACAAACATTACTCTAATCCTGCCAAGGTTTTTAGTTGTTTAGTGTTATCTTAAATACATTATAATTTTTTCCCATTCTTTCTTGAATTTCTTCTCTTCCTGGTTTCTGATTTTCCTAGTCAGTCCATCATCTTCATCGGCCATTCCTCTCTGGTTGGAACTTTGTCTTCTTTCCATCTCTGGGCCAGTAGTATCCTCACTGCTGTTGTCGTGTACATGAAAAGTCTTTCCTGCTCTCTCAGAATCTCTGTACCTAAAATGTCCAATTTTTAAAATATTTCTGAAATGAATAATTATTTTTAAACAATTTAAGCCTGATTTGATGTACTCATGTTTGTATATAATACTCATTTTTTTTATTTTTTTGGAATATTTTTCTTGCTAGGTCTTATTTCCTTACATGTCAGCATTTAATGTTCTACTGACTGTAAATTCTTTTTCTCTCCCCCCCCCATAGCCAATTTTCATAACTTCAAATTCAAATATCCTAAAATTAAAACAAGCCTGCACTTTCAGGAAAAAACTAAAATGACCAATATTTTAATTTTTAAGATGTACAACTTTGTTTCATTATTTTTTTCCTATTACAACTATGGATTGTAGGAAAGTTGTACATTCCCACCGATGTCCAAAACTGTAAAATTTTCGTTACAAGGAAAACCCCCCCCCCAATAAATTTCATTCTTTGTCGAGATAGAACGTCTTTGCAATAATTTTCAACATCAAAAACTTTTGCTTACATCATGCCCACACGCTGTAAATTCAGGTTTTCTAAACCTAGTTTTTCCACCAAAAAAACTAGGCTACAAATACATTTTTGAAATACTTTTGAGTGCTGGTGTTCTGAAATCCTCATCATTTTATTGAGCTCTGTGTAAAATTTCAAAGATTTCAAAATCTCTAGCATCCACACAAGAATTTCTAGCATCTGAAGAAGTGGGCATGCACACGAAAGCTCATACCAAGAACAAACTTAGTTGGTCTCTAAGGTGTTACTGGAAGGATTTGTTTTATTTTATTTTGTTTTGACTATGGCAGACCAACACGGCTACCTACCTGTAACTACAACATGACCAGTTCAACAAAGTTGATATTGAAGAGTAATTGCTTTGATACTTATGATCTTTGCTTTTTCCAGTACACTGGCCTGTCTTCCAAGTGATGTGTAAAAATGCGTTTATAAGTGGTCCATGTTTCACAAGCCTACAGTAATGTTGGTAGTACAATAGCTTTGTAAACAAGCATTTTGGTTTTCCTGCAAATCTCCCAGTCCTCAATCGGGAGAAAGCTGCACTCACAGAGCTCAGGTGATGTCGGATTTCAGCATAAATGTCAGCCCTTGTGGAAAGGTAGCTGCCCAGGTAAGAAAAGTGATTGACGCTTGTGGCGTTCACCCAAACTTCAGAGTGGCATAGAAGGTGTTAAAAGGGAATAACCAGTAAGAACCTTGAGGGGGCGGAGTTATGTGGGCTATATAAACCCCTCCCGGGGAAGGAAGAGAGTTCTTTGGTTCTTAGTTCTTTGGTCTGGGGTTCGTTAGTCTTTTGGTTCTTTAGTCTTGTCTTTAGTCTTTAGGCTTGTCTTTGCCTAGGGGGCTTGTTGTGGGTATTTAGAGCCTGGAAGAAGGGTGGCAAGGGAAGGAGTAGGAACAAGGGTGGGAGAAATCGTTGGGCACTGTTGTTAACAAGAACACAACCAAGAAAGTACTGTTTATTCAGAAACCACATGCGTATGTACTAAACTTCAAATAAAACAGTTTTGTTCCAATATTCTCCTTGCCTGAACTGAGTGAAGTAAATACCAGACAAACTGGTTGGTGGCAGCGGTTAATTAATAAAGTGGTGAGTGCAGGTATCAACGGACCGTTAAACGTCTGGGGGACCTGTGCAGGTGGAGCGAACCGCCACAAGTGGTGGCACAGCGGTGGGATCAAAAAGTCCAGTGACTGGAAAGAGAGGAGCAATACACCTGGAAGGGGGAGAGGATAAATCTGGAAAGGATATTATCCCGTCCTAGGGTGTAATTGTGGAGACTCTTGATCACCGTGAGGCTGAGAAAGAATTAAGAACTGGTGATCTCAAAAGTTATTCTGGCAGAAAGGTTTAAGTGTGGTCGGGGGAAAGTACGCTGGAAAAGGTTAGAGAAAGAACCTTAGGCGTGACTTTGAGACCATAGTCTTGGAGAACCTAGCCCAGAAAACAGAGAGAGAAAAACGTTCTTTTCTTTAATAGACTGTTCGAACTCCTATTTTTAAGAAAATGCCACCCAAAAAGACTAAGAACCCAGTGAGAGAAATCTCTTACGAAAGCTCTGGTGAAGAGAATGGGAATCCTCAGGGGGAGGAAACTAGAGTAGAAGAAATGACTACAACCCCACCCGAGGTAGAGGTTCCACAGTTCTCAGAGGATTTTGAAAAGTGGAAATTAGTACAAGAATATAACTTCAAATTAGAGCTTGAAAAATTAAAAGCTGAGCAGGAAAAAGAAAAATTAAAAGCTGAGCAGGAAAAAGAAAAATTAAAAGCTGAGCAGGAAAAAGAAAAATTAAAAGCTGAGCAGGAAAGGGAAAAATTAGAAGCAGAGAAAGAGGAGCGAATGAGGGAAAAAGAAATGCAGTTTCAATTAGAAATGAGAAGATTGGAAGTGACTGCAATAAAAAAGCAGAATAACAGTAACAATACCAATGGGCAAACACTTGTGAAAATAGAGTTAACACGTTTCCCAGAATATAAAGATAGATACCCCACAAGCATTGCAGCAGCTGCACGGTTAGGAGATGAAATTAATGAAATCCGAGACTATGTGTATGATGGACCCATATATGGGGGGAGGAATTGGGAGAACCATAAAAATAAAACTGAACAAAATCGAGGAAAATTTACCTCAGACTCCAATAAGGGAAATTACTCCTCAGAGAAGGGGCCCAATGAAAAGACATCCCTACAATCAGGGAGTGCTGAGGGAAAAGTTAATAAACCCAACAAGACAGATCCTCCTGAAATCTTTTGTGGGAAATGTGGGGAAAAGGGTCATCGGAGGGATGAATGTTGGCAAGGAAAAGAGAAAATAAAAAGTCCCACAACTACAAAGAAGACATTTGGTGTCCAGGCTGTAGAGCAGGGCCCAACTGACTCGGTTGTCGTGGCAACCAACTGGAATACAGTTGAGCAGGGGCCTAAGGAGGTAGCTGAGGCCAAGGTGCTACATTGTAATGCAATCCAACATGATGGACACCTATTACAAAGTGCTGGGGAAAACATTTGGGTAGAGGGGAAAAAATACCGTGGGCTGAAGGATATGGGCTCACAAATCACAATCCTTCACCCCGATATAGTAAAATCGGAGGCCATCATTCCCGGGAAGACTATAAGAATAAAGGGAATTTTCAAACATCCTGAGGCACTACCGATGGCAAAAGTTAAAATTGGATATCAGAGTTGGTCAGGACAGTGGGAAGTAGCGATCTCTGAAGAGATTCCCACTGCAGTTCTTATTGGCTGGGATATAGTAGAACATGTGCAAAGTGCTTTTATAGTCACCAGAGCACAAGAGAAGTTATTGTTGCCCAGGCCTGAACAAAATGATACAGTTGCTGTAACAACTAAGGAAGGAGAGCAGCTGGGGGGAAGGGTGTCTATGGAAACAAGAGACGCTTTATTATTTCCCCTGACTAATAGTCAAGCCTCAAGCTTTATGGAAAAACAAAAGGAGGATTTAGAATTAAAACCCTATTTTGGGGCGGCAGAGGTAAATAAATGCTTAACTCCTGAGAGCCCAGAACAATTTAAGTTGGACCAAGGTTTATTATATAGAGAAATTCTTATCAACCCAGCAAGGGGTGGTGGTGAGATACAACAACGATTGGTGGTTCCAACTAAATATAGGGGCAAGATCCTGCAAAACACGCACAGCAGTGTGTTTAGCGCACCCATGGGGATTAATAGCACAAAATACCTGACATTCAGGATGGACGATGAAATCCATAGTGTCCAACTGAATGCCTCAAAACCAGTTAAGTCACTAAACCATGAACCCAATCTAGACTACAGTAGGCACGTTGTTGAAAAAGCCCGTGAAGTTGGTAAAGAAGGGTATACCTGCAGTGTGACCAGTGACCTATCTGTGAGATCAGTTAAAACAACTAGTCGTATTTATGCTAAACCATTCCGCAGTTGGAAATATAGAAAGAAAAACGTCCTGGAAGTTATAGCTGGCATGGTGTCCCATCAACTTTCTATGAAAGTGAAAGTGTTTCCTACACTAGAGATTGTGTGGTGGGAAGATGGGTACCCTGCTGCTTACGCAACACAAATAAATGTCCAAGATAAACGTGGTTACACAGCGTTAATGTGGCCACCACAGCAAAGACTTTAAAAAGTAGTCTTCAAATTGCTCAAAGTGGGAACTGTTAAATCAATACAGGGCAAAGATGGACTGACAGCAAAGGAGATTGTTATGAGCAATAAGCAATCAGAGCTTTTAGCCTACTTTCATTAAGTGATCACGCTTGTATAGAAAGCTTCAGCAAGCTGACTAAAAAAGAAGCTATCCATAAATTTATGAAAACAGTTCCCAGTACGTTCAAAAGCCAGACAACCAGTTCGTATGCAGCTGTTGAGGACATGGAGATGTGTGTACAAGGCCTCGAGCTTGAACCCTTAACAGAGATCCAGAAGGAGGGAGAAGTTGGTCCAAGAGAGCTTTTGACCCTGAGATACAAGGACTCCACACAGCTTGGAATCCACAATCGTAACAGATGCATCGAGTGCAGGGATCGGAGGTGGACTGTGTCATACGGCAGAGAAAAGACTGGTGCCAGAGAAAGATTCTTCTTACAGCGTTTAAGGACACTAAGGAGTGTGAAAGTTCCCTTAACATCGTCGCCGATGCCCTATCCAGGAGACCGGAAATGGAAGAAGAAGAGTGAACTACTGAAAATAACCGTAGTAAAATTGTATATATGTTGTTTTGGGGGGTGGACATCCATGAATAATGAGGTATGTTTATGTGTAGCAACTGACAGTTGATCAGGAGGTCACTTGGCAAAGTGAACCCTCCTGAATCAAACTTTCTAAAGGGGGGAGGTATGTGGCGTTCACCCAAACTTCAGAGTGGCATAGAAGGTGTTAAAAGGGAATAACCAGTAAGAACCTTGAGGGGGCGGAGTTATGTGGGCTATATAAACCCCTCCCGGGGAAGGAAGAGAGTTCTTTGGTTCTTAGTTCTTTGGTCTGGGGTTCGTTAGTCTTTTGGTTCTTTAGTCTTGTCTTTAGTCTTTAGGCTTGTCTTTGCCTAGGGGGCTTGTTGTGGGTATTTAGAGCCTGGAAGAAGGGTGGCAAGGGAAGGAGTAGGAACAAGGGTGGGAGAAATCGTTGGGCACTGTTGTTAACAAGAACACAACCAAGAAAGTACTGTTTATTCAGAAACCACATGCGTATGTACTAAACTTCAAATAAAACAGTTTTGTTCCAATATTCTCCTTGCCTGAACTGAGTGAAGTAAATACCAGACAAACTGGTTGGTGGCAGCGGTTAATTAATAAAGTGGTGAGTGCAGGTATCAACGGACCGTTAAACGTCTGGGGGACCTGTGCAGGTGGAGCTCAGGTGATGTCGGATTTCAGCATAAATGTCAGCCCTTGTGGAAAGGTAGCTGCCCAGGTAAGAAAAGTGATTGACGCTTTCCAACATTACACCACTGAGTTGGATTTGTGGCGCTGCAGGGGGGTTGTTTTGTGCTTGTTGGTGCAGCACTTTGTTTTTGTGGATGTTGAGTGATAGGCCAAGCTTTTCATAGGCTTCTGCAAATATATTTTGGATGGTTCAGAGGTCATCCTCCGAGTGTGCACACACTACGTTGTCATCAGCATATTGAAGCTCCATGACAGAACCTTACTCTTTGATTTCAGCTTACTCAAATTAAAGAGATTTCCATCTGTTCCATATATGATTTCTACCCCGTGGGGAGTTTCATTTTGACAATGTGTGGGATCACGGCAATGGCAATAATAAACAAGAGTTGGGGTGCCAACACGAGCCTGTTTAACACCTGATCCCACTGTGAATGGCTCACTTTGAAAGCTCTGGACCTGCCCTATATGCGGGCTAGGGAGAAAGACTCTGTCGCTTCTTCTTCCGACGGCCAGGTGCAGGTTTGGGCGGAGGCAGCCGGGCGAGCTGTCCTCTCCGCGGCCCTGCTCGTCCCACCCGCCTTTGTTCGCCCTGCAGCTGCCCATCCTCTCCCCGAGCGCCTTTGGGCGAGGGGCCGCGCTGCGCCCAGGCGCACCACTTCGGCGCGGGGCGATTTCCCGCGGCTGCCCCAACGGGCCCGGCCAGCTGAACACCCATCCACAGGCGAGGAGCACACGTCCGCCTGCGCCTCTTTTGCGGGTCGCTCCTCCTAAGGCAGCTTCGCGCTCGCTCCGGGCGCCGCCTCTGCATCGCGACGCCCAGCTCCGGCGCTGCGCCCGGCGGCTCCCCCTCGGGCCGGTGCAGCCGCAGGGCCTCGTCGGAGCGGGCGGGCGGCGCGGCCTTGGCTCCTCCCTCGCCCCTCCTCCTTCCGCTGCCGCGGTTGCCGGGCTGGTTGGGCGCCTGAGCGAGGAGGAGGAGGCGGAGAGCGAAGGGAAGGGAGGCAGAGGCGCAGGAGCGAGCGGCGCGCACCTAGGCCCCAGCCGCACCCTCCTCCTCCTCCTCCTCCTCCTCCTCCGCCGCCGCCGCCGCCTCCTTCCCAGCGGAAAGCCGGAAGCTCCCGGGATTGCTGCTCAGCCGCCGCCGCCATGGTGAAGGTGTCGTTCAACTCGGCGTTGGCGCAGAAGGACGCCGCGGGCAGGAAGGAGGAGGACGAGAGCAAGGAAGGCAGCTGCAGCCAAGTGCTGATCTTGCCCCCCGGCGCCAAGGTGAGCGGCCAAGGGGCGGGCGGGCGGGCGGGCGGCCTGCTGGGCTCCGGGGCGGCGGCTCCGTCCGCAAGGCCCCTTCGGGAGGCCTGCGCCGGCGGCCCTGGCAGAGAGCGGCGCCTGGTTCCCGGCCGAGCGCCTTCCAAGCGCCACCGAGAGGCGAAGGAAGAGCTCGGGGCGGATCTAAAATGGCTGACTCGGGAAGAGCCTTCCGAGCTTCGCCCCAGCGGCGCCTTTCGGACGCTGCCTCTTCAGTCCCGGGGGGCGGCGGGCCCTTGGGGGTGCTTAGTCGGCCTCGGTGCGCCGCTCCTGCCTCGTTAGCAGGGAAGGGAAGACGCGCGTGGGCACATCCCTAATGCTCCGGTCGACGCGTCTTTCGCAGCAAGAGGGAGGAAGGGGAAGAGTCTTTGTGCCAGCTTCCCAGATGGGCAGTATGTTGCCGCAAAAACAGCGAAGACGAACAGATCTATTATGTCGGAAGCTTTTCTGGGCGGGAGGCCGCTTCATGGCTGGCATTTCCTCCAAGTGCAGGGAGTGTAACCGGTTTTCTTTACACCTATATTTCTGCCCGCTGAAAAGCACTCTTAATGTAGCTGATGAAGTAGTCAAGGAAAACCTATGTTAAAATTAATAGATTGGTCTTCACATTGCCACATGATGGTCATATTGTACCAAATTGTGACGACATCAAGTAAATCATTAGTTTTATGCAGTGAAGCAATGAATTTTATCTCCAATAAAGCAGTGGATGAGCCATTTAATTTCCTTAATCCCAGTCAAATTAAAACTGTCTTGCAGCATCCTGGTTAGTTTTAGGTTACCATTTTATGATGATGGTACATGGTAGTTAAAATAGTCTGGCGTTTTCTGACTTTCTGAAGACTAAAAAGTTCATATTTACCCTTTATAGTTCTCTAAGCTGCAACTGTACGTATGTACTGTACATTGCTACTGTACAGCAAAGAGGAAATACAGTAGGATTCATCAACTCAGTACACTGTGTTAGATTCCAACTGTCTATCTTCAGCTCCTCTGATAGTTTAGCTGCAGTAGACTAAAGATATTTTGCAAAGTTGGTGCTATCGTTTGATGTGGAAAGGTTAGTTTGGTCTTTGTAATAGCTGTTCAATAAGCTACTGCTTCCCCCCACTGTTCCTTACCTGGGATCCAAGATCTAAACAGTTTATTGTGGGGTTGAGGTAGGGATGACCTTTTTTTTTTATTTCCCTTGAGTTGCTGGTTTGTGTTATCCAGCAAGGGCCTAGCATTAAGGAAATTAAAGGAGGAAATCAAGCATACAAACTTTCCTGGTATGTTGATGTTGTTTCACTCTTCCTCTCTGACTCAGTTTAATCTTGCTTCATAACAAGAGCTACAGAATCAACTGGGCAATGCAATCAGCTGGACTAAGCCAAAAGCAACCCCCTTGCCAACACCTTTCACTGTCTGCCTTGCCTGGAACATTACCTGGAAAATGAACAGATTTGTTGCCTACACTTCTATACAGTGGGCCTGCCACTTACACAAGAGTTCGGTTACAGGAGTCCGCGCACAAAGGCAAAATTGGGAACCTCCAGAACAGCCCTCCTGTGAGATAGAGGGCTGAATACTGGGGTCTGGGGAGGTCCTGGGAGGGCCCCGAGAGCTTTCCAGGGCCCTCCTGTGACTTTCCCAGACCCCAGTAAGTGAGATGGTGCCTCCTTCACCAAAGTCGTGTCACTGAGGGAAGGAGGCATGAGGGCTCCAGCCTTGTCCCAGAGTCCTGCCACCTCATTTGCAAAGTCTGGAGACTGTTTACTTGGCTGTAGGAAGGTGGCTGAAGGATTTCTGCTCTCCATTCCACAACAATACTTTTAAAAATGTTCAGCTGTTTCAGAGATTTTTCCTGGGGGGGGGGGGAGTCTAAGCTGTGTAAAACTTACTCCAGATAACATGCTAACTACAGAGAGAGGCTTGATTCATTAAAACATCAATCACAATCAATACCAAAATACATTTTTATTAGCACAAGCTCAATGATGGATTTCCTTCACTGGGCAGGCTCACAAGTGACCCTACCATTGCCATAGCATGGCTCAGATTCACTGGTCTCAATTAGGTGTTTACATATGATTGCTGCCAGGAAGTAGACTAGGAGTACAGTGGCATAGCAAGTAGATTTTGACCCATTTGCTGTTAATTTACTCAGTACAGAGGTACCTTGGTTCTCAGTAGAGATGTGAAGGCCTGGGAAAAATTCGGGGGGAAACTGTTTTTTTCCCCTGAAGCCTTTTTTGTTTTTTTCTGAAAAATTGAAAAAATAAAAAATAGATTATGGAATGTTTTATTTTAACGATGAATTAAATATTTTAAGATTAGGGGTTCAAATATTTTATAAATCATTTCTAAAAAATGTGTATGGTATCAGATTATTCTAATTTCTGTGAGGACAAGCAAGTCCTAGGTTACAAACTGAACTCTCCAATGCGAGAACAAGATACATTTCTTCCTTTAGGAGGTGCTGTTGTCACCAGAAAAGAAAAAGGTTTCAGTTTTGTTTTTGCATGCGTGTGGTATGCATTGGTTCTGTTCCTCTTCACTAGGCCTCAAAGCACTGGAAGAAAATACAGAGCAACAAAAAGGGCCTGAAAGTATATACTTAATTACAGCTCAGAAAATGATTCTGATTAAATTTCATGCCCATTCATTGAAACTTAGTCCCACTTCCTTCTTCAGTTCTTTTTATGAGAATGTTATTTTAAAAAATACTGTGGAGAGGAAATATGAATAATTGTTACTTCTGGATTTTTTTAAAAAATTGTTTTGTGGAGTTTTTTTGTTCCACATAAACTAGTAAACAGTTCAGGAGATGGTTGCTTCATTTGTTACAAATACAAATAAATATTATTTTAAAATTAAATTCTGTTTGTAATAATTGTTTGGATACACTATATTTTTAATATGCTAGTTGTGATAATTTTGTGCCCATTAAAATTTTCCATATTTATATTTTATCTTTCTAAAGTAACAGAATGACTTTCAATCTGGAAAAGAAAAAAGAAGTGCTAATGTAGCATTTTTTCAATTTTCCCGAATATTTCCGTTTTTTCCGAAAAAAATGGTTTCCCCCCCCGAGCTTCAGAATTTCCGGAAATTTTACATCTCTAGTTCTCAGACTTAAGCCGTTCCAGAAATCCATTCCAAAACCAAAGCGTTCCAAAACCAAGGTGTGCTTTCCCATAGGAAGTAATGCAAAATGGATTAATCCATTCCAGACTTTTAAAAACAACCCCTAAAACAGAAATTCAACATGAATTTTACTATCTAAAAGTGACAATTGATCCATAAAACAAAAGCAATAAACAATGCTAATGGTTCTCTTGCCTTTGCTGCTTTTATTCATTTCTGCAGTCGCAGTTAATCAATCAGTAGCTGACTGTAGGTTCCACACAGTCACAAAAATGAAAAAGCCACACAAGCAAAAACACAAAAAATAGAAAAAACGAAAGCACCAAATATAAGATCCAAATATCACCTCAGAAACTGAATACTTCTTTTGGAATGGTAGGGCGCAAATTAGCAGCGCAATACTAAAAACGGAAGCTCAGGACTCAAAGCGGAGCATGTTCAGCTTCCAAAACAAAGTTTGAAAACTGGAACACTCACTTCCGGGTTTTCAGCGTTCGGGTTCCAAGTAGTTAAAGAACTAAGCTGTTCAAAAACCGAGGTACCACTGTATATGGGGTTAAGTAAAGAGACACGGGTGGCACTGTGGTCTAAACCACTGAGCCTCTTGGGTCAGCAGTTCAAATCTGCACGATGGGGTGAGCTGCCGTTACTGTGTCCCAGCTCTTGCCAACCTAGCACTTTGAAAGCACACCAGTGCAAGTAGATAAATAGGTACCGCTGCAGCCGGAAGGTAAATGACATTTCCATGTGCTCTGGCTTCTGTCACAGTGTCCTGTTGTGCCAGAAGCAGTTTAATCATGCTGTCCACATGACCCAGAAAGCTGTCGGTGGACAAATACATCCTCCAATTTAGGTTGCTGTCCTTATCTACCTGGCAGTGTAGACTCAGTACCATGCTAATTGCTGAAAACGTACTGGTCCACTTTCCATGTAACACACTAAGCCAATTTAATGAGTGAGTGTGAGTGTACTCAGCAAAATTTACAGCTGCTTCACTTCTTTTGAAATCCTGCTGCTGCCATGTTATGAATGGGACGAGACAAAGAGAGAAGCAAAGCAGCTCTGACCTTTGCTGCTGTGCCGGCACTCTTGCTCATTCACACTTAACTATGGTTTGGTTTAGCAGAAAATGCAGATTAGGCCACAGACCTAGGTCATGCTTAGAACAGGCCGTTTGAAATGGCTAACCTATGAGTGTAACATGTTGGGCACCATGCACTGGATCCCAACACCTTTCCATTAGCAGAATGATATATGTTGGTGATGCAGTTCCATTCAAGTGTACCTTTTGGAACTTCACTTTGGAAAAAAGTTATGTGTAGAACTAAAATAACCCTAGAGACATCACTCCCTGTGCTAGGCCTCAGCCCAGTGAAGTAGGTGGTATCAAAAGGCAATCCATCTTCCTTGTGTTGAGGATTCTTTCGGGAAACAATCTCCAAAGAATACGAGATAGCTTGGGTACAGCTTGTGGTTAGTGAGCAGAATTTCACCAAGAGTCCTGGCTTGAATAGCTCAGTTGGTAGAGCATGAGATCCAGCTGAACTTCCCAGTAGAGGAGGGCAAACTGCAACATGGTACTTGCTGTGTGGATATGGAGATCTGCACAGTGTACCTAACCAAGGATGCTGGGGAGACAGACTCTCGGCCTAAGTTTTGGAAACATCCCTGCTCTCTGGGTGACTATGGGGAAAAGTGGGGAAGAAGAGGAAGAGACATGAACATCCTGTGCTAGATGTTGGAAGCAACTGGGTCTGGTCCGACTTGCAGGTATAGGGCAATATACTACCGTACTATTAATAATAAGACTCTTAATCTCAGGGTCGTGGATTTGAGCCCCACAATGGGCAAAAGATTTCTGCATTCCAGGGGGTTGGACTAGATGGTCCTCATGGTCCCTTCCAACTCTACAATTCTATGAACATGGAAAGTAAAAGTGCTTAGCTCAGCACAACAGCAAAGAGGATTGGGAAGGAGCAAAGTTGCTACAAGCTCCTCACTGTGAGCTAAACCTTTGTTTGCCTAGTTTGTTGGGTCAACCAGGCCAGTGAGTGTGTCTTTCAGTAAGAGGTACAAGCAGGACAAATTTCAAGGTATTGTGGCAACTTTCCTCAATTTCTTTAGATGCAATAATTAAAATGAGAATGTGAAGAAGGATCCACTTACAGGTGGGTAGCCGTGTTGGTCTGCCATAGTCGAAACAAAATAGAAAATTCTTTCCAGTAGCACCTTAGAGTATGAGCTTTCGTGTGCATGCACACTTCTTCAGATACACTGAAACAGAAGTCCACTGTCACTTCTAGCATAAACTCAGAAGGGGGGCGTGTAGAGTGATCCCATCCATGTTGACTTGGGGACCAGATTACATTGTGACCTCGACTGCATAGTTTTGCCTTTGAATGCAGGCTTTCCCTCCCCTCCCCCACCAAAATTCCAGCACAGGCCCCCAATCTGGACCAGGGTTCTAGCATAGGGGATGGGGGACTTTATCCATTGTTGTTGACAGTAGTCCTGATCCAGCTTGGTTATCACCCCATCTCTGTGTGTTATGCAAACAAAGAAAAAAAAAGCCACATTAATTTATTAAAAGTACTTTTTTCCTAGGAAAATAAGCAGTACAGTAGTAAATAAGCTGTTTTGACTGCTTGCATTTTCCTGCAGAGATGCTTTAATTTCTAATCAGTTTGAGCACCGCTTTGGGAGGTTTTTATTTCTTTCAGTGTTAGTGTACATCAGGGGTGGCCAACTCCCAAGAGACTGCGATCTACTCACAGAGTTAAAAACTGGCAGTGATCTATCCCATTTGGGGGGGGGGGTTCAGGTCAAAGAGGAGCCAAAGTTGTTGAGCTGCTTTGGGGGGAGCCAGTGATGATCTACCACAGGCGCCCCAGTGATCTACCATTAGATCACGACCTACTTGGCCGTGGCTGGTGTACATCAAATATGCTAGAGCAAAGCGGCCCATCAGTAGACCAAAAGAGCTTCATGTATAATTGTTTTATTAAAAAATCTAAATGGATCCAGTAAATTGTTTTGGTTTGGCTCACTGTGGTGTTATCCACATTGAAGTGTAATGTGGATTTGAAGCTGGTTTGGTCTTTTTTGTGGTGGCAGCTATACAGTTGTACCTCGGAAGTCCGTTCAACTTCCAAAATGTTCGAAAACCAAAGCATGACTTCTGATTGGCTGCAGGAAGCTGTGGAAGAAGCCCCGTCAGACGTTTGGCTTCCAAAAATAGCTCACAAACTGTAACACTCTCTTCTGGGTTTGCAGTATTCAGGAGCCAAAATAGAATCATAGAATCCTAGAGTTGGAAGAGACCACAAGGGCCATCCAGTCCAACCCCCTGCCAAGCAGGAAACACCATCAAAGCATTCCTGACAGATGGCTGTCAAGCCTCCGCTTAAAGACCTCCAAAGGAGACTCCACCACACTCCTTGGCAGCAAATTCCACTGACCAACAGCTCTTATAGAATCATAGAATGTTTGAGAACTAAGCTGTTCAAAAACCAAGGTATGACTGTACTGTTAAAAGGGGTTTCTTTGGATGGGGAGTAGTTTGAATGATGTGCTGTGCTCCTTCCAAACCTGTCATCCTGTATATGGGGCAGAATATATAAGAGGAAACACGCCAAACCAGTTCCTTTGGCTGCCTGTTTAAGTACTGCAATTTACCAGTCAAAAGAGGTTGCCATAGAAATAAATGGGTGGGTCTCAACACCCTACCTGGCTGGAAGATAGAAGTATGTACAGTGGTAAAAGGTAAAGGGACCCCTGACCAATAGTTCCAGTTGTGTCCGACTGGGGTTGCTGTGCTCATCTTGCGTTACTGGCCGAGGGAGCCGGCGTACAGCTTCCGGGTCATGACAAAGCAGCTTCTGGCGAACCAGAGCAGCGCACGGAAACGCCGTTTACCTTCCCACCGGAGCGGTACCTTTTTATCTACTTGCACTTTTGACGTGCTTTCGAACTGCTAGGTGGGCAGGAGCTGGGACCGAACAACGGGAGCTCACCCCGTCATTGCGGGGATTCGAACCACCAACATTCTGATCAGCAAGCCCTAGGCTCTGTGGTTTAACCCACAGCGCCACCTGCTTCCCAGGTACAGTGGTACCTATGGTTAATTCGTTCCAGAGGTCCATTCTTAACCTGAAACCGTTCTGAACCGGAGGTACTACTTCCGGGTTAGCGGAATCTGTAACCCGAAGTATTTGTAACCTGAGGTGTTCGTATTGGAGGCTGGCTGGCAGCTGGAGACACAGAAAAATGTTTGTTCTGTGCTGGATTTTGGGGGCTCCCTTGGAAACCAACGGGGAAGCAAGAGCTAGGTAATTTTAATCTGCTTCAGTATGTTAACTTTTGTTTGTTTTAAAGTAGGGTTGTGATTTTTTAAATTGATTTTACTGTGTTATCTTTTTGTAAACCACTTTTAGGGTTTTACAATCAAGCAATGTATGAATTTTATGAAATAAGTGAATATAAATAAGATTTGCTGCAGATCTAATGCTGACCTTCATTCAAAGAAAACCAAGCTTTGGGTAAGCGCAGGAATCCCTGGATTCTCTCACTGCTTAGAGATTGGAGTGGCACGTAAAAGTATATTTGCCTCACTAAATTCAGATTTTCCCAGTCTGAAGATAATCTGATATGGGAAGAAAATCAAATATAAATTTGAATGTTGTCTGATAGTAGACACCCTGGAACATATAGTATTGGCGGGTTCTTTATCGTATGTGGTGGCATTCCGTTGGCCTCACCCCCTCCTCCCATTTGGGTTTCATCAACCCAACAGAAAGGATGCAGCTTGCTCTTTTTATACTGGCTGTTGCTGAAGGCGCATTCATAGTGATTGTTGTTGGTTTTTAAAATCTGTTTTGCACAGAACTGCTCTTGCATGAAACAACTGTATTTTTTAATTTTTAAAATTGCAGGAAATGGAGTCAGGAAAGGAAGACAAAGGGGTGCAAGGAAGTGACAGACTATTCTGCAAGTAACTCCCAAGTTCTTGGCTGCTTTGCAGTAACACACGTGCACACGCACATGCGCGCGCACACACACACAGAGTTAAATTCTCGAGAATAATCTTTTGGAGAATATTCTTGAGAATATTAGAGAATTTTCATTTAAAATAGGAGAATTCACCATTCTAAGGTGATGGCACCAGTAACTGTCATATTAAGGTTTGGTATAAGGAAACTCACTAGTTCAATCATATTTTATTCTTCCATTAGAACATGTATGTTATAGGACAAGTCAAAAAATACAATTGGCATGGTAAGGTTTGATACAAGTAAATTCAGTAATAGGCTATCTTGTGCTTCTAATAGCTCTAACAATAACTGTTTTGGTGACTAAAACACAGCTTGATAAACAAAACTTTATGCATACATATAAAATGCACACGAAAGCTCATACCAATAACAAACTTAGTTGGTCTCTAAGGTGCTACTGGAAGGATTTTTTAAAATTTTGTTTCGACTATGGCAGACCAGCATGGCTTACCTACCTGTAACTGTTCCATCTGAGTTCACTCCAAATTGTACACAGAATCCTTTCTTTCTTAACACTCTTTCTGCCAATTTAGGATGTCTCTTGATCTCTCCGTCCATGGCTTTGTTGCACTCCTTGGCTGTTTCATTCCTCTAGACACTGAAGGACCTTTCCATTTCACCATCTATTGCCTTCAATTATACCATTTCACTCTCCTATTCTGGCAGTCATTTATTAGTTTTGTTTTCCATAGCTTTTGAGTCCTCTTTAATTCCATTTTCTATTTCATCCTGTTTTCATTTCCCATTTTATCATTCCAGCTCTAATTTCTCTTAATTACTCACCCAATAATTGCTGTAAGATGCCAACAGTCAATGGAATGCCCAGCAATGTATTTGCCATACTGAATGTACTCGGGTCTTGTTAATGGTTCAACCCAGCCACTCCCTTAAGATATTCACAGTTTCTACCTTAAGAACTTCAACCTCCCACCTCCACCATAAGATCTTCACAGCATTCTCCCTTATCAGACCAAAATTCCTTTCCCACGGGAGGAACTGTTAAGTAGAGAAATTACTGGTACTTTCCATTTCAAGGCAAATCTTCTGTAGGGAAGCAGAAAATTAAAAACAGAACACTTAGAGCTCCTTTGCCCATTTAAAAACTTCCTTGGATTTAAAAAGTAAAGCATTTTTTTTGTTTTGCCTTTAGCCTTTTATAATGGACTCTTCTCAAAATCAGAAAGTAGCTCACACACCAGATGTAAATTTCAACTGACATACAGTTAAACCTCTCAATTTCAGAGATAATTCATGATAATTAGGAAAAGGGAGGCTTTCTGACCTTTATTGCCAGTGACACCTCTGCTCACAATGCTGGTGCCTCACTCTTAAGTGCCCCCCCACATCTGGGTTTCTAGGACCTGGCAGCTTCTCAGTCTTCTGACTCAGGCAGCAGCTTTTTCAGGTTAACCCCCATTTACTCTTTATCTCTAGAGTGAATTTCAATAACCAGGATTGCTTTGGCTTTCATCATTTACCACATAATTGGTCAATTCACCATGATACTCCCCAGAAGTGTCCCCCCCCCCCGTTATATAGCAATTTCAATATTAAAAAATATACAAGATAACAATTCAAAGCTCTCATACTAATCACTTTTACTTAGAAGTAAACAATGTATATACTAGAAGTAAACAATGTATGTACTTTGATTTCAGTGAGTGTACACTCTCTGATTTAGTTTGGTATCACCCTATGCCTTTACAAAGAACCACATATCCATGCATCTATATGGCCTTATACAGCTTGATGGACACAACTGATTACTGTTGCCCTTTCTATATTTATAGGATCCAGAGGGCGTGGTACCTATCGCACAAAGGAGGGCTTGGTGTTGGTGTATGTGTTTTGGATTAGCTTTTATGCTTGCTGTGGTGATACTTGGGGGTGCCTATCTATACAAGTATTTTGCATTCCAGGTAGGTTGAATATATTACTTAAATGAGTAAATTACTTTAATTGTTCTTTTGGTACTATTTTGACAATTTTCTGTTAGTTGCCCAACTTAAAAAAAAGGTGAAGGGAAAATCCCCAACATATTTTAACCACTATCCCTTGTATACTTAGAGCTGCTTCACATGCTCATTTTAATCTTTTCATAAGGAAAGTTCCTGCATTTAACATGTATGGCCAGGGATCATCAGTTTTGGGGAACTGGTTTTACTTGCCAGCCCCAAATCAGTTGTTGTTAGGACCACTTTTCCCCAAAGCTGGGTCTCTGAAACTTTTCATGAGCCTCAGGGATAATAGCTGAAACAAACCTTCCCCCCAACAAATTAGAGATAGAGGGAGGATAGAGGCTTCTGCATCTGCATCTAATGGCTGCTAAAAGCTCAGCTACAGATAGTGCTTCACGCTCAGAACTGGGAGAGTTGAGGCACTATCAGGCACAGATGCAAGCCTGTGTAAGCTCTCTTCTTCCATCGAGCACAGAACACAGATTGAGACAGAGGCAAGATGGGAAGGCTTATGGGTATGAGGGAGAGGTGATTGGGAGGTGATCTGTTTATCCCCCCCCCTGAACTTTTCCATTAGAAAATTGAGAAAATTGAGAGAAAATAAAAAATTGTGCAAAGGTCTTTCAAAATGATATATGAAATCCTCTTTCAATCATTGTTTTGAAATATTTTTTCAGCCAGCTCACTGTTTCAAAACAACTAGATGCAAGCTTTAAAGGCAATAATGTTAGTGATTGCTGATTGAATTATTCTCTGAATTGCTAAGTAGGGATTCGGTGCTGGAAACTACTTTAAAAGCTTCAGAATGCAGAACACTTCAGGTATTTGATCTAAAGGAGGAGTTTTATAGCAACCATATTGCCCCTGCAACATGACGGCTAAACATCTTTACAGTATAGCCTATAACACCCTTCAGATTTCTCCATATTGTGTATCAAATGAAAAATGTGATGCATGTTTGGAAGTGCATATGTGCAATCAGGGAATAAACTTAACATGAAAAACTAGGGAAACGTCTTTCAACTTTTTCAAATCTTTGAAGCTCAAAGTTAAAGTTCAAAATCCAGAGCTATGCATCTGAAAGATGATGATTAGATGACACAAAATAAATGAGTTATTCTGTTATTTTCAATTATATATTATTGATGGAGTAGGATATAAATAATTCAGG
The DNA here is from genome assembly GCF_009819535.1 of Lacerta agilis. Lineage (NCBI taxonomy): Eukaryota > Metazoa > Chordata > Lepidosauria > Squamata > Lacertidae > Lacerta > Lacerta agilis. Next base: position 131,491,796 of record NC_046312.1, read on the forward strand.
GTTCAAGATAACTAATCAATTATGTGCATACATGACATCAGCTTCCTGTTTATAATTATGCTACAGTATTATTCAAATTTATTGCAATTCTTTAAATACATTGAGTTGAATCCAGACTCAGTCAAAACTGAATTAACACCTATGGATTTCATACTTGAAGCATGACTAACCATTATAGGAATCTTTTTTTTCTGTAGGAAAACTAAATACAAGAATATTTAGAAATTTTTCCTCTAAAAATCAAAGTTTCTTCAGCATAATGCTGGTCTAAATATTGGTTCCAAACCCTCATAATAAAACTTTCCTTTATTTTCTACAGTGTTCATAGTTTCAAATTTAAACTGTTAAATTTTATTTTTAATCTAAATTTTCCTGTTAAGAAAATATGATATAATGAATATTTATAGCAAAGCTTCCGGGGCGTTTTGCAAAAACACAGTAAGTTATATGTGATATATATGTTATATTACTTTTAAGAACATGCAATAATAATAATTTTACCCCACCCATTTGGCTGGGTTGCCCTAGCCACTCTGGGAGGCTTCCAATTCATAAAAGCATAATAAAAATCAAACATTAAAAATGTATGCTTAGGAGATGTAAGTCTAGGTTTGAGAAGAGAATGTCTTTCTCTTTTCCCAAACCACTCCCACAGTATTTTTAATTGACTTTAAAACTTCCAGATATTTTTATTGATTTCCCCCCAGAAATTTCCTGTCTCTAGCTGAATACATGGACCTGCCTGGGTTACACCTGCTCTTCACACCCTTGAAATAGCTTTGAGATGAAAGAGAAAATAGCACCTTAGTGCATAAGGAAGGGCTCCGGTACATATTACTGGTTTAAATGTGATTATAAGTGCCTTAAAGCTTGCATAATATTTGCTTCCCTTTTAACTTTGCCCTTTAGGAAAATGGTGTTTACTTCTGTGGAATAAAGTATATTGAGGATGGCTTGACATTAAGTGAGCCGGATTCAGGTGCCCCAGCTCCCCGTTACCAGATAATTGAAGAGAATATTCAAATCCTCAAGGAGCAAGAGGTTGAGTTCATCAGTGTGCCTGTTCCAGAATTTGCTGACAGTGATCCTGCTGATATCGTTCATGATTTCCACCGGGTAAGGACAGTCTGAAATGGGAGTGAGAGTCTCTTGCCATATGCTTGTTTGTAGCCCTGGATTGTTTGTGTGGACTTTCAAAAGCAGGCTGTAGGGCTGTAGTTCAGTCCCTGACAGGGCTGGGAAAGGCTTGTATCTGAGACCTGGAGGGCTGCTGCCAGTCGGCATAGACTAGGGTGGGCAACGTATTTTTGGTTCCTGATCCTGACCAGTCCTCTGGAGGCTGCATGCCAGGAGAGGGCAGTGCCATCATGAATAAGGCCACTGCTCACATGCATCCACAAGAGACACAAAAGTGATGCATACACTCAAGCAGCACACACACACCAGCTTCTCATGTGCCATGCCCTGTGTAGCCTTTGGGAACTGCCACATCAAGGTGTTCCAGGGGCTTTGAGAGGGCAGCTTCATGCCATGAGTTATTGCAAAACACTCCAGCTGTCTTCTCTACCCTTTCATGATGGAACTGCCATTCCTGATGAGTTCATTGAAGGTCCAGTGCTCAGGCTGTATTGGAAATGATGGCCTTTCCCAATAATGCTCAGATACGGACACTGATTGCTGAACGTTCTGGCGCAGAAGTTCTGTTCTGAAATTGGAGAGAGGCCAGCGTGGAGCAGGTGAAGCCAGAGGAGGGCCACTAGCTACTGACAGTTGACAGAACTTGTTGTAGATTTGATTTTATTGCCAATGCCACAACGCACTCAAAATCAGAGAGTGTCTTAAGCCCAAATAAAAATATGTAGTAGAGAATATTCAAGTTAGCTGGACTGATGATACGATTCAGTTTAATAACAGCTTCCTATGTTCCTGTGCAATAACATAGTTGCAATAACTGCAACCACTGAACATGTTCTAAAGCCTGTGAATAACAGGCTTTTTAGGAACCTGGGGTTTGCAATGTGGCAGCTGTGGAAATGGGAATTTTCAGTCCTGAACAAAAGTCCTGATTTTCTTCCCTAATTCATGTCCCAGAGAAGGAAATGATGGATCCCACTCCCACCCGCCACCACTGATTTTGGTAAAACAATTACGATGCAAGTACAAGGGAGCCCTGCAGCAAAACATTGCAGTGCATCTCAAGCCCAACAGAAGTACTGTTCTAGGCTTCACCCAGCCTGAAAAAGGAACCTTTGCACTGCTTGGAAATTACCATGGGCACTTTGCCACCTTTTCCTGCCAGTGCCAAAGGGCTTCAGATTGGTATGGTACAACATTTTATTGCTGTACTGTGTAGTGTAGTGAGGAGAGTAATTCACTGCTTGCCATAATGCTTTTAAGGACTTGTGAAGGTCAGCATCCTCACTCCCTTTTTCATTGTCTTTTCTGTTACTAACTTTCAATATTCCATGGTTTATCTTCCCACAATTATCAGACTTGCATCATTTGCCCAAATTCCAGTTCCTTTAATCTCCCTTGCAGTGGAAATAAGAGGTGCCCATAGAAAGCAATTGTAAAGCAAATTGTTTTAAAGTGGCTATGATTGAGCAGCACTGTTTATATTGTCCTCCACCCACATTGTTTAGGGAAGTTTTTAAATTATTGATGTTTTAATGTACCGTATTTTATGCTCCATAAGACACACTTTTTCCCTCCTAAAAAGGAAGAGAAAATCCCTATGCACCTTATGGAGTGAAGGCTTCGCTCCTGCTGCCTCCCTCCATCCCCCGCCGCGTTCGGCGGGAGGTGGGGGGAGGCAGCGGCGATGTTGCTGGATCGCTGAAGCTTCTTTCAGCGAATGGAGGTGCTGGCACGATCCAGCAACATTGCTGCTGCCTCCCCCCACCTCCCGCCGAACGCTTCTTTCGGCAAACGGAGGTGCTGGCATGATCC